>NC_092461.1:66305934-66608964 GCF_047495875.1 Pithys albifrons albifrons | reverse complement strand
TGTTATTCAAGGCTCAAACAGCTCATTGTGTACTTTACAGGGCAAATTGTTTTCACATTTATCTAATATTACCCCATCTTCAGTTGTTTCCCTGATATCTGGGGAGGAGAGGGCCTCTGGATCACAATCAGGTCAGGCTTTGGGGAAGGCCAAGCAGAAGTAAAGATCTGCCATTGTCTCTGTATACAGCATGGGAAGAACAGTGGTGAGAAGGATTTGAAGACACCAAACAGAAGAGTCACAAAAAATAACCCAGCACTGAAATACAAACCTTGCCTTAGAAGTCATCATCTCAGCAAACCAGAGAGAAGACTGAAGAGGTGACCTGACTACTGATTCAGTGCTGGGTTTTTAACTTTGCAGATAAGGCTAAGTTAAGACAAAACAAGTTCTGCTGGACAAAGACTACGTGTTGCATGTCAGTAAGAAGAGTCTCTCTCTAACCGCTGGGTTTTTTCTTCTGCCTGGCATCATACTGTCAGTTTGCGATCAGAGGGGAATCCTCATGTGATACAGGGGAGAAGGCATATGCAAAGTGAGTGTAATGTTCTTTAATATATCTGAAGCATTCAAATGAATACTGTAAGGAAAAGCCCCATGAGCAAATGAATAATGTCTTCAGAGCAAGTGTCAAACATCATTCAGTATAAAGAACCTGGGGCAGAATAATGAATAACAGGCAAAAAGGGAAGGGAACAGAACTTTAACACTAATTAATTAAACAAAGGAAGATACCCAACCACATAAATACCAACAGTGCTGGTGAGCTGATGTTAATCATACAGTCTTCGTACCATAATTTATTAACTTTAAAGTTCTACTATTCATTTTAAATTGTTCTTGTTTTAAAAATTATTTTTCTATGTATAGCACTCTAAAGATATGAATACACACACAGATGGGTGCTTACAATGGCAGTTACACTTTCATAAATAAATCTGCAATAAATATTTCCAAACACACCCCACATGGACCAGCCTTAAAAGGTGTTGTGGATGACTCTCCAGCAACCTGACATTTCTGCAGGTTGCACTGTTGTATACAGGAAGGACACATCTCAAATCAAACTCCATGGCTGATGATACCATCATGAAATCCAGCTGAAGAGGAAAAGGCACGCCAAAATTTGTCCTCCTTCCACAGTTCTCAACCCTTAGATGGTTTTCCCCTTTTCCTCTATAGCCTTTAATCCCCCTGGTGCTTTCCCCATTTCTACAAGGAAGGAAACTTCTCACTGGAGTTTATGTGACACCCAAGAAAGAATTAATTTGCACTAGACTAGGCCATTACAGTACTAGTGCTGTGCCCACCAGTCAAACTCAATGAAGGCAAGTCTGAGTTTACAGCAGCTGCACCCTGGCAGGGTCTGGGAAACACTGATGTGTATGACTCCTTGTGAAACTGCATATGCATGGATGCCCTCTCCTCATTCCTTCTCCATTCTCAGCAAAATCCAGCTGAAATTTCTCAGTAAAATTATTCTTTCTTTGTGCTGCTCTGTAGTTAAGAATTTTTAACTCTTAAGCAACAGTAGTCTTCAACTGTTGTCTGAGATTCAGGAACACCAATGAATCAAACTTTAGGAGGCAGACAGGGATGGTGGCCAGAGACCACTCATTGGTGTCCTAGCTCACTCCTCTTTCTATACACAGCCACTACACCATGCTTGCAAATATAATGTCTGGGATCAAGTCTATCCTTTAACCCACAGCAATTTATGTCTGGTTACCTCCCAGGTATATTTTGGGAACAGGCCTATAATTCATTATTGCTCCACCTATGCATTGATTTTCACACAAAGGAAAGGTGGGAGCCAGGCATGAAGATTTAGGGACGCATGGTACTCTCTAAGAAGCTCCTCTGATTTGGATAAATGGGAGTCCAGGATCATAGCCCATGGTGCAAAGCACATTGCACTATGGTCTGAAGTCAAGCTAAAAGTTTAAAGCCTCCAAGTTTTCCTGGGGACTCCAGAAAACTAGAGTAACTCAAAGAACCTGTCACCTGCAGAGGAAAGATCATCAACAGCAGACATTCTGCCTCAGCTCACCAGCCTTCACCCAAGAGCTGGACTTCTTCCTATTCCCAACGCCTTCCTGCAGTTTACCAGAAGCCTGTGGAGTCAGACTTTGCCTGATGAGGCACATAGCTGCTTTTAATTATGTCATTGATTTCTTGATCAACAAGTGCCTAACTGCTCAGCACCTCTTCAAAAGTTGTAATTCACATTCTAATAAATTTTAAAATTATGTGGAGCATTATGCACATCAATATTTACCTTTAAAAATACTTCCAAATAGCTATCTGATTCAGAATTTTAGCAGCTGTAGGCTTGGAGAGGAAGTTATTCATTTAGGACCTTGCACACTTAGGCCCTCAGAACACCTTTATCAGTTTTTATGATTTCTTAAAAATGTTAATACAACGACAGGCATGTGGGACTAATTGGAGAGTAGCAGAGCCTTGCCACACTCAATAAAATCTCTCATGGGTGCAGTGTAACTGAAGTAATATACAGAGAGTCCTTCCTGCAAATTCCTCCCTGTGGATTCCTATGAAAACCAGAAAAAAATAATTTAACTTTTCCCAACACACCATGAATGTGGGTTGACCAATCTGTTATTAGAATGGGTGTGTTTTGTGAATGAATTTGTTGTCATAATTAGATCTAGTTCTTAAGACAAGATGCAGTTATAAGTATTTTTACCAGTGGGGTTTTATTCCTCTTTCAACACCAAGCCTAGAAAAAAAAAAAAGGCTGACAAATGTTGAGACATTTACTAGCCTCAATTCCTCAGTAGTAGTATTTATATGACTAGAAGTTCACTGCACAAGGCAATGCCTGAAAGAACACAAATACAGGAAGCAAGCACAGGAAAAGGAAATAATGGACTTTTTGGTGGAGACATTACATCATTTGCTTTGCAATATATCCGTATTTTACAGCCAAAATAATATCAGCCAGCTCCAAGATAAGGAACGTGTTTATTTAGAGAATAAATCTAGTTCAGATTTCATCACAATGTCAATATTTCTACTATAGTTCCTGTCAGTTAACACTCAGTAGTTGTGTGCAAAGGGAGATGATCTGAATGAACTGTGCATATAACCTGAGAACTGCCAGGTTCAGAACATGGTTCACTACAATTTCAGAGGTTTCTTTCGTTGGTGGGCACAAGGAGGTCTTCACCTTGCAGAAACCAGATGACTTCCACCTCACATAGCTTTGTTTTGTTTACTCAAGATGTTAGTACCAAACCTGATGACCAGGACAAATTATCAGGCTCCTGTCCAAAACTGCAGACAGTCCAGCCTAGCCATTGCAGGCCATTGCATCAGAGACTTCTCCCTGCCCTGTGGTATGATGTGTATTAGTGGGAGGCTGGGCTCTGGTGATCGTGGGTTGGGCTCTGGTTGCAGCTGCTTGGGGAGTCATCACTGCAAGAAGAGGGACAGCAACTAGTGAAGCTGCTACATGCATATGCTGGGGACACTGAGGGGCAAAGTGTGGGTTTGGCCAGCACAGAAATCTTGAACCCATAGATTAGATATTGGGGTTGTGTTTCATTAAATGTGGGCAGAAGACAGAGAGGAACTCCTTAAACACAACTCTAAGAAATACAACTTTCTATAGGCCAAAGGAGCAATGTGGCAACTGCTACTGTGCTAAGCCCAAAATAAACAGGCAACCTCATGGTGGGCTGCTTGCTGCACATTTTCTATGCATTTATTGCAATGCATGCTGTCAAGGGATATCTCCAAAGGCAGCATGTGTTTCTGCAGTACGTTCAGTTACAAATACAGTAAGTGTCTACTCCCCCTCACCCAGCTCACTTGCAGAGTGTGGGTTTGTCCTGTTGTTTCAGCTGCCCCAATATACACAGAAATTACTCACTCAGAGAGTTCATAACTCATTATTCAGCAGCAGCAGTGCCCATAACCCTTGACAAGGTGGACTAAGGATGCTTTCTTACATTGCATTTACCATTGCCTAGGGATGACTTTGTGACTGATGATTGATCTGCTCCAAGGGAGTAATCTCCCCTTGTGAGCCCTTGGTTTGCATCTTCATTGTGCCCCAGCCCGGAGCTTGCCATCTGTGCCTCTGGGATTCTTCCACTCACAGAGGTCTCTGCATAAACCTGACCCCTCATTCTAGTACAGTGGACCTCACTAATAGCTATGGTGATCAAAGTTGCTGTTCCATACATTACTGACTCCGTCCTTCAAATCTTGGTGTTTCACAGCAATTAGAAGCTATGGTCTTGACTAGCAGGTTTAGAGTACCATTCCCGTATCTTCTCTGTCAGGTAAGTCATGTGTGGCCCAACACTGCAATCTCCATGCTGTGCAGTGAGTTCAGGACATGCAGAGTAGGTCCTGAGACCACCATCTTCAGCAATGTACAGAACAAATGCAGCTGTCATAATTCATGAGAGTACAAAAGCTGATAATTTTCTGCCTGAATTGAACACTTCTTTGCAAAGCTCCATGACCCATCAAGTAGAAAATAATTCAGACAATTCTGTTTATTGTTATACTCATTAAATTTCCTTAGTTCCAAACTGTCCTTTATTTCAGTAAGGTTCCTAATAATGAAAATGTCATTCAGCTTTATTCAGATAAACAATGTTAAATGCATATGTTTGGCAGAGAAGAGTTTCTTTCTGCCAAAAAATTAAATCTGAATTTGTATAGTACTCTTTCTGAACAATGTTTTCCTTAGTTTTATAGAATGCACTTCCTCTCTACAGAAAAGATGGTTACTGACAACACAAGAAATTATATGGAATAAAATTAAATCTAACATTCAAAAAATAATGAATATTTCTATATTAGCATTCATACCAAGCTTAAAGTCAGTACTATTTGGATCACAGATGACTATTTAATGCTATGGCAAAGTAACTATAAAAGCCAATATAGCTACCATTGAAAAATAATTAACAGTGAGAATTGGAAGATTTAATGTGTTTGCTTCTTTTAATGTACAGCCCCATTCACAGAATTTCACTGGACCATGTGGACAGACCAACTGTCACAGCTGTCTATCACAGCTGAATTAGACGAAGACAAACAATACAGGCTTTGTAGTTCAACTGAAGCAGCAGCCTCAAAAGTTTCCATTTCTCATCTGCGGGCACTGTGGGAGCATTGTCCTCTCCCTCTCTGAAAAGAGAATGGAACAATTATGTTACTGAAATTCCTCTGCAGTGGGTCTGAAAGACTGTTTATGTCCAGCCAGGGAGACAGGGAAAACTACAAGCTGAGATTTCATGACAGCAGGTGGGAGCAGTTTCAGAGTATATACTTCAGTGACATAATGGTCCTGATTCTTCTCTTTCAGGGTAAAGCCAGTGCTGGAAGATTTACTAGCAATGGAGGAAATGGTAGTAAAAATGCAAAGTTAAATGTAGTGGTAAAATTATTAATTCAAACCAAAGTTTTACAATTGGCTTTCTGAATCAATCTGGTAATTAATTCTAATGTGGTGTGCATGGCAGTAAATGAGAAAGAAAAACATACTAGTTACAGAGAATTTTTTACCATTTACTCTTTTAGGGACCTTACCAAGTGAAGTGCTGAGTACTCGGCTCTCATGGGAGTGAGGTGGGCTCAGCAGATAGAAAGCAATCACCCCATTTATTCACTAGCAGTAGAGATTAATCAATACTTGATTTCATGCAGACAGACATTCATGTTCTTTGGCATAACAAGAAATCAGCTGCTCAGGTTGCTCCAGTGCTCTCAGTTCAGAAGCAGTGCCAAACCATTACATTCTGTTGTACTAACAATCTCCTTTTTTTTTTTCCCCCCGAGCTTATTTTAGTTTTAACTATATCTTAGTTCATACACACAAACAATCCACAAGTGCTTGGGTCCAAATGTTCATCTGGGACTACAAGGAAAAGTCAACACATTCTAAAGAGTTCCCACTCTTTCTTTAAAGACAGAGTAAAGGCTGTCAGCCACCATCAACACTGCTCAGTGCCTACACAGAGACAATCTACGCAATCCTTTGCATGTGCTCCCTGATTCATTCTGGCAGCAGGACCATTTGATGGTCCATTTGAGGAACTATCAATCATCTGCCTTCCAAGGGAGGCTGTAAGTCCTTCACAGAACAGCGGGTTTTAGCCATGGTTACACTCTACATAAGAGCACAGAGGATCCTCAGTTCTTCCTGGGGTTTGGTATAAAGGTGTAACATAAAAAAAACCAAGTAATAATAACAAGTTATTCTCCATCTCTGGAAAAACTCTTGGCATGTTTTTCAGTGGTCTACTGATACAAGGGACCAACCCCCACTGAACTGAACAGAAAGCTTCTATTTCCATGGCCAGTAGGTACTGGATCAATGACTAAGACTGAAAAATCTGAGAAAGCCCAAGAGAAGCCAATATCGTTGTGTTCTTAAGGTTCCGTGTAGGCAAACTAATGCTGTGACATAGTGACACTTTCTCAATCTCAATTAGTACTAAACTAATTAAGAAAACTGTTTTATACACTGCAGTGAGTAGTATCTCTCCTCTTTCTTGGATAATCCCTAGTGTGATGTAAGGGTGATTGAGTATCTAATTACTCCTTAATTGAATGCACATTTTGAACATTTTTAGCTAGTTCAAGCTTAATGCTTTTAGTCCAAAAGTCAGTCAGTGAAATTAAGTTGAAGTGGGATTTGGGCAGCTATTGTATTAATGGATTACTTCTGGAAAGGAGCCTAATTTTGAACCAGCTCTAAGATTTCAAATGCATTTGTTATAGAAATACTTAATGTATTCAGTGACAAAAGACTGATTGTATGTATTGATAGTGTTGTTATTTATGTTTACTGTTTATTCTTGTTTAACAATAATTTTTCTACCATGCTAAAACAATGGCACTGTTCTATGATGTATATGATCAAGTAACACACTACTCAGACTAAAGATTTATATGGATATGAAGATACCTGCTTCTCTTACTCTGTTGAAAAGTATTTGGAAATGCAATATTTGATCTTTAGTTGTACAAATGGGCACATATATTATAATCAGAAAATTGCCTAGATGCCTTGCTGGTTTATAGATTATATTTCTGCCCCTGAAATTTCCTTCCCTTGGGTTGAGTACAATATATATTAAGTAGAGTCCCACTGCTTCTGGTGAAGTGTTCTACAGGCCAGAAAAAAAAAGAAAAAGAAAATGCAAGAAAACCTTTCAGGATCAGTACCATAAAATGTAAATACCTTCAAAATCTGAGAGTTGTTACCACAATACCCGTGGTTAAAAAAATAATAAAAAATTCAAACAAGGTCAATCAAAACTCAGTAATCAACATTAGTAAGTAAAAAAATCATTCTATTTCCACAAAGATTTAAATCTCTTTCATATAGTAATTTAATGTACCTATATTCTTCACAGAGAAAATTTTCTTTTACAAAACTAGAATAAGTGCAACACTATAAATTTTATCTGAGAAAAAAGGAACAGCAGCAGGAGCAAAGATAAGGTCAATCTGTTATATTTTTAAGAACAAATGCTCCCAATATTCTTATATCAATAGAGAGAATATATTTAAGAGAGAAGATATAAGAAAACTTCAGTGAAAAGAATTATTTTTGAAAGTCTTCCAAAAGTATTGAGAAAGTGTAATTAAGAGACTACAGAGAATGGCCTCAATATTATGCCTTTCCATCTCATAGGGAGGAAACAAGATGCCCCAGTACAGTAGCCTTAGGTCAAGATCAGTGTACAAGATCAAAAACTTTATTCTGCTACTTAAATGTCAATCTGCTTTTAGGATACTCCTTACCATAATTGTCTCTTATTTTGTTTCCTTATGGAAGGATCTTACTTTCTCCTCCTTAACATTAGGATAAATCAAAAAGCTTGAGAGTTTAAAAAAATCAGAAGACATGGGTGGCAAACCCATTTAATACTAACTTAATATTACCATCATCCTATACCTTCCTAAAAAGAGCATCTGAAAGTACAGTTAGGCATGGATTCAGAGTATCACAGAAAAGAGAATTGACTCCTTTATGAAACCTTATCTTTCCTGAAATGCTCTGCATTTCTTCCATTAAAAGGTCACAATTTACTGAGTCATCAAGTTCCATGGGCATTTAACTACATGTAGCTAACTAAAATGTACCTTTGCCTTGAGCTCTAGAGATGCACCAGTAAAATCTTAAAGATTTTCTCTGTAGCACTGCTTTATCATCAGCATTGGTGTTATTCATAAAACACTGGTAACAACAGACATTGCTGTCATTCTCTTCCTTGAGTGGCAATTATTAGTTGCAAAAACATTTCCAGTAAACCAAATAACTTGGTGGTTCGTGTTTACTATTTGTTTTCAAAACATGGTTATTTTCTTAACAAGAGTTTTTTGCATACTGTTCATTGCCTTGTCTTCATCCATATTAAACTATTAGAATGAAAAATTCCAGTAAGAGTGAGGATCTGGGCCTACTTGGATCTTCAGTTTCAATCTTCTGCTTAAAACTTCTGTGTGATTTCATACAGGTAAAATAGAGTGCTCTCCCAGTGCCTAACATGTAATACTGCTGACAGAGGAAAGCATATTGCAGGCCTTCTCTGTCTTGATCAGACATATGTACCTGTATACCCTTCTAATATCTTTGACATTTGAGAGTCTGTTACATTACATTTTACATACACTATCTCTTTTTCTAAAAATAAGTGAAGTTTTATCAAAGATTATTTAAGCTTCCTACCATTTTAACTCACCACTGATGTGCAGCAATTTGGCCATAACTGAAAATAACAGAGTAGACTTTCAGTGTGAGCTCAGACTCTAACTTGTGTGGTGTGATTGCCAATAAACATGTCATAAGGGTGTTTTTTATGACAGGCACTCCTGGCTACATTATCAATTCCCAAGCAGAAGTGTACAAACCATTCATGGTTTATGGTAAGAAGCTCGAAATTATACTCTCAAAACTCTTTTTATGAAAAGCTGAAGGTAACAGTGAATTGTGAATAGCAAAGAGTATGTGATACTGAGACCCACAGGTCACAAAGTTTGGGAGACCCTGTCAGTATGAATTATCTTATCCGAAGCATAAACAGAGATCTGACTCCTAGGCTACCTTATAACTTTTTCAGATTTGAAAAAGAAGCTCAGTAATAATTTTCTTCTTTGCTTATTTACATTCTAAGGGATTCTGACTATTTTCCATTTCTACACAATTTGTGAATTTCTAACAAGATCTCAGTAAGGAACTGAACAAGGATAATTCCAATATGGTGCTAACTCTGGAAACAGTTACAACTCAAAATGGTTTTGGTCCTCATTTAGGACTTGATCACTCCCTCTACTGATGCTCTGGCCTGAAAAGAGAATAAATATCTATGACTCTTGGCTGCCTCTCTCTGGCTACCAAGTCCATACATTCTGGGCCCCATGTCAGAGGTATGTCATGCAAGCAACAAAAGTGTTTTTCTGCTCCCTAATTTGAATCATAGCAGTGGAAAAAAATTATGTTGACATTAGAGGGTTCATTTAAAATCTCAGTGCACACCTTATTCCCTGCTATTATAATGAAGTAGTGGGAAACAATCTGAAAAGGCACTGTCTTTCAGCCATTCCTCGAGCTTTTGGTTGCCTGAATGCTCCAAAAGTTTTGGTTTGTTTCCAGTAGACCTCTGATTATGGTGTGTGCCTCACAAGCCAAATGTGTTTGGCCCTCTGACCTACAGTCATGCACTCAAGTATAAACACATTCTCAAGTACCCTGAAGGGACAACGAAGTGTTGGGCATGATATATAAGATTTTAAACACAGAAGAACAATTATTAGTTTTGTTGATAACATGAAGTTCAGTTTCTTTCAAGGACTGAAACTTAACAATTAAACCAACTACGTTTTAAGTACAAACTCTAAATTCATGAAAACAACAACCGATAAGAAAATCACTTGCTGAAGCAACATAAATACTCATATTTCATCAAATCTAGGAAATTGCTCTTTGCATTTCTAAAGAGCTACTGTTGATAATCTTTGTGTTTCTTGGGGTTTTTTTAAACAGGAAAAAGATAAGAACAGTTGTTACAACCTCATGATACATGGCTGCTGAAAGCCCACTCCAGCTCTGGATCCACACAACAGGAAAGAAGAAAACTCCAAGCATTAGGATTGTGGCAGAGCAATTTGTTCATGAGTTTCACAAACTGCAAATGCTACTAGTAAAATGAGAGTAAAGACACATAAATTAGTAATGTTAATGCCCATTAAAATGTAAAATTCACTGAGATCTGCTTAAACAAAGAAAGACAGACCATAGCATAGCATCACGCTTTCCATTTCTCAAAGGCAACATGCAGCTCCACAGCTCCCTCTGTATTGGAATATCCCTTCCTATTCTACAGTGTTACCATACAATTTGCATCTCCATAAAGAGGAGAGTGCACCACTATCATTTTAGTACTAGCTCACTCCCACTGGCAACACTGATCCTCTGATCAATGTTCTTTGGAGAGGACAACATAGTTCTGTTGTCACAAGAGTTGCTTAGCATCTTCAAAAGCAAGTAATTTACACTATCCACACAGTAAACACACCAGATACAGTCAACACATTTCCTTCTCTTCGTGCTGTGAAACTAATGCGCCAATTACCACTTGTGTCAGGGTCCCCTCAGACCTCTCAATATCATGCAGACAGTCTCTGCAGCATCAGGCATGCAGTCTCTGCTCCTCCCACCCTCAATTAGTCCTTCCTGTTCCTCAGGCCTAGCACGGTCTTGCTATTTTAATGATGTCACCCATTTTTTTCTTCTAATCTTGAATACATAACTAGGAAAATGGTAATAATATTAAGAAAGTTCTAAATCTGGATCAATTTCTGCTACCATAATTTACAGGACATGGGAAAGACTTGCAGCTACTTAGTATATGAGGTCTACCAAACGTGAATGTGTATGAATGCATGTGTATATGCACTTCTGTATATAAAAATTGATGTTTTTTTCAGAAGTGTCTGAATTGGTAACAAAAAAAACTGTTCAAGAGAACTGGAGTAAAGTATTTATGTAGATGGAGTAGGTATAAGCCATCATCACATTTGGAGGATAATTCTTTATTTATGAATATAAAATAAACTGTGTTTGGGAGGGGGACTTTTGAGACAACACATTGGAGATCAAATTCATTAGTTTATTAATTATTGTCCTAGCTCAGCAGGAGGGACCAGCTAACCCTGTGTGGGGGTGATCAAAGCTGTGTATTCTACCCCCTCTATTCATTCCCCAAGGACAATGGACCATTAGCAGCAGCTGCCCAGGGAGCCATTATCACCTTCACACCCAACCTGAGGGGGGGCGGAGCTGCCAATGGGCCATCAACAGTTCAATACCCCCTGGCTCCCAGAGTTAATCACCCATTGTGTGAGTCCCCGCCCAGGGGGAGGGCCTGGGTGCTCCCTGAGGGTACATAAATGGTGGGTAAGAAGACCTCAGGAACTTCTCCTTGGATCCAGAAGAGCAGCAGGACCTCGACAGGAGGAGATCACTGCTCTCACCCAGACCACAGCCCTCACCTGCACCAACAGGCTTTTCATTTCCTTTTGCTCTGGACTTGGGGGAACCACAGGGGTCTCAGCACAAGGGCAAACAAACCCCCTTGGGTTTGTGCCCCAGGACACTGGGTTATACTGCTGGGGTTTTGTGAGTTGAAAGCAATTTCCCTTTTGTGTCAGTGCTGTTATTATAATATTATTATTAAATTTTAGCTCTGACTTATAATCTCTCTTGTGGTGAGTTCACTTCCCCTGCTGGTTCACCTTTAAACCAGCACAATTATGCTCAGTGGCAAGCAAACTAAAATTTATCATTTTCAAAAAAGATCTTTCAATATTATTTTAGCAAATCATTTTTTACAAAAAGCTCTTACTGTCTTCTATTGAAAGAATCTCATGGATTTCAATGACTTCTGTAGTAAGCACCTATTTGACCTCCTCTTAGTAAATAGGAGCAATACCAGTTGCCTAGTCTATGCATGGAATCATACACTCTGATTTATAAATGGATGGAGTCATGTAGGCATACCATACTGAGTTCAGTATCATTACAAATTCAAGTTGATAATCAGGTGTTTGAAATCAGTCATCTAGCTCATTCACAGATAGAGCTGTTCCACTGATGTAAAAGAGGAGAAAGGCATGTTTGTTAAACCAGTGGCATATAAACTAATAAGGATTAAAGAGGGGTTGATAAATCCACTGAAAACCACAAATTACATGATCTTTAGTGAAGAATGTGCTACTGGAAAAGTACTTATCCATTATGAAAGGTGGCAAACCCAACATGTAACAGCCTGCTGGAATACCCACAATTCACATACTGAGAAATAGTAAGACAAGCCTCAAACTGTAAAAAAAATAGCCTTTAATGAAATAGAAGGTTTAAGGGGTTTCTTATTTGATTCCTAGGAGTGGTAGCATTTGTTTTCTCTGTTATTAAGCTTTGTTGTATAACAATAAGAACTATAAATCTTTTTTCCAAGATCACCTGAAAATGTCAAGAAATAGCTTGATCCCAGCAGCAAGGGTTCTGAGTCAAGCAGGAAGGATCAAAAAATTTAGTGTTAACACTGAGGAGGTCACAATGTTATCCTTTCTCTTGTTTTTCAGAAAAGGATTTGTGAGTCCTGGCAAACAACAAGTTCCATGAGTGTCAGTAACACACCCAGGCAACAACGAAGGCCACCAGCCTTCTGGATTGCACCAAGAAAAGCATTGCCAGCAGAGAGAGGGAAACGATCCTTCCCTTCTCCTAAGTACTAATAGGACATCTGGAGCACTGGGTCCAGTTCTGGGTTCCCTGGTTCAAAAGAAACATGGGCAGGCTGGAGACCAGCAATGGGTCACAAAGATGATTAAGCGATTGGAACACCTGTCATAAAAGGATGGTTGAGAGAGCTGGGACAGTTTAGCCCAGAAAAGATGTTTCAACAGGGTAAAATCAACAGGGTAAAATCTTTTTCTTTATAAGAACAAGAAGATGGCATCAGACTCTTCAGTAGCGTCCAGTGAAAGAAGCAGCAATGGGTACAAATTTAAATACTGGAAATTTCATTTAAAATTAACAATGTTTTCCCCTGAAAACATGGTCAAACACAGGTACAAGTTGCTTAAAGTGGTTAAGGATTCTTCATCCTCATGATATTCAATACTTAGCTGGACACAGCCCTGAACAACCTACTGTAGTTAACACTGCTTTGAGCAGAAGATTGAATCAGTAGTCCTCCAGAAGCACCTTCCAATCACAACTATTATGTGATTCTGTTGCTCTTCACTGTCTAAAGCTAAACTCAATCTTTCTGAAAGCAAATCTATACTGAGTTTTCTCTTCAAACTCCTTCAACACCTGACTGGTTCTTTCACTGCTGGATACGATATAAAGAGGTGAGAAATTTAAAATAATGGCTTTTTCAAAAGAAACATGTGTGATAACTGACAGTTGCAGGAGAGGGAGTATGTAAAGGCCACTTAATGGGATGAAAATCACATGCATTTCGAAAACATCCACACAACACGGTTCAAAAACTCATTAACCCGAGACTATAAGAGAGATATCCATTTTTAGCAATGTTTTGTCACCCCAAAGGCTCCCTTCAGACCTTGGTGAAACTTTGTTTTAAAAATGGAGAAGAGTATTTTGAGATCTGGGTTTTTCCATGATGGAAGAGCAATTAAAAAAAAAAATCAATCCTTTCCCTAAGATTACACACCATGATATTCCATGTTTATGTCAACTCTGCCTCTAATTCAACAAACCAGAACAAACTGCATCAAAGACCAACATATGTCGTTTGATCATAAGCCACAAAGGGTTCAGTTTTGTCAAGGTTTAAATCAAGGCTGAAGAGCAGATGTTCTGAAGCTTTGGGAGCGTGGTATGCATAGAGACTGCATTCTGCTTCAGTCAAAACTAATTAGACCTTTCAAACAACCCCTTTCTACTCCTGTGTATACAACACTTACAGAAACATTTGTGTCCTCCTTTCCCTGAAAGAGTGACAAGGTCATGGCAAACTAATGTTCCTCAAAGTTCTTCAAGTGGATGTACCACAGTGCCTTGGAATAAAAGAAAATATTGAAAACTTCACTGACAGGAGTTCTAACAGCTGTGGCAGAAGGGCATAGTGTGTCATAAAAGAAGACCACCAGTGTGTTTGTAATTGCAATATTCAAGATATAGTAGAGGTTTAAAATAAAAAGTAATCTCTTTGAAAGGAACAAATGCTCCTGTTGCACCACTATGTAGATGCTGCTCTGCAAACTATTATTTCCCCATCTGCTACTGAGTCTTCATAGCAATACTGAGGTGATGGCAGCAGTCCCAGCTTAAGGACCTTCCTTCATTCCTATTTTCTGAGGATGTCTGAGGTATGTATGAGGAGCTACTGTGACTCAACACATTCCTCCTGGAGAGGTCTGAGGAAATCACTACAGAGTAAGCAGGATTACTTTCTTCCCTTCCTGCCTCTCTGTATAGAGGAAAGGTGAATAATGCCATGAGATTTCATATTACACTGCACTTTTTGGGGCTCCCCAAACTCAAAAGCAAGGATATATAGTGAAGCTTTGATTGGTTCACTGCTATTTGGACTGATGCACCCAAAACTGAAAAGATCTGACCAAATTAATTTCTGATAAATAATTCAATCAGGTGTAGAGAGTCAAGTATAATTTCTTCTGTGAGCTACACAATGCCAGGAGTTACAGTCCTTCCTCTGTGCTTGAGACTCCATAGTTAGCATAGACCTACAGTGAGAACTATTATTTCACATTAAAAATTCCATCATTTGGGAATTAAAACTGCAAAATATTTTTTGAAGCACAGTCAAGATAAATCTTATTATACAGAACAAATCTTTATAAGTATTGACAAATGTAATAAAATTTCAAACATGAAAGCAAAAGAGAAATTTTTACATTTCAATTCTAGCATTGTAAAAGAAACTCTTTCATGCTTAAAATTCAAACTCAGCATGTCAAGTAATTTCACTGTTACAGACTTGAATTACCTGCACTGGCCCGAGGGCATAATTCACTCTGAGAAAAATTGTACTTTAATACTGCTATGATTTTCCCAAGCAATTTTTATGCAGGAGCTGGGATGAATTTGAAACATCCATTTCAAGATTAAAGTGACAATATTTGGTGACTGAAGAGAACCATGTAATTGAGAACTTGGCTTAGGGATGTGCCTGAAATTAAATATGGGAATCAGAAAATAATATACAAAAAATGTTCAATGTTTTGCTTTCTTTAACTTTTAGGAAGTAGGTATTAAATAGGGTTCTAAAATACAAATAAACACTTACTTCAAAAATGTTTAGATGCATACACTATATTGGATACTTATGCTATATGGAAAGACCATGAAATTGTTGGTCACTGTCCTAGCCCAGTTAATAACTTTTATCATATGCTTTTATCATAACTTTTATAGGTTACCTGCTGCCTGATCATTTATTAACTTCATATGAAGGTGGGAGCTGGACCCAGAGCACACTTTGAAGAGGCTTAACTCTAAAACAGAGCATGATGTGAACTTAGAGATCTCGTCATTGACCTAGAAAGGGCAAGAATTTAATGTAGAAATACATGTCCTTACCCAAAAGTGTTTATCAATAACCTTTCAGCAGCATGCTTCCACATGAAACTCTGGATGAACTGGTTCTTTTGTGGCTTTGAAGCAAATTGTAGTTAGAAAATCTGATGCTTTTATATAATGGATTCCAACAGTAAATAAGGTAATAGGTAGTACCCAATGCTTTTATCATTTAAATAAATTTTACTGTAGGATGAAAAATTTTATGATGCTTAAAAGCAGTATCACTTATTAAAGAAAGCAATAGAACAGATTATTTCTTTTCTTGAAGACTTCCCAGATTTGCTGTCTTACTATTTGTACCAAGGTGGGGTCACTGCATTTCAAAATCAACCATAAATGCTGGTGCCTCAACTCACTAAATTCAAGGCAACTGTTTGTCTTAGATTCATAGAATTTTTTAGGTTGGAAAAGATCTTTATGGTCATCATGTCCAACCACTAACCCTGCATTGCCAAGTCCACCACTAATCCCTAAGTGTCACATTTACATGACTTTTAAATACCTTCAGGGAGGGTGACTCAGACACTTCCCTGGACTTTAACTCTCTATGAATCTCATTGCCAGGTTTTTCATTATAGTAAAACATTGATTAACTGAGTATAATGGGGTTTAGGAGTAACTGTTGAGTATTGAGGGATTTTATTTGGTAACTGAAAGAGGCTGGGGGAACATGACATGGGAGCTTTTAATAAGTGAAGCAGAGTTAACGGAGGATCACATGTGTAGTCATTCTTAAATTCTTGCTCTTTGAGCCAATGAAGGTTGAAAAGAAGCAGCAACGATTCTGATGAATGAACGAAGAAAAATTAGCCATGAGCAAAATTAGTTTCTTCTTGTACCTTCACTAGAGTTGCCCAAGATTCAGTCTTGTTGCAGGAAAAAAGAAAAGGCAGCTATGTTTGAAGATTAAAGGTCTCCTCCAGAATGACTACCCTGTTTTTTCAACAGATAAGGCTGGAAGGTCCACAAGTGACTGGTCTTCCAAAACCACAGTAAGAAATCAAGCAGTAAACCTTGGTAACTGGGGAAATATACTACATAATCTAGGCATACTGTGCTCTTCCTCACTGCAGCTCGAGAAATTTAAAGCTACAGGTAACTGTGATGTAACAGTGTGTGCCTACTGAAGTCAGAACAAATATTACAATACAATAAATTGCTTACTAGAGTCCAGCTACTAAAGAACTGAAGAGTAACCTGTGCAGGTTTGGACTGGGATAGAGTTTATATTCTTCACAGTAGCCAGGGTAGAGCTCTGTTTTGCATTTGTGCTGAACACAGTGTAGATAACTCAGGGATGTTTTTGTTACTGCTGAGAAGGGCTTCTGCAGTGTCAAGGCCTTTTCTGCTTCTCATCCCACCCACTAGAAAGAAGGCTGGGAGTTCACAAGGAGTTGGGAGGGGATACAGCTGGGATAGCTGACCTCAACTAACCCAAGGGTTATTCTGTACCATATGGCAACATCTCAGCATGTAGATGTTGGGGAAGAAGAAGGAAGGGAGGGACATTTAGAGCAATGGCATTTGTCTTCCCAAGTCACCACTACTTGTGATGGAGCTCAGCTTTACTGAAGACAGATGAATATCTGTCCAACCATGGGAAGCAGTGAATGAATTCCTTGTTTTGCTTTGCTTTCATGCATGGCTTTTGTTTTAGCTACTAAACTCTCTTTACCTCAACCCACAAGTTCTCTTACTTTTATCCTTCTTATTCTCTTCCCCATACCACCAGGGGAGAGTAAGCAAGCAGCTTCATGGGACCTGACTGCGAGCTGGGGTTAAACCCTGACATAACCAAACTATTATACCAGATGATAAAACAGAACATTAGAGAGTCAAAATTTACAGTTGTGATAACATTACCTAAAATTAACTTAGGGTGTTTTCTCCTTTTGCTAAATCTCCTCTATGAAAATTATTTCAAATTTTCAATTTTTCTGCTAAGATTTTACTTACCTGACTAAAGATGTACTATTGTTGTTCTTACTCTTCTGCTACTGAAATGCTGCCCTGATGACTCTATCACTAAGTGGCTGAGTTGGTCTGAAGTTATCTCCTAGGATTCCATCACAACCCTCTAAAAGTTCAGCACCTTTAACGTGTGTCCTCAATCTTCGAAATTCCTCTATCTGAAAGACAGAAAAACAGACATGAAGAAGCTGAAACAGTCTTCATTATGGACTAATGATCAAAATCAGCTTTGTTCAGACAATTCTGCACCTTTAAAAAAGGGAATGTTCAGGCACCATATATTAGGGTCACTAAACATTAATAACATTTAAAAATAGTTGTCAGCACTGTCAAAACATTTATGATAGAGAGAAAAACAAGAATCCTTATGCACATAGTTTGGCAAAATTATCCTTTGCCTTTTCATAACTTCTTTTAGGATCTATAACCTTCTTAGCCATTTCAGATTACATCCTATGAATCAACCTTACGGTTGTGAATTGAAAGTAATCATTCTGGTGTTCTTCAAATAAGTGTATTTCAGGAATAACTTGGTTGACTATAAATTGTTTTGAAATTCTGCTAGTGGTTTGTTTACTGCCTGCAACTGTTGTTTTCTTCTAAACCAGAAGAATTCTAAAAAGATTCTTAGTTTTAGAGGATGCCTGTTGACATTCTATATGGAAAAATATGGGTTTTGCAATCAAAACGAAATGCTGCTTCAAAAGATCTGTAGATGTAAGGTACTTAGAAAGTCAAATACAGTAAAAATAAATAAAAAGATATTTCAGTTGAGCCAAAACAAATATGTTTCTGGCTTATAGACTCTTTTGAGATTTTTCTAAATGTAATCTGTTGTAGGGAAGAACATGAGCACCTTCAATCTTCATCCCTAGTATCAGCATCAAGTGTTGCATCATAAAGAACTGAGAAAATCAATTCATATCTCAGCAATATTATACCTTACTGCTCAACAGTGCTGTTTACAAGAGTCTGGTATTTTAAGTAAGTAGTCACAACTACTAGAAAAATCGTTTTTGCTTTAACCTATTCACAAACTGTCTTAGCTGGATACAGCAAATGTACTTGATGACTGATTCCCCTAGCCTCAGCCTTTGTACTTTTATTGACCCTGTGTTGCCTCACTATGCAGTACAGATCTAACTTGATCCATAGAAAGTAAAATGGAGCTCATAGTATATAATCATTTTAACACCTAAGATATTATAGAGGTAATTTCTCCATGAAAAGCACTCTGAAGGATTACAAGGAAAATGTGTGATTCCAGAATTAAATTAAATTAGGTACTAAACAGCAGGTAACAGCATTTTTATTCTTATCCTGCCTGCAGAGAATATCATCTTGCTGAATCCTGGAAGACAAGTGCCTTCATTGTTGTTTTGCACTCTACAGCAGAATTGATACAGACTTATTTACTTGATTTAAAGGCTAGCTCTGCTTTGCTTCAATGCTGTTTCTGGCAGCTGAGATATAAGGCAACAGCTTAGACTGCAAAGATGAAAAGCAGAATAAACTGTAGAATTCCTTTAAGGTGATTTTAGAGGCAGAATCCTGTTTCAGATGATTTTCATTGTTGCTGTTTACTTAAAGCAAACTGAAAATAAACCCACTACTGGTTTGGAATTGAAAAAGTCTTCAGGACTCAGGTGATGGTAAAGCACTGAATGGGTTTTGCAAAGGTAGCCTTTTTCACCATCTGAATCAACTCTGAGAAGTCTGAGATAATTGCAGTTTAGGAAGGAGTATTTTACAAAAACATGGGGTTTGTTTGATCTTTTGAGAATGAGGTACTTCAAAGAAGCACAGATGAAGGAGAGGGAAGAGCAAACTCTCTGCAAAGCTGGCATCTGTGAGCTAAGATAACTACAAATGCTCCGTTCCAGTCCCCACAGTGAAATCTTTCCCAAGAGATACTCTTCCCTAAGCAGCTTCCATTTTCTTCAGTCAGAAAAGTAGAACTGACATGATCTCCATCCCTGCTCTTTAGTCATTAGAGAAGTCAAGAACTGTAGCCCTGCTCCAACTGGGAATTGCTTCTGAGATCACCACACTTCTTGTTTAGTTCTTCATTCCATGTTTCAGACTGCTGTGACAGAGACTCTCTATGCACATGGTGGTGTGCTTCACTCGTGAGAAGTGTTTCTGTCAGAAAAGGACACTAGCTGTTCTGACACTACCTTCCCTATTAAATTCCCATGGGACAAGACAACATGTGTTCCCTCTTCATCCTCCTTCCCCACATATGGAACCACTTCCCACCTCATCCCAATCACTCTTAAGTCAATGCTCTGGAGTACACCCTGTAGGACTGCCAGTGGAAGAGGTGTTTTAGAGGCACATGGCTAAGGACCCTTGGATATTCAAATACTTTTACTAGGAATAGGCCCTTAAAATATTCTTCTCATGCCCAGAAGATACTAAGGACAACCCAGGCCTGTTCATGCTGAAATTCAGGCTCAAGTTCTAACCAGTAAAGATGCAAATCCACAATGCTAACAGCCACATTTCTACTGAGTAAAAGCACCTAGCTTATATTTTGTAGCATGCTTTTTCCACTTCCTGTATTCAGATCTTGAACACTGCATTATTCTGTTTTATTTACCTATTTGCTGAAGAATAGAAAACAAAAAACAAAGGTTTTGAATGTTTTCTACAAACATTTCTTCTATATGAGGTATAGAAATATTATCCTTCTGTTTGAAAATTTTACATGCCTCCATGACACCTTCCAAGAACACAAACCTGCTTCCTTTCTAGTACACAGAATACCAGAAACCTCTGAATGCTTTATTTGACAGACTACTTAAATTTTGCACAATTCCCACTCCAGCTCCATATGCTAGCTACTATTTCTGTCCTTTAGGAGGTCTTGATTTTGAATGAAGTAGACAAAAGGACTAGAGACCTCACCGTTCAATACAAAACCAGTCAACTCTGACAATGAATACAGCAGAACAACAGCTCCTTTCTGTGTCATTGTTTAAAATCTCTACTCTGAGTGACTTAGACAATGTACTTTTTCTGGGCTTCAGTGAACCACAAAGCATGTTATTCTCAAATATCCCATTTTTTTTTTCTAAATATAGTGGAAAGGAGCATGAGCTCGTTTTTTTCAATTATTTCCTGCTCTTTACTGGCCTGATAGAAAGGAGTTTTCTATTTTCTCTCACTGCATTTCAGCAGTGTACATGCATGGGCAAAGTATCTCACAAAAACAGTCAACATAGTTCTTTCCGGGCTGTATATTTCAACATAACACAAGTGAGTTAGATAAAATCACAAAAGGACAGGAATATGCAAAAAGAGTACTGCAGGGTGCAGCTTTCCAGACAAGCCCCCTTAAGCTGAGGACAATAATAAAACTGCAATAACCAAATTAATGAAGCCCTTATTCTCCAGGGAAGAAGAGTTGCCTCCAAAATTTATCCAGATCTCACAGAATGCCCCATGAAGGAAAAAGTTGTCTGACAGAAGTGAAGCCTCTTGTCAAAGAAAATTACTTCCAGTGAGGAAAAAGCATTGTATCCCAAGAAAGCACATCCTGATACTGCACTCCTGGCTTGCTCTTTTGCTATTCATAAAACCTATTATGCCTTTGCCAATTGTTATTTCTCCATTGTTTCAAAATAAGAAAACATGAAAATATATAGATGTGACCATGAACAGTAATTGCAATTTTATACTGGGTGGTTTTTTTCCTTATGATCCACAATTTGTTAAGCTAATCAATATTACTATGTTAATTACAGAAAATGAGAATGAGAATGAGTATCTTGTCTCCAACAGATTAACTAGTTTCATCAGAGGAAGGAAATAAAATCTTTTCTGTGTTAGACTATGTTATTCTTTATTTACTTGTTATTGACACTCAGAACTTGATTATTTTATGACCTGAAAAATGAAAATAGAAAACCTTGAATTTGTCTCTTACCAGCTATAACCACAGATGGTACTAGTACTTATGTAAATCACTTGACGTTTCATAAGCTGTATTCATTAGTATCCCAAAGAAGAAAGTTGTACAAATTAATGACATATGTAAAAATAATGTATTTAAACACATTAGAAATGCATTTTCACTAAAATATATGTTTTAATACTACAAGCTGGCTTAATAAAATTAAATGCCTTTAAATGCCTTTAGCATGGAATTAATTTTATTAATTCCATGGATGACTCAAAATGGTATATCCTATACTACATCCTATTTTCCATAGACAAAAGCCATTACATTTCTAATCACTCCTTAATCTTTCCTGTGCAACCTGCTTTAGATGAACCTGCTTTAGCAGGGCATTTGGACTAGATGCTCTCCCGAGGTCCCTTACAACCCCAATTATTCTCCAATTCTGTGATTAAATGAAATCTCTCACAGGCACTCATGTCCACATGCACAAAAGAGGCCAGATATTTCACTGCAGCCAAAATGCTAATTGCAAATTAAAATCTTGGATTTTTAGGCCACAGTAAAATATTCTGGCACTACCAAAATCTTATTTTGGGCATCCTGGGGTTCTCACCTTTCAACCTTTGGATCTCAACATCACCTCCTCTCATTTTTCCCCATATTTATTTTTAATTGGCATCTGAAACCACTATCTAAGGCAAGTTAATTTTTTATCCCACCTTAGAAAAAGTTCTTCATGTTCTTCATAATTGTCTTTCTGCACAACCTGAACTTTAATGCTGCAATTGTAACTGGCAGTGAGGATTTTTTTTCTAATTGATGCTTATCTACAACAAATACAAAGCATTGTGGATCATATTGGTATGTCTGTTCCAATCTATCACTCTGCTCCAGTGCCACATATCACCTGCATATGGTGTCAATGGGAAGAAAAAACTCCTCTGTGACTTGTGCGCCCTTCATCATTGCAATTTTTCGTTGGATTTGGTTTATACCTATCAAAGTAAAGCAGCAACACAACCAGGTACTCCTAACCTAACAAAAGCCATGGCTGTAAATCATAGTCCTTTCCCCAGGCACTGTGGGTGACTCTTTTCCACAGGCACAATATCCCTTTCAGGAGTTTTATCCTCTTTACACCACATTCCAACATCTTGTTTGGTTGTGGTAAATTAGTGCCTAGTAATACTAACTGAAGTTGCATTCTTCTGCTTAATTCCTCTTTTGTTCACCCTTTTGCTGTCTCCCACCACAAGTGGATGGCTTGAACTGTGCCCTCCTCTCTGCACTGACTGGATTAAAAGGGAATAGACACTGCAAAATCTGCAACTAGCAATATTATACTATGTCTCAGTTTAATAGCTGTGGACTTTGTACTTCTGATTAAGTCCTCTTATTTATCCATATCACACCTGAATAATTAGCTGCCAAGTTACAAAATACATTCTGTCTTTTAAAGTTGTACAGAATCTAAAAATACCCACACAATGCTGTTTCCATTTACTCAGTAGTAAGCAGACACCTTCATAAACACCCCTACATAAACAAATAAATAACAGATTCATGATGGGATACATTTAAGCTGCAGCTCCCATACAAATAGCTTATTGGGAGCTATTGCTTTTATTCTATGATTAGACCTAGAATTCAGTTTCCATATGAAAATAAACACTGCTAATTTAAATTTGTTAAAGTTTGTAAAATATTGTGCTGGTATCACCAGAAAATTTTGTATTACTAAAGCTGAAATAATTTGAATCCAAATTTATCGCACTTCAAACTTTTTTCCATTCTGTTTCCTCATGCTTCAGACCATGCCATGAAAATGAATGAATTCAGCTTCAGGCATTCTATATAGTTTCGTTTAAATTAAACCCACATTCCTCCAGCTCACAGACTGAGGAACTATATTCATCAAGAGTTTTAATTGTTTTTACTGGGATTATTCCTAGACAGATTTGAAATGTTTTCTATAGAAAGGCTCACATGACCATAAGATATAATTTAAGAAAAAACACCAAACACTTTCAAATACATACATGAGAAATCAAATTTAAATAGGTAGTTTCCATTTGACATTTGTTATAAAACAATTAAAAAAGAGCAAGATAAATTAAATATAGTTCAATGCAATATAACTAGCCTGTACTACCTTAATATTTTTCATCCTCCAGGGCATAGTATCTCCCTGTCTTTTTTGTTCCTTTAACGTCAAAAAGAGTGATATTTGAAAGCTTACAATTACAACAAATGGAATTTCTTTTGCCCATTGACTTCTTTCTTTCTTCTTTTAGCACTTAAATAAAGAATTATTTTAAATGCAGATGAAATATGATAACAGGGTTTTTCATCTCTGACCTTTGCGTTGCTTTCAGTGATTCAAAAGGTCTAACCTTTACTTGAAAAGCCATGTACTGATCTAATGGGATCTTTAAGGAGAACAGATATATCGTCCTGATATATATATTTGCACGCTATAACCTTTAGCTCATAACCATATTCCAAGGTCACTTTAAGCACAGCTGTTACCTGCATTTGGGACACAGTCAAGGGATAGCGAAATAGTATCCAGGTGACACCTTCACTGCAGGGTGGAATGGTTAGAGAGCCCTCATATACCCAGTAGTCACGCAGCAGAGGATCTGAAATTGAAACAAAATGGAATTTTTATGAAATTAAGGAAGTTAATTGTCTCTTTCAATTATGACAGCTTATGATAGCCATGGATCTGCTCATATGCAGTAAGCTAAGGTGTGAATTTATAACCTGCTAAGAACCATCCACTTCCTTCACATGTGAATGTGTATGAGCTAGTAGTCATTGTATTACAGTAATTTCCCACTGCAGATGAGAATTTTAAATATGAAAATGCCACTTTACACTTGTGAAAAATAACATGTGCACAATTCTTTGAACTAACATGGCAAATAAGTAATACTGTGGGAAAGAACACCTGTTAATCTCAAAACCTACAAGGGACATCCAATTTTGAAGGCAGAAGGGTTGCAATGATTGAATTTTAACTGACTTTTACATTTAGGTTATGTCTCAAGGATGAATTTATTTTGTTTTTTAGAAAAAAAATCAGTAAAAATTCAGCTCAAGAAAAA
This sequence comes from Pithys albifrons albifrons, assembly GCF_047495875.1. Classification (NCBI taxonomy): domain Eukaryota; kingdom Metazoa; phylum Chordata; class Aves; order Passeriformes; family Thamnophilidae; genus Pithys; species Pithys albifrons. Next base: position 66,584,348 of record NC_092461.1, on the reverse strand, counting down.
CTTTTCAGTTTGCAATTCTGGTGGAATATTTTCTGAGATCCACTGGTGCCTCCTAGCTTTGGAAAGTGAGTTGAATTTCACAGAGGGGGGAAAAATCAAGGTTTATTTTAGTCTAAAAAAATTTTTAGGTGTATAAATTTATTAATAGCTTTATAGATAACTATTAGAATAAACTGTTGTCTAGGACTGAAATGTAAAATTGTTTGCCCAAGCAGAGCTTTGACAGTACATAGAACACAATTGATTTTAATTATTTTAATTACTTTCATTATTTTAATTTCTCACAGATTCCTATCACACTGTGCTTCATAGGTGAGAAAGAAAACTCCTTGGTTGTAAAAGAGGGGACCAGAGGAGCTGGAGGCAATGGATGGTTAACCATGGCCTGGAGATCTCAGGGGAAGGTTGTAACTAAATTTACATGGACAGAATGGGAGACTGGAAACAAATAAACTTGCTTGGTTGAACTAACCTGTTACTGTCTTTTCACTACTAGGTCAGAAGAATATCAGTAGAATTAAATCTTGCTAATGAAGCCTGTGATTGTCAGTGAATGGATTTTGGTTTGTTGGTGTAATTTTCTTTCTCATTTAGGGAATTATACAGCAAATCCATGGACAGCAAGTTGCTTTATCAAACACTCAAAAGTTAAGAACTGCAAGAATTAATTCAGCCCATCCTCTGCATGCATTGTGACATTGTCCTGTTATATGATCATGTATGTCTTTTCTGGAGAATCTTTCATCATTTCCTTGTAAAGATAGAGGATTTTTTTTTGAAAAGCATGTAATAACTTGGATTTCTCAGTACAATATTCTGTACTTGGTCTTCTTTTACCCATGCTATTCAAATCCTGCTTGTTAGAAGGACTATATTTTCTTATTTTTCATATTTCTAGTGAACTCACTTCTTCAGTGTCTGAGTGCTTAAGTGAATTAGTTTATTCTTCCATACCTCTCTGTGGGGGAGGAAGGACAAGTTACTCCCACACTGTAAAGCTGGGGAACTAAGGCACAGAGAAGCTAAGGTCAAATGCATCTGTTCGTTTGAGGTGTTCAATATGACATGCTTAGAACCTGATTTCTCTGAGTAGTTAACTTTCTATAGCACTTTATACAGTCAGAGCACTGCTCCCATTGACTTCTCTTGGAGGTGTAAGCACTCAGCACTTCTGCAAATCAGACCCCATGATCTCAAGTCGGGCACCTAGAAAATGAGGAACACATAGTTAGAGATGACTTGTGAAAATTTTGGTTTATGTGACTTGATCAGTATCAAACAGGAACTGAGGCAGGGCTCCTGAAAAAAATAAATTATAGTCATGCAGTTATGTGATGTTTTATAATGCATATGCATGAAGAGGCACAGGCAGCCTTAATTCCTGCATTTCTTAATTGCTGAGCACTTCACTTCGCAACCTAGACAATATTTTTTGAAGCAATTAATATAGTCTAATGTAGACCTGGGCTATTTTGAAAAACTAAAGATGTTGGCACTATAACACAGAATTTTTCTCAGATTTCTTAATTTATTAATTTGCAGAAACATTTATTTTAGAAATGTATTTTTTACAAAGTCACATTTCTTACTACTATTCTTTAACTGTTAGCTATAGGAGTTTGAATTGCCTCCCTTTTTCACTACTTCTACTATGCTATGCAACTTCCTATGTACGCCATACACTTCCTATTTTATGCCAAAGTAGATAAAGGAGGACTCACAGCTGCCTTTCTAGATGAAATGATAAATCCCCACAAAAACCAGCCACAGAGTTGCCAGCAGTGCACAGACTATGGTATCACATTCCACTCACATGGCAAAGTGCACATTTACAGTAAATTCCACTGGACTTCATCCCTATCCCTATTAGCACCACTAAGTGCAAAGTGCATTACTACCTTATGGGATTCACCCTCAGGCCTTCAACTTAGTCTAGGCTTTTGATCAAGATTCTCTCAGCCTCTGCAATTAGCTAGTAATCCACACGTGTGAAAATAAGAAAAGGCACCTACCTGGCAATAAAGAGTTGGGATTAAAACAGGGTATTGTTTTGGACTTTCCCTGAAAAAAATAAAACCAAAACAATCTCATCTCTAGTTGCTTATTAAAAGGCTGATTAATGGAGAGGTAAAATACATTCTATCTTCTTATAATATTAAGCCCTGAATTCCTCTGCAAAGCAACCTCATTAAGAACCCCCATTTAATTATCATTGTATTTGTCCTTGCAGCTACACAGACACATGATTTATTCCCTTTTATATTTTATTTCTAAGGTTATTTCAGGAATTTAACTTTCTGTCTTTAGTGCATGAGCTTTTTCCAGGTCCCAGCCTTGAAATTCTCTACATGAAATTGAGGGGTTCCATACAAAATTAATTTAAAAAAACAAGGCCAAACTGACCTTTTCCTTAACTGATGTGGACAACACTTTAAAATAAATCTGATTCCATATATTTAATGCAAGAAAAAATTATGTATGCCAAAGTATGTTTCATGCTGACTCCCTAAAAGTCATCACTATAACACAACAAGACCTTTCATGACCTTCCTCTACTTGGCTATCCTCTCAGTAGTGGAACTACAGAGTTCCATACACTACCATTTTTTCTGACACCTTCATAAACATTGAGTTTGTAATGTTAAACATCATGACTGAAGTTTACCATATATTATTTGACTAAAAGAATATTTTCAATACCTTTCTAATTTTTCTACACTTCAGCATCCACTGAAGTGAATGGCTAACCTCTTCAGACCAATATAAAAGGTGTCATCAATACATGTCAAAATCCTTTTAAAATCAAAAGTATGTATAACTATTTCTGTCACAGGTCATGAAACAGAGAGATGAAAGTAACTTGCCCAAGGTCATTTAAGATAGCAGGATTCTGCATATCTCCTCAGTCTTGCTAGGATTATTATCTCTCATTCAGGATCCCCACATATAATTCACCTGACAAGCTGACATTTTGTTCTTGTTGATTTCCCACTGTAAATTAATATGAGTGCTCAGTTCATGTATTCTTTTCCTCTACAAATTAAAACCACATAAGTTTGGAGATACTGATGATGATATTCACTAAGCATGTTGCAGTGCTTGCATTCACATTGACTCCGGGATAATCACTGAAGAGGTAGATTTGCAATCAGTTATGGATATAGAACAAACTTTCTGAACACTAGAAAAGGAATAAACTACAAAGACTATATATTATCTGAATACTGTAGAATGCTGAGATTTTCACGCAGGCCACCAAATGATGGCTTTCACGTGTGGTTTTTCTGTAGACACATCTCAAATCCTTCTCTTGGCTTCGTATAGACCCTTTTCTCACTTTCTCTCTGGTCAGGGAAGGAAGCATTGCTTCAGACAATGCCTTACCTTGTACTGGATGTCCTGGAGAATTTCAGTTATAGCCTTTAGGCCTACATGCTCTTTTCCTATCTGAAATACAGCAAGCAAAGAGGAGTTTCAGTATCTTGCTATTTCAGAAACTGTGAGGCAAGACAGAGGTCAACCAGAACAGTAAGTTCTATAGCTGTTTTTAGCTAAGCTACACAATCTTGTGTTAACCAAATACACTGATACACGGCAATGCCAAACAATTAAATCATTCTAAAACCACCAGTCAAAAGTAAACAAGGTTTAAATAACTTTAAAACAGAGGGAGACATTCACAGAACAAGAGTCACAGTTAAGTCCAATAAGTTCTGACTAATCCTGTTTTGAAGTATATACTGTGTGGAGTCAATATCGTGCAGTATTATGTCATATAAATGCCAAGGATACAGTTTGCCCCTACCATTTCTTGTCAGAGAAGTACACAGAAAGGAACAGAGTGAACAAGTATGACACTTCTTGAATTTGTTCCCATAGTGTTGCAAATCTGGTCAAAGGTATCTCTGAAGCTCGGGGGAGTTTTTTCCTGCCTGCAGAGCACAGAATGGCAGATTTCCTCCCTCACAGCATCTCCAGGACCCTGACAGTGAAAGGCAGTCTCCAGGCAGGCTGCAGCACTGCCTTGACCAAACGCCTTTAAGGCACAGTAGATGAGGCTCTCAGAAACACAGTGTTGAAATAAAAGGCTAGTTTTACATGTGTTCCCTCAGCACACTGAATTCAGCTGCTTCTGACCTAAATCACCCATTCCAGGACCCAAGCTCTTACCTTCAGATCAACATTGTCAAAATCAGAAGGCACAGAACTACCTTCTACTTGATTTCTTTGCCAACATGTATACATATGAGGTGAGAAAATAGGCCAGCATGAGTGGGAACATGAGAGCTAGACCCTGAAAAATTTGCTCAATGTTTATCTTGGAACAGAATGACACAGTAGTCACTGGATGGAAACAACTGAATGCCAACAAAAGGTACTTTGTAATTTCTAGAAATTTAACAGGATTTTCTTTTTTTTTTTTTTTTGAGAATGAAATTTCCATTTAAAAGTTTTGGTGTAGGTACCAGCTATTGAAATCACTTCAAAGATGATGTTTCTAAACTAATAATCCCCAAGGGCTGTCACTTAAATAAGTTAAAATATTTTCACTGACCTTAAAATTATGTATTTGAAAACTGTGGTGCAAAATTATATTTCCATGTTTTTACGAGGAAAAATGGTTACTGACTTTTCTCTCCCTGACCCTTTAATAAACAGCATAAATATTATTTTATCTTCATCAATTGTAATTATACAATGCCTTTCTTGGCTAATGAAACAGCTTTTTAGAATACTTAAGAATGATTATGAAGATGAGAGTCTAGAAACAGAAAAATTATCACTGAAGTTTTAGAATTATTTACGAACTTCTATATAACTTTCTAACTAACTCAAAGGTTACCTCTGCTGGAATGAGAAGGTGACTTACATAAGCAATTATCACACAGCGCTCTAGGATACAAAACTGAAGACTTTCTAACTTCCATTTTTAGCAATTCTATCTGAGTTTTGAGGCAGTAACCAATGTACCTTTAAATTCAGAGGTAAAGCTCAAAGGCACTCATAAACTCCTTAAGAAATACGACAAATTAATAATATTACTGTGAAAGAAAATCCATTTGATCAAAGCATGAACTCTAAACTTCTTCCTCCAAACCCATTTAAATAAAACAGTTTGCCATTTCTCATGAAGAAGATGAGAATCTGGTATTTGAGGACTAAAACTGAAAATCTATATAGGGTGCAGACCTTGGAAAACCTTCAAAGCAATTAGATTATGGTGCTAACTTTTCAGCTTTCATTACATCTTGTCCCCAGGAACGTTTCAGCCTCCTCATTGCAGGCTTTTCTGAGGGTCTGTGGCAAGACTTGTTAACACTCAGTCTCTGAAGAAATAATATGATTCCCTGAACAGTAGGCCTGGCCAGAAATGGAGAAAAACACATCACAGAGATAGTAAAACACTTGTACATTCTGACAGCCCTCATTTTGCCCTCAGTGGAATGGAGATTGGATGTCTACCTATGGCCAACCATGTATTATCCCTTCTTTAACTAACATACTTCCCATATCCTGTTTAAACAAGAATTACTTACTTGGCACATCCACAGAAGACATGATTGAGAAGTATCTTTTTAATAGATTACCAGCAGTCATATATTGTTTTATGTTATGAAATCATTACAAATTAAGTAAAATGGAAAGGACCTCATTATCCTCAGAGAAATAAGAGTACATCATAACAAGAGTAACACAGGAAACTTACCTGCACAAACAAAGCAATAATAGCTATGCCATGCTTCTTCCCTACTGCCTCATCAATGCTGCTGTACAGTGTGGAGTTCCAGTGCATTAGATGAAGCTAAAACAAAGCAGTACAAATAGACCAATAGAAAAATATGATTCATAATAAAAACCCCCAGCAATTAACACCAATTAGCAAAGACTCAGCTTGTGCATGACTATACATATGTACATGCCCATGGCTGTGCATGTGTAGATGAGTGCATTACTATTGTAAATATCAGGAACCCCAAGAAAAAAAACATCAGCTGCAGATAAAGTGATGTATAGCCACTCAGCAAATATATACAGCAAGGATGTAAATGACTATACTATGATTTGCCAACTCATACACTTTGAATACTGAAATAACATCAGTTAATGAAGCCCACCAACACTGCCTCTCAGGCATCCAGCTCTTTCCCAAGGTAGGAGAATTATTATGGACAGAAGCTGTCCAAACACACATTAGACTAACTGACTGTACTGTTGTAACATCACTTGTCTCACATACCACCTCCCAAGTCACTCAGATGTCAATAGTAAAAGTAATTTTGGGAAAAGTTAAACATAGAGAAAGTCAAGCAGAGAAAAGTGGGTGGAGGACTTTCCAAGGCCATGAAAGAAAGGGATGCTAAAGACAAAAATAACAGCCTAGGAGTCCCCAGCTGCCTTTTTGCAGAGGGCAGCAGGGCCTGTAGGAGTTAATGAATGAATACATGGCAGGCAGTAGACACTGGGTAACAAACACTAAGTGTGTTCTGGTGAAGTGTTATAACGTGATTTGTGAAGCATGGTTTAAGAAAAGTGCTGGAAGACACGGTAGCAGGCACTTGAGATGGATGGATGGAGGGAAGGGAGAGAGGGAGGGAGGGAGTGAGGAAGGCAGCAAGGCAGGGCAGCAAGGCAGGCAGGAAGGCTGGCAGGAAGGCAGGCAGCAAGCAGGAAGGCAGGCAGGAAGGAAGGAAATAATTAATTTGCACATGACAACTCTAATACAAGTAATCTACTTGCCCAAGGCTACAATATTCCCAGACTTACAAATATTTCCTGTTAGAACTAAGCTATTTATTGCCCATAGATTTAGTTTGTGTTCTGCATTTTATCATGTATAAAAAGCTTTGTTACACATTTGATTTGCCTTTGGATTTTAAAGGAATAAAACCAGAGGATCAAACAATGAATGACATTTCAATCTCCAGGACTTCTTTTGGCAGACACAGAACCACCACCACCCGAGAAGATAAAGCCAAAGCACTTCTTTTCCAGAGACGAGCCTGGCGTTCGCACCAGCTCCCACTAGAGGGGGATCACGGAGTCCCACAGTCCTCACCAAAATCCTGACAAGAAGGAAATGTGAAAGAGTAAGTTTGGGGTGATTGCACTGGGGATGGCAGTGTCCTTGGTGCAGCAAGGACAGCACTGCATGGCACATGGCACAAAGCTTGCCCTTTCCTGGCCAGAACAATAGAACTGAGGATGATTGCCAAATACAAAGAGACTCCGACTTTGCCTGTGTCAACAGGCAGGTCTTGGCTGGAGCTGCTATGGCATTCAGTGTGTTGCACTCGTCTGGAGGTAAACTCTAATCTGACATCTGTCCACAGTCTGATAGAGCAGGATTTTTCTTAAAATCTGAAAGGAATAAGCTGAGTTCCAGAAAGAGGAATATGAACAAGCGCATCAAACCATACAAGTAATCACTCCAGTTTATTTAGAAACAGATTTTTGTCCTGTCATAGGCAGCAGACTCATCAGGGCAGAGGCTTTGCTATGGTAAGGCTGTATCAGGTAGTAAAACGACACCAAAGCCTCTGTAATACCTTAATAGGTTAAGAGTTTCAGTCTAACAGGAAGATGGGATGCAAAATACACTTATCTGCTGCATGCAAGGAGAACCATCGTGCAAAAGTATCTTTAGGTCTCTGCATCCTCTCCAAGGAGCTCAATAGAGGACAGGATGGTCTACTTAAAAAAAAATCACTTGAATATGAGGAAGAATTTCTTTATTGTGCAGTTGACAACACACTGGAACACAGTGCCCATAGAGGTTGTGGAGTCTGCCTCACTCAAGATATTCAAGAACTGTCTGGATGCAATGCTGTGCAATGTGATTAGTGATTTATTTTTTATACAGCAGGTTGAAAACTTGCTGTCATAAACACTGCGGTGCAAAATATTGTCAGCAGGTTCATAAATGGGGTAGTAAAATTATGGACGAGTCCAAAAAGAGATACTAAAGAAAACAGGTAGAAAGCACTCCTAGTCCTATGAGGGTAGATGAGTGGGAAGCACAACAAAAAGTGGTCAGGGTCATGTCTCTTCCTACACAGCATCCCTTATTAACACTGCTAACAAGAGTACATGGGATGGACTGCTGGCCTGATACAGCAGGGAATTTATCATGTCCCCATGTCCTGAATCAAGGTGATATTCAGAATTAGCTACTCACAGAAACCATTCTGCCATTAGGGATTTACAAATTGAAATTAGACAGACAACTTAATGAAAAGTAGTAATCAATGCCATAATATATTCTAGCAACAGGACAACAGGTCTCATATCTTTTGTTTTAACTCTATAAGGCCATACATGCATACTGAAACAAACAGACATTGACATTCTCCTAAATGAACGGAAGTCAAATGAAATTATTTCTCCTACAATTATTTCTTCTAGCTTAGAGGGAGGCTGGGTAAGTACATGAAAAAGTGATTCAGAAAGTGAAGTAGCAAGGAAGAAGTAAGTGAGTCTTTGTAGTAAACTGGTTTTTTCCAATGTTTTATCATTGTATTTGTGGTTCTCTGGAGCAGTTTTGACTTTTGTGTGCTTTTTTATTTGTAATATGACATCAGATATAAACATAAGATAATGGAATTTTTAGAAAGATGGTAAAAAATCTACAAATATTACAAAAATTGAACTATTGAGAGTACAGTCCACAAACAACATGGTCTGTAACTATTTTTAATATTTAGGGGAATCAGGCATGCAGAGAGGAAGGACCCAGTGTTTTCACAAATCTTGAAACTATCAATAAGATATAATGCCCATGCACATAGGCAACTTCATAACCATGCATCTGTCTTACAACTAGGAATAATCACAGAGGCTATTAGATTAATGTTCTGTATTTTGGTAACCTTCACTTTCAGATTGATTTGAGACAGCTTCATAAAAAGTGCACAATCACAAGGGGTGCCAGTCTCTGATATGAATATAACCATGTGGAGTTTTTAAACAATCAGTTGCAGTGCACTGGCAGTTTACCATTGTGTGATTTTCACTCAAGAGTACAAAGAAGCCACACACCCCAGTATGGCAGGATGGGCTCTGCTCAACTTGTTAATGTTTTGATACTTGGTAGCTATGATGGTTCCATGCAACCAAAATGTGTCAGCTATGCAATTAATGATTATCAGTGGCTGCCTCGACATGCAAGACAGTATATTTTTCAAAATAATCAGAAAGGTGTAAAGAACTCCTTAGCACTCAAAAAATCCATTTTTCTCTTGGAAAAAATAATTTGGAGCCTTTTAACATTCTAGCTGTGAATCAAAGAATTGTAGCAGTGACTTCTTTAAAATCGGATACAAACTGAAAACTCATGAAGGTGAATCATAATACAGTGCTGATAAAGTTGATTTCTCTGTTGACAGCTGGAGGAAGTCTTCTTCTTAGAGAAGATCAAGTTATTCCAGGTAGCAGAGCAAATTCCCTCAAATGATTATTCTCTATGGAACAAATTCTGAGAAATATCTTAATCTTCATCCAGTCCCCAATGAACCACAAGATTACTGATTCCTACTTATCTCAATCCTTGCTTAGGCAAAGCTGACAGACATTAAAAGGGCCCAATCATAAAACAAGACCTTCTCTAAACTGAGGAAGGACCTGAGATTCTGGCTTTAAAATCAATAAACAAGTGAAATACCTACTCTTTAATCCAGTACTTTCTCTACCACAGAAATACCTTTTATGCCAGTATGAAAAGGCCTGGGATGGTAGATTTTTGCATAAAATCAGAGTCCCTAGGATGACAGATTCTGACAAGAATCAGAATCGCTGTGTTTGACCTAACACACTTATCAGTTTTAAAATCCAGTGTCTCTCAATAAAACAGTTACAAAAACATACTTTCCCCCTGTCTGGGACACTAACTACTCTGTGGAAATCTGCAGGATTCTAAGCTCACTGAGAGCAAAAATGATCTTTTAAGCTCTGTTGCTGACCTTACTTTATTCCTAGCTCACACATAAAATATATAATGACAGGATCATCATTCAGAAGTCATCTCTGAAGATCACTCATTTCACAGAAGCACCAACTTCAAAGTTAGCTACTAATTCAAAGGCAGATCAGGTTGTTCAGGTCCTTGTTCAACTAAGCTTTGCATATCTCCAATAATGGAGATGCCACAACCTCTGTTGGTAACATGTTCTGTGTTTGACCTCCCCCACAATGAAAATTTTTTCCTCCTTATACTTAATCAGAGTCTCTGCTGTTGTAACCTGTGACCCTTGCCTCTTGTCCTTTCACAGTTCCCAGGATTCTCTGTTCATATCCCAGGCATGAATTACCTTTGGCCACCAGGTGAACATCTCCTGATTGACATCTGAATGATGCCTCTTTCTCAAACCCCCTCAGTCATCCGCCCACATGAATAATCATGTTTCACCTAGCTCACTGTCACCTAAGCTTGCCTGACTCTTACAATGTCAGTGAAGTTGTTCTGTCCCTCACTGCAACATGCTGTCACCCAAATGCCAGACCAAACATAAGATGGGCTAATTCCTTGCTGGAAAGTACACTCTGAAATAAATCACAGCTCATCTTCTGTTATGCCTTATCAGGTTAATGGCAAGGGGAGAAGAACAGCTCTGCTTCAATATTTCTGCACTCTTACATGTTAATGTTACAAATTTGATATAAAGCTGCACAATGTCAAATGTCTTGCTACCATAAATACAGCTCATATGCTATAACTTCTTTCTTTACAAATGCTTGTTGCTAAACTGATGAAACCCTAACTTGCTGTTGGGATCCTTATAAAACACTGCTCAGTCTCTTGTTTCCGTTGGCTAAGTCAAGCAGTTTGGAACAGAGCACAAAGATCATTCTCCTTGGGAGTCAAGGAGAAATGTGACACCAACAAAATTTATTCTAACCTCTCTGGCATCAGGACTAGGCCCTAAAGGGAACTCATGCCTGATAAAACCACTGGGAGCTGAGGCAGTAGGAAGCAACATGAAACACCTGCCCAACCTGGGTATAGGTCCTGCCTTAATTTAATTGGCAATCACAGCCCATGCTGCAAGAGCTTCTGATAAGGGGCATTCTTCAGTTCACCATGCTCCTGTTTGTGCTTGATGCACAGTAGAAGACCATATTTTTAAATAATTTGTCTTCAGATCTATTAAACTGTTAGAACATCAGGTGATGGCACAATCATCAATAGGCTTACTTGAATCTATGCTGCTGTTGCAATCACCCATCGCATTTTTTCCACTCTCTACACTCTTTACTGAGAAGCTAATTATTACCAAAGCTTCTTTCTCCAATGCATGCTGCATCATGTGTAAATTAATCTTCTGGAAACGTTTGTTCCTTCGTCAGAACTGGGTTATACAGCTATTTCTTGTTAGCTGTACAAGTAGCAATTATGAGCTCCAGAAAAGTCTGCTTAATCTAGTAATATTACAGGAGAGAAGGCATCTCTCAACAAATCTCTCAAGGCTAAGAGATTTGCTATTGCTCTCATGTATTTCCAATTCTTATTTCAATTCATACGGGTTGTATGTCAAAATACTAATATTTGAGTGAATACTACATTGCCATATCTGAATCAGCTGCATCTAAATCATGCCAGTCTGGAAATTTTGAGCATACTTGGTTTTGCCATATTTCTGTCACTGCTGAGAAAAAACCCTGCAGCTGAAACTCTGTTTTGATTACACATAAACACTATTTCAGGGATAAATCTATATCCCTGAGGTATATTGAAGAAGTAGAATTGCTCTGCTAAAGACTATAGAGATAAAAAATGTTCTGAACTCACCCAAGTTTGTCAAAGATCAGCATATTCTAGTTTCATTCACAACATGCCATAAAAGCAGAGGAGGGAACAGTACAAATGGCAAACTGGCTACATACCTAGGGCCAGCATAAAGTCTTTTTCCTGGTTTGAGTGGGATGAAATGAAGCTGAGGATTTCCACTAGTAATAATGGAAGACAACATAGCCTAATTATACAATACTGATGTCTAACTTCAACAGCACAAATATTGCATAAGCAACATCACAAGAGGACAAAATGTGGAAAAATTGTCTTGCCATTTTACATGTGCACAAGATTTTATGAGTTGATACTTGACTTGGCACTGAGTTGTTTCAGGAAGCAATTGACTAAGCTGTTGGCAGTGACCATAACATACAGTAATTAAGCTCCAAATCCTCACAAGGAGACTGAACCAAGAATATGACCAGGGCACACAGCTACAAGAGAAGTGATTAAGAAACCAGAAAGTTAGTTATTAACAGCCTGAAGGGGAGGTTTAAAAAAAATAAAGTTACTGGAATTGATACATAGGCTGTTTGAAAATATCTTAGGAGAAGTGAGAGAACATGTACATTCTCCATGCCACAAAAAAACAAACAAACAAACAAAAAAACCCCACAAAAAAAACAAAAACAAAAAAACAAACAAAAAAAGAAAAAAGAAAAACATAAACAAAATACCATAAAGTAACAAAGTCTTCAAGGTTAAACATTATAGTTCAGTTGATGTAAATATGCTTTCTTTGAAAATGCAAATGCAAATAAAAGCAAATTACTAGATCATGAAACCTAGGCAAAATCAAGAAGAAGAGGATGAGAATGCTGCAGATCAGTGCATCTGGTTTATGCTTCTAGACTTGAATTTTTCAAGGCTTCTGTTGTGGATAGGTGCCAAAATGCCACTGAATTTCAGTATCATTTAAATCTTTAAAATTTCATACATAGATCATTATAATGGAAAAATTACATAAAGCGAACTCTGTGCCTATCTTTGAAAGCAACACTAATTTAACCATATGAAACACAACTGAAAGCAGCGACAATAAACACAGATAATAACATTGCAAACATTAAACCCCTCTTGATAATATAATATAATATAATATAATATAATATAATATAATATAATATAATATAATATAGGAGAAGGGAAAGCACATCTTCTGGTGAACCTCTGCTTCTTACAATTTATTGAAAGTGTTTAAGATCAAGCAGATCTACTCTGTGAATTGTCAGGCTCCAAGTGTGTTCAGAACAAGATGACATTCCCTGAACAAAGAAGTCTGTAATCTAAGATCAGAGAAATTAGGTGCAAGCACATCAAGCTGGAGCAGAGAACAAGGTATCCTGGAGATACTGTACAAACCTTGGGAGTCATGGTGTGACACTAAATATCTCAGGTCAAAAGTTAAATTCGCACCTAAAACATGCTGAACAAATGCTTGAATGGGACATCAGTAGTCCAGAACCCTTGCTGGCTGGAGCTCTGCTCTCTATGAACATCTCTGAAGGAGGGAAGAACTTCTGTAAATAAAAATATTTCATTTGGATCATAAAAGGAAGGATTGCAAAGACACCTTCCAAAATCTACTCTCTTTCCAAAAAAGTCATCCTGGAAGTATTCTAGGCAATTGTGTGGCAAACCTTCAGATATGGCACTGAAAAGGTAAAGAAGAGTGGGACTATTGAATTATTTGCAGCTTCTCAGGAAACAAGCCTGCAGTTGCTGTGGCAAATCACTTGTGCTAAAGAATTGTCTACATTGCAGAATAATAAAAACATTACAACATCTAATATTAAACAGGAATCTCTGTTCTCTTTGAAAAGTCTAATCACATGCAGCATCCTCATTTCATATTATACCAAGAACTACTGGTCCATTAAAAAATGAAATTAACAGCAGGAAGTACTGACGTATATGGAAAGACTCAAAAGAGAACAGCTACAACAGTAAGCTAAAAAGAAAAGTAATGGGAACCATAAAAAATCCAACAGAGGGCCTTTCTTTCTGTTCTGGCAAAAGAAGGCAAAAGGTTTTGGAAAAAAAAACAAAGATGAAGAAAATTAATTTAAACTTAAAAATTAAAAACATCTCATGTCCCTCTTCTAACAAGAGATGGACTAACTCTTTAGAGAGAGGATTCCTTTCCACTGTATACGAGGTTATGGAATAGGAAGGGGATATGGGGATGATGACACAAAGCCAAACACCACAGCAGTTCTCTCAGCACTCACAAACATGGGCATAAACTATCTTCAGGGTTAATGCAACCACAACATCAATGTTTTTTACCTGTCTTCTCATTTGCCCACAAAAGATGCTGATATGTAACACTAGCTTCCCCATTTCTTAGGGAAATTGTTGACAAGAGGATGCAGAGGAAACTGAGGATGCTGTAATTTGTCATTTGTGTGTATTTATTTTTTCATGTTTGAAAGCACAAGCACAGTTTATGTCTACTGGCACATACAGCAAGATTAAAAGAAAACAGGAATTAATCAAAATTAACATTTTCCCAACTGTAATAAATGTATACTGGCTAAGAAAAGGAATGAAAAAGGCAAAATATCCTTGTTTCTAGCTTGCTGATTTTCAATATCAACCTAATAGTAAGAAACTAAAAAGCTACAGATTCATAGGTCAGACTCTTCACTGTGCCAAGTTTCTACTCAGTGTGTGAAGCAAGGAGCACCACAGAGCAGGTTATTGTTCCCTGATACCATGTTTGGTCCCAGCAAACATGCAGGCTGAAGTGCCCCAAGTCTGCCTTTACCTGTGCTACCAGGAACAAATACATTTTCAAGCCTTTCTTTTTCCTTTCCTTCAACTGTGAAGGCCTGGAAGAAAAAAGCAAAGATTTTAGTGCAAGACTCTCCAGCCTGCTTTTGGTCTGGGTTCTTGCCAACCCAAGTGGGCGTATGTGTGTGTCTGCATGTGCTTTTATAGCTCCACAGTTAGAGCAAAGCTTGGAAAAAGGACTGGACCTTGATGGATAGTTGATGATGTTACAGACTAGCAATGCCATCAAGAAGATAGAAAACACAAAGTGCCATGGGTTAACCATTTCATTCTGGAAGTGTTATTTATATGAGTAAGCATTTAATAAAAGCATGTCCAATTCCAAAATGTTGCCTGCAATCTGCTGCCTTGAATTTAAAACCATACTGTTCATGTGTAGAAGGATTAAAACAATCAATTTAATATTCAATGATAGATTCCCTAACAAAGGCAGAATAGAAAACTCTGCTTCCCTGTTTATTTACTAAGTTGTATGAATAACTAATTCGAATCTCACAGTTCTCTGTGTTACAAGGTGAAGGGTCTCTTAGGAGATGAGAATCTGCAGCTGCATATTATCTTCTTAGATCATAATCTTGACTGTTATCCAGTGAGCAGTTGCACTTCCATAATACACTCCTCTAAGAAACTCATCAGGGGTGGTTTGTTTTTTTTCTTGTAATGTTGGCTAAACTTCTCTTGAAATAATAAACATTGTTATGCTTCTCCAACAGTTTTCTCTTGAACTTCAAGTTTGCAGACTGCATAATATTATCCTTTTCTCCTCTCCCAAAATTCCATAGACTCCGCAAATTTTGCTAAACTTTAAATGCTCCCCAGTTCAGATCATTACATGGCTTAATGCTGGGACAGCAAAAAGGCAGGAATGACGAGTATCTCATTGGCTACAGTGAGGTCTATGGACCAGGGCATCACATATCTCTCTGGTTAAATTGCTGAACTGGGATTTACTATCTAAGTTAGTTATTCTGGTACTAAAATGTCTGAAAGTCTTACTAGATTTCAAGCATCTAGGAATCCTGTGTCAGTTCCCTGTCAGTTCTGAGAAAAGCATCATGCATGACCGTGGCAAATAATTTAATACCTCTGAACATGTTTTCTACCAGTGCACTGGCAATAGAGGAACTTGTCTCCCTCAAATTGATGTTTCAAGGATTGAATTATTTGTGCTTGTGAAGCACTCAGGCACAACAGCAAATACTTGTGGAAGCCTTCAAAGGTTTTCAGCTCTTAGATGATCAACAAGTTTCATCCTTTACCTCTTAAGTGCCACAACTGCACCATTAGCACAAATAACACAGAGTTTTGGGGTTAGCATTAGAAAGCTATTTTGTCTCTCTTTTAGAGTATTCGCTCATGCACCGGTGCCAGTCTAGGAACTGGTCCTGACTCAAGCATGCAGCATGGAAAACAAAAAAACAAGGAATCTCCTTTCCCCTTCTTCAACAAGTGATAGATTTTAGATAGAAAAAGTTAAGCCTAGTGGTTAGAGCAAAGTGCCAAGGAAAACCAAACAGAAAACCAAGGCACCAGGAAACTGCAGCAAAATGCAACCACAGTTCCAGCAAGGATCATGGCAGAAAATAGAAAATTATGCACAACTGAAGCAAATCACACCAGAAAAATAGCAAGAAAGAGATTTGAGCAGCCACCTTGTTTGGCTCAAACCTGGGTTTAAATTCTCTTCCAAAGTTCCATCTTCTAAGAGACTACACAAACTCTTCTTCCACAGCAGAGAGTAGATGTAAGCAGCCATTTTGTTAGAGTTAGGAACAGAGTTTGCAATAAGGATAGTCATGACAGTACCCTCGATATTCATGAGTACAAGTACCGTCACCAAGACATTTGTGAGAGAGTAAGGAGAAGGCAAAGCTGTAATTCTGTTCAAAGAGTAGAAAAGAATCACATATTATTTAAAATTTTCAGAAATTATACTGTTACTACCTCATACAGGGACTGCTAAGAGCTGTTTTGTCCAAGGTTTCTTACCTGCCTCTATGAGGATGCAGTGCTACCAAACATGTTACTCCAGGCTACAACAAACAATTTTAGCACAGCTGCACGAAAATTTGATGCAAAATGTCTATTACAAGAAAAACACAAAGACTGGCTGCAGTATCTGGGAGAACTAAACCAATAAGCCAAGATTAGATGGAACTGGGAGCCCAGAGAAGGGCTCCCCTCTTGAGTCACTCCTCATTTTCTTCTCATTCTCTTTTCCTTCACTCAGCTTCTCTGCACTTGCAAAATTTTTCCTTAGAAGAATTTATCATACTCTGCTCAGTCATTTCTAGTTTGAGTCATTTATTTCTTCAATGAATACTGAAAGTCTCCATCCTGGTAGAAATAGATGAATGCACCTGCCACCTCAAAACCAGTTTTAGATGCAGATGACCCACATAGCTTCTCAACACAAAACTCACTGTAAATGACTCTTAAAAAACAGACAAAGGGATAAACAGGATTTAGCATAGACAATTAATGCTATCCTTCTTTGACCTGGTGTCTGGCAGCTTGTACATCTTCCACAATGCAATAAATAAATTGTAGATTTTGTACAGAAGGGAAATCACATTTGCTACCTCTTAATGTGTCAACAGTTCTTCCACAGGGCTTAACTGAGAATTTTTTTCAAGTGGTATACAATCTAAAAGCACATTTATGCTAGTACATCAGCTCATTTTTGCACCTGCTTTCAGGAATTCATAGTACAAGGCACATAGATGTATTCCCTGAAAAATTCAAACTGTCTGTGACTGGGTGAAACAAAGGTCAATTAAAGCTTATACTGGCAAATTACCCAGGAACAAAGTATACTTCAAAGACTGCATGTGCCTACGCAGGTCAAATTAACCCTCACCAACAATAAAAATATAACACTGAAAGAACTTAGCAACTAGCAGTCTCAGGAGTCATAAGCTGGTCATGTGTGCTTTTACAATTAAGGCAATGTTTTTCTTTATATTGTTGCTGGTCTCCTGTTTCCCTGTATACTGGGAGGGGACAAAAACCTCACCACTTTGTTCTGCTACAAAAAATCCAACAGAATTCACATCAATTAGGGAATTGCAGAGCGCACAACATATAGAAAAATGCAGAAAAGCACTTAAGCACCTGCACATATGGAACTGGGATCCATGTAACACAATTCACTGAGAGTCCTGGAATTGACGCTAAGAACATGATTGCCCATGGAGTGCTGTGCAAAGCTAAGTGTTATTATTATGTTCCTAAATGGCATCTATATAATGTGTAAAAAATTGCTTCTGTATAAATCAGTGAGAAACAGAAAACAAAGCTGAAAACACCTATTTAAATATTGGCATGATTTGCCTGTGTTTTTCCATAATTCTGTCCTCAAAAATTAAATAATGTCCAGTGGACATATCTGCTTTACACTATTATTAGTCTGTTATTCTTAACCTGTTAAGGATATAGCTATTACATGAATGTCATCATTTCCTTATAAGACACGCTATATTTAATCACAAATCACAGTATTCACCTGCAATGATTTCAAAACTTAGAAGATTGTCCAAGCCTTTTGGTAATAACTTAATTTTCTACCAGAAAACTTGGGCAATTTCTGAGCAGAATTCCAGACCTCAGTGAGATGCTATGTAAACTCTCCTGGGATCTGTTCTTTTTGTCTCCTGCTAAAGTCATGACTGCCTAAGCAAGATATCTTCATTCACAAGTCTTTTGCTGCAAACATGAGTAGAATTAATCATTTTTTTCACAGCCAGGTAATCAATGCAATCAACTAAAGCAACAGGATTTACTCCTTGGTTTAAAACTGATCTTTTAGGGTTTTTTACTTGGATCTAGTCACATTAAAGTAACTGGCAAAAATTCACAGATATCAGATATTAGATATTCATATTTGAAACTACTGTCATCAAGGATTAAATCCTGCTTGCCATTTACACCCACACAGTCCTTCTGCAGCTTATAAGTCTCCATAAAGATGGAGAGGCAAGCTTGTATGCATATTGTTTCCCAGGCCTTCTATTACAATTAATATTGAAACTCTGTTTTATTTTTTAGCCCAAATAAGCTAATATGAAAACAATTAGAAGAAATGCAAAGGGTAAATAACATTGGTAAAGAATATTAAAAGTTGGAAGAAAAAAAATTTCTGTGTTGAAAGCATGGTGTCTCCTCTCAAGAAAAGCCAGAAAGGGGATGCACAGTGTGCAGATACCTGATTTCAGAGCTGGGCGTAGAGACAATCCCACACTGAAGACTGCAAAGGCTTGAGTAGATAAGCGTCATGTTGACAGCCTAACCTGAACCCCTAAAGCTGTAACTCTGTTTGATGAGCACCTTAGGCAACATTTCTTGTGAAGAAAGGAAAACTTAACGGTTGGAATCAGATCAAGGGTCGGATATGATTTTTGCATTATGTTGCCTTTATTGCAGCAGATATTTCAGTGACTCCAAAAGAGTCCACAGATTAATTAGTCTGCTCTTCATTATGTAACAGAAAAGAACTTGTTTTATTCCTGTACAGAACTGATTCTAGTCCTTCCAGCAACTGGATTTTTCTCTGTTCTATTCAAAAAATGTAGAACAAACAATAATAGTTTTAAATCTTCCTGCACATCTTGGAAACATTTTTAAATGATTTTCTGCCAACCCTCTTCTACTGAGAGCTTTCACATGGTTCATAGCTAATGTAATCCTACATTTTAAAGAGGATGGATTACAGAGAATTATCCTCTTGGTTATATTACAAGTGGTGAAAAGAACCTTTTTATTTTCTCTGATACAGTTTTATTTCCATGTAGGAGCCTGGAAACAACTGTGCCATTATGGTCAGTTTGCGACTTTGGTCACACCACCACCTAAGTAACTAAGAGGAATAGACACCTTTGGGGCATGAATTTTCATTTCCCTTCACTTCAAAAGTAGATAAAACATTTTTTTCTTTTTCTTTCTTTTTTTTTTTAGCATAAACCAGCATCAATGCTATCGTATGATTTGCTTTCTCCATCTGGTTTTCATTCAGCCTGGCACTATACAGAGATCAGATACAATGGGAATCCATTTTTAGCTGCTCCAATTTCACTTAGTTAACAACAAAAATAAACCGCAGTAATTTGCTATTCCTGTCCTACTCTATCTCCCTGATATACATTGAAGGTAAGGGAGTCAGTTTGATTAGTTCTTCATTTGTTCTTCCTCCTTCTTCAACTCATACTCTTGGCATGAAGGTGAAGAAAAAAGATTCCAAATAGATCCTCTCTTTCATACACCTAAATCAGGTTCAGGTAAATCACACGTATAAGTGCTCTGTGGAAATGTATACTGTAAATCACAATCTAATATTTGTTACCCTGTTCCATTTGCTGGCAAGAAACAGTCTCTCAATGTTAAAACCTTTCTAAACATGTAACATATGTAGTGGCCAAAGTAACTTCAGCCAAAAGGCAAAGTAACGCTGATTTACAGGCAGTAGAAGTACTTGGTGAAAAATATTTCTAGAGAAAGTTGCACAAATGTTTCCCTCCAATTTCTGGCCAAAATGCAGGAAGGGTCTTCATGTTCTTGTTTCATGGAACAGAGAGGAGTATTGTACTGATATGTACAGTCCTCTGTTTTAACTTGGTTTAAAATGAGGTGCTACAGTACTTAGCTTCAAAAACTATTTATCCTTTCCTCATCCTTTCCTGACTGATTGCAAACACAGGCGTTGCAATGAAAATTACAACACTGGCATATCACTATCAACATTCTGGTTTCTTCCATCAAGGAAGATAGAAAACACATCTTTGCTGAACATCATATAAAAATTTAAAAAAAAATTAACTCAGCCTCCAAGCCACATGAACATTTTTTTAACAATATGAATTACTTCAAGAAGCTGTTCCAGAGGTGACATAAGCTTCACCATCTAACCAATTTCACCATATATATCCTAACCACAAAGGCCCCAGCTGTGTAGTCAAGAAATAATGGATTTTTGCACACAAGACATAGGATATAACTCAAATGACAGAGGATATTGCCTCATTTCTATAAAAGAAGTTATAATACCAAAGGTGAAAAGACTAAGGAAGTAACTGAAGATTGTTCTTCCAAACTTTTAAAAAATAACACTCTTTTTTAAAGTAATCCTTTACAAAGGCCATTACACTGATAATCTGAAGCTGTTGCAAAACTATTTGGTCCAATGTAATAAAATAAAGTCATATAGTCTTCAGTCTTAAAAAAAACAGACTGTTGCTCCAGTCAATAACTAGTCTTAGTTACCTCAGATCTCTTCAAACTAAAAGCTTGTTTCTGTAGAACTACTCAGGTTTTATAATAGAGTGTATAATTTGGGGCAAGTTTGTTGTGTTGTTTAATGTACTCACTTAAACTAAGCACTTCCACTTTCATATTACTGTTTATCCTCCTGACTTGTCTTCCTCCCACAAAGAGAGGAGAATCCTTATCATTTACCATGGAAATAATTTCTAGTTCCTTAGGAAAATGTCCTACTAGATTTGCTCCACTGGAGGAAGATCCAAGCTTAGGCATGCATTGGTGGACAAATAACTGCCAGCTTACTCTGAACAAAAGCATAACTACACCAGACTGCTTGTATGTGACCAAAATAGGTTGTTTGTGTTCAGTAACTAATAAACACAGTGAAAATCAAGCCCAATATGCATCCAGAATACATGAAGTGATTTCAAACAACTGCATAAACTGATGCCAGTGTCAAAAGCTAAGAAACAAAGATTTCCTGGTCCCTTGATTAAAATTATTGTTAAAAAGGTCTCAGGTGAACTACTGCATAAACACTTCCAGTGGTCTCAAGCCCCTGTTTCATTATTGCTCAAGTATAGTATTCATTCTATTTTTGATTTGAGCAATTTGCGAGGGAATTAATACAGCAGTTCTTTGTCCATATACCAAAAGAAAATGCAGCTCATCTGCAGTCAAATAAACTGCTCTGCACTTTTTTGCAACATGGGGCAGATGATGAACAACCTCAACCAACACACCTGTGAATTCAACCACCTACACTGTCATTATCTGTCACAAGAATTAATCCGCATAATGATTTGCACAACAAAATATTCACACTGTATTTAAAGTGTATTATGAGCCAGTTTTTTCCTGCTACAGAATTTTTGTATCAGTAATTATTTCTTGGAAATCAGAGTTTAGCTGAAAGCTGCTTAGACGCAAGAGTCGAAAACCTAGCTTGCTCACCTCCAGCTGATGTTTAAACTGTGCCAGAATTCTGTTTGTGCAGCTGCTGTGCTGCTTTTAAAGTAGGTGAAAAATGAAATCCCTTCATGACTGACTAAGTTTGTTGTTTTGTATCTCTGGGTCAAGCATATTTTTCTCTGGACTAATTTGGAGTAGATAATTCCGGGGTTTCTGCAGATTATCAGTAGACTGTTCCCACATACCACCAACACTGTTTGCAAATGATCCTTAATAAACAAGAAGATAGGAAACCCTGATAAACTCCCAAGTTCAGGTCTCAACACAGTTCATGTGAATATTTCTTGATCACCGCACGCTGGATCAGCCTTAAGGAAATGTACTGAACAGAGCTGTTTCATAATGAGCAGGCTACTTCCTGCCTCGGGGGAACACTGCAGTATCCTCAAGGTCTTATGCCCATATAAATCATGTATGTGTTACACCAGGTAACCAGGATGCAGAAGCCATTCCTTTTCTTTCCCTTTGGTTGATGAGTCTTACTCATCCAAGTAATTCTGCAATTCCAGGATCTGCCTGGAATCAACCTGCAAAGAGGATCTATGTGTACTAGACACTTGGGGACATCGTTTAAAGGAGCACTTGGCAGTATTATGGCTGAACTTGTTGATCTTAAAGGTCTTTTTCAACCTAAATGATTTTATGATCTGACTCAACTCAACCTGCAAACCCCCTGTGAGTGAAAAAAAGAAACTCAATTCCAGGCTCCTAAGAAATTATGATAGATTAATAGGGCAAAAATAACAGCTCTGAAAAATCTTGAGCTTATTTGAAACCAATAGAGCACAACAAATGAAATTAAAGATGTAACACTGAAGTCACTAAACATCAGGGTTGGTATCTGTTAAAACTAGTATTGCAGCCCAGGGTCTAAGGGATACTCCAACCTACGCCTTGATAAGTGTAGGCAATGGGACAGAGGGAAGTTAAGTAATATGTTGAACTGCTGCTGGAGGGCAGGAGAAATAGATCCCAGCATTTTGGGTTGCCTAGGAGCCCAAATGCAACACAAAACCTATGAGCAGCTGCATTTTTTTTAGAATGTATCATCAGTTTTCTTGTGTTTCAAAATCTTATGGTTCTTTGAGATCTTTTAGAACATATTCAGGGCTATCACATTATCTTCAATTTTCAGGCATGTAAAACTCTTTCATGAAAAATGTGCTCTACAGTTACTGCTCTCCATAGAAATACTTCCAGTGGCTAGTTCTCCCCATCTATAGCTATCAGCCAAGGTGACATAGGAAGTGTTGAAATGGCAGATTTTGTTAGAACATTAATAACAAAAAAGTTAATAATTCTTCAAGTTAACTTTATGACCAATAAATCAGTGTGATGAGTGCTGGAGGCATTCTGTGCCAGATGCATATCCTAATTTACCTGCACCAAAGCACAACTCAGGAAGATAGCTTTGTGGTTGAAATATAAAGTATGCTGAGCTAAGAGAAACTCTCACTTGGACTACCAGGAATTCAAGCTATGAAATAAAATGTGCATTTTGCAGGTGTTATGCAATACTGTGTTGCTCTTACCTCCATGGGAAAGGCCTTAAAATTAACTGTGTGTTCAGAACCACGCTGGTTTTCTCTTCCCCAGTGAAATCTGACGTCGTGTAGTTCAAATTCGTGACCTCGAGGTAACGGCCCTCCTATTAACACTGGAAAAGAAGACAAGCAGGAAGGAACTTGACTTTCAAAGCAGGGAAGCAACTGCATATGTTCTCCAAATACAATGAGTACATTGTGGCAAGCTTCCTTATTATGAATGGTACCAGAGACAAGAGTAAAGTTGACAGACTTGACACCTTTACTTTCAAAGCACTGTGTAGTTTCAGAACATGCATTGAGGCAGTTACAAATAACAGTGAAACTGCTGTCATACTGCACTCTCTATGATGCAGAACAGCTGGACAAAACACAAAAAGAAAAGAAAAAAGTTGCACCTTTACTAGTCAGAAGAGTGAATATGTTTATTACTCTTATCAAGATACCAGCCACGTGCCCTAATAAACAGATGGCAGGGGTTCTGAATTGAACTGGGAACTACCTCCAAGTTGTCCAAATGTTTTATCGCCATCACCTTTATTTGCTATGAGTCACAGAAATAGATGAAAAACTTTTGATTGCAAACATTTTGCTAGATAAAGGTGTTCAGTCATATACCACCTGTCAGGTTTCTGAGACCCACAATGCATCCATACCAAAATATAATCAGACCTACACACCAGAGCAGCCACAACGGAAAACAGTTTCTAGGCAGGCATGACTTTTCTTGACTTCACTTTTTTAAACATCTGGAATTTCTTAAAAGCATCTGTCCACAATTGCCAAACATGCACCAAAAAAAAGTATATAGCAGCTTAAAACTTTTGCATTAATAGGGACTTCCACCATAAGTAGTAAAAGCAAGCAATTGTGAGACCCAACCTACTATGGAATTAATCAGTGGAAACAATTTGCCCAGGGATTTCTGAATCATCTTCAGATCAAATATTACACCACAAGCTGTAGGTAACTTCCCATTAAAATTTTTAAATATTGGCTTCTAGGCAGGACTGGATTTTTTTAAGGGCATTCACAGTCTTCCCCACAATCCATTAAATTCTAGATTACATTTCATAGACTTGGAATGAATCTTTTACAATCTCTGATAATTGATAAGGACAATTTAAGGTAATAAATTACAGCTTTAGGGAATTAGTTCCGTAATAGATAGGTTTTTAACACACAAACTATACAGCCTGAGTTTGGAGCACAAGACATAGTGTGATAGTAAAACATAATCTAGCCAACTGTACAAACACAAAACCAGTGGTGCAGAACTATAAAAAACTGAAAGAAAATTGATCCATTATGGTTTCCATCATTAATTACATTGGAGAAAAAAAGTCAAATATTCCCATTATTCCTCCTTTATTAATTCTTCACAATTAATCTACCAGGCATTAGGGTTTCTAAAATTAAATTTCCTAAATTTTGTTATAGATTCAGATTTGCTTCTTAATCTTATTTCATCTATATTCTATCTATACCTGTAACCCCTATAGGGAAAATCTACAAATCTAGTGAACACTGGAGGAAACAACCAATTGAAGTATTTAAAGAAATCTGGACAAATAAAAATAATCATGATGCTCAATTAGTGCTTATTCTTAGAAAAATTGAGCATTTTCTCTGTTTTAAAAATTGCTCCAAAGAAAATGTTAACTAGAGCAAATGTTCTCTATGTGATGCAGTTCTGGATCTCCAGGAGCTTCATGGAGTTTATTTCCAAAGCTTAAGTTATAACTGGTCCTATGATAAAAGTATTTTAATGCATGAAACTTTCCTTTGCCTTTCATTAGGTTTTGATTCTTGTCAATGCATGAAACATGTTTAACTTCACTTTGCCTTGCAGCAATTTTTGATCCTCATTAGAAAATTATTCTGAAACTATGATCCACTGTGCAATCCAATGCTGGCTTGAGAGAAGTCTCTCTGTTGGTAAAATAAGCTCTAAAGGATTTTTGAGTACACAATTCCATTACACAGTTGGTCATGGTTCTTGACCTAATGCGTAACTCATGTACCATCATTCAAACAAAAGCAACCAGTGAAAATGTTTTCAATTAAATAATGAGAAGGATTTGAAAATTCCAGATGGACTGCGTGTCTTGAATTAAAGGATAAAATCAATCACCAGTAATGACAAATTGATTTTAAATATTTGTCTTAATCAGTTTACTTTTTTCCACAAAGATATTTTCCTTTGACTGTTAACATTACATAGATGAGGATCTCTTGCACATTAATTGCACAGAGTTTAAAAAGCATTTAGTGCTCAACAGTTCCCATCAAAATAGTCTGGCTAAATGGATTTGTCATCAGAGATCCCCTGTGAGGAAAAGAAACTGCAGGAGCTTCCACAATCCCTGAAAACTGGCCAGAATACTAGGTCAAACACAGCTAATTAACTCTTTTCTCCTCTTGCTAGGGATAATAAATGTTGTCTTTCCCCTCCCAAAAATGGAAAAATTATTCCCAGTTTATAAATGCAGAACAGGAAATTACGTAATATAGAATCTAAGGAAAAGCTGAAACTTAACTAAGATTTCCTAAATCATAATTCCATGCTTAAGCCAAAACCTTTTACTTTATTTCACATTTTCTTATAATTCAAGACTCATCAGTCTGACATTACACTGCATTCAAGTACAAAAAGTCTTTCGTTATAATTCCCTTAAGGGTTTTGCACACATGTTTAGGTGTGTTATTAATTATGGGTACTAAGTTACAAACTGCCCTTGGGAAAGGTAGGAGTGAAAGAGTTGCATTTTGGCATGTGAGTGATGAGGTCATTTGTGGTCATTCCCACTTCCTCCACAGAAGAATTCAAGTATCCTTGATCCTGCAGGGAGAACCTTATCCCTTCAGAAAAGAGCTCTGCTACTGATGAAGGCAGTAAAACTGAATGGAGGTACAATATTTCTATTTTATTGCAAATCTGCAAAATTCTGTGGAAGGAAATGTGTTACAATAACACATGGAAATTTTCATAGAAAGGAAATTATAAAGGAAAGCATCATTACTGAAATAAGAAACGCATCATTTTTTAAAAATTCAGTGTAAAACTGAACTGACTCCCTCACTCAAACACAGCTGTAGTTCCCAGTACTGCTGGGATATCAGAATGAAACAAAAGTTGGAATGTCTCATAGTTTGACATTGTTCAGCTGTTTAAATGCCCCCAAAAGGCTGTTACTAGCTAAGACTGGTTAGAATAACGCAGATGCTCTTCCAAACACATGGTAAGAACTACCACAGAGCTGGAAAGCACAATGGACTTTTTTTTTCTCCATACTTTTTTGTCTCCATGCAGAGTAGTTTATCCAGATGAAAAGTCAAGTAAGATACTGTAATTTCACTTATGTTGGAATCATTTATTATTTGCTTCTAATTCATATTTGATGAATGACACCAAAAATGTCATCTTTAAGAAACAAGGACTACTTTGATACCTGGTTCTCATCAATACTGTGAGCATGTATAACTGGTGTATCTATCTTAAGTTGTCCAATTCCGTACTTAGTATTCAGAACCCACTGGAATTAATGGAAAAAGCTCTTTTTAACTTAGGTGGTCTTTGGACCAAGGACAAATCTTGCCAGCTGTACAGAATAGTTTGGCACCTTACTGTCTTAGCGACAGCCTGGATTGCTTCCGCATGCAGACAGCTCTTAATGCCAGTGAATTGGAGGACACCACCACAGGAGGAAATTCTTGTCATGCTCTGAAGCAATCTCACTAACCATCCAGTCTGGCCTCAAAACCTGAAACTCTCATTGCACTGCTTGCTCGCTGCTGGGAAAAGCTGCTGTTCCTACACTTCAGGATACACATACAGCGAGTCTTAAGGCAACACAATCTATACCTTGGAAAGCCAAGCCCATGTCTCAGCCTACCTGATTTTGACTTCAAGGCAATCTGAATCGAATGCCCGTCGTTAATCACTTCACAGTCGCGACACACTACGTAGTTCGGTGACAAACGCACTTCCAGGAGCGAGGGGTCATATTTAGCTTCTCTCGAGTTCAAGTTAATGGGCGATTGGTACTCGCCGTTAGCATCGGGGAAAATCAGCCCCCATTCCACTCCTGAGGCACAAGGGAAAAGCCGTTACGAGGGGCCTCGACACCCTGAGCTGCGGGCCAGCCAGACCCTCCCCGACCGTCCCCCCGGCTCGCCGCTGCCCGCGGACGCTGGCAGGGGCTGCTCCGACCCACCCCGGTCCGCCGGACCCGGCGGCCGCAGCCGGGCGGCTCCGCGCTGCCCTCCCGCCGGCGGGGACCGACCTGCCTCCCGCGGCGGGACGGCGCTTCCCCGCTCCCCTCACCTCGGAGTGGCCGCGGGGGGCGAACCTCCCTTCGCTCTGCCACTGAAATCCCCACACCGCCACCTCTCCCGGCCGCGGTCAAAGTTTCTCCTCTGTGGAGCCGCCGTCCGCTCCTCACCTTCCTCATAGCCCCACTCCGGAGCCTCCTCCCGGCGCGGCAGGGGCTCGGCGCCCTCGATCAGGCTCCTGTCAGCCATGGGCGGGCGCCCCGGGAGCGGCCGGGCGGGGTGTGCGGTGTATGAGCGTCTGCGGGGCGAGGCGGGCTGGCGGCGCTCCGCACCCAGGCTTGGACCTCCCTCCGCCCTCCCGCCCCCGCCCGAGGTGTCGGCGTGAGCCGGGGCAGGGGCTGGGACAGGGGCAGGGGCACGAGCACGGATATGGACAGGGGCATGAGCTGGGACAGCGGCACGAACAGGAGCAGGGGCTGGAACAGGGGCCGGAACAGGGGCAAGGACAGGGGCAGCGGCGGGGGACGCCGGTCCCTGTCCCAAAGGCCCGGTGGGGCGGGCGAGGGGTGAGGTGGCAGCCGCAGCCCAGGCTGGCGTCCCCTGTGGGACTCTGCTCCCCTGCTCCTCTGTGCGCCTTCCACCGCGGGCTGCTCCCGTCGCCTGGGTGGGTGAGTCCGCTGCCTATGGCACAGGAGGTCTGCGTGCCCGGGGACACGCGGGGAGAGCAACATCAAGGGCAAAGTCCGGCCACTGGGGAGGAACAACCCACGCCCCGGGACAGGCTGAGAGCAACCCAGCTGGACTGCAGTTCGGCAGAGAAAGGCACGTGGGTCCTGACGGGCATCAGGTCGGACAAAAAAGGCGAATGATACCTTGGGCTGCGACAGGCAAAGCAATGCCACCAGGTCGAGGGAGGCAATCCTGCCACTCTGCTCAGCACTGGTGAGGCCACACTGGGGGTGCTGGGTCCAAATCTGGGCTCCCAGTACGAGAGAGACATGGACCTACTGGAGAGAGTCCAAGAAAGGGTCATGAAGATGGTTAGGTACTGGAGTACCTCTCCTATGAAGAACAGCTCAGAGCTGGGTCCACTCAGCCTGGTAAAGAGCAGGCTCAAGGGGATCTCATAAGATACAAATATCTAAAGGAAAGATGCAAAGAGAAGAGAACCAGGCTCTTTTCAGTGGTGCCGAGTAACAGGACCAGCGGTGAAACACCGGAGGTTCCTTCAGAACGTCAGGAAATACTTTTCACTGTAAGAATGACTAAGCCCCATCACAGGTTGCCCAGGCAGGCTGTGGAGTCTCCATCCATGGAGGTATTCATCTGAACACGGTCCTTGGGAACTTGTTCTGGGCAGCCCTGCTTGAGTGGGTGATTTGGATAAGGTGATCTCCAGAAGTCCCTTCTAATCTCAGCCATTCTGTGGTTACTCCCCATCCCACAGCACTATGTCCCTTCTATGCAGCGATGGAGGCCCTCAGTAAGGGTAAGGCAATCACTGAATAAGCAAGAGAGCCAAGCTCTGTCCCTTCAGTCCTGAAGGAGAGTTGAAACATCTTTACAAAGACCCCTTCACTTAGGCCAGATCCCATAGTGTGTCATCAGCTCCTCCTGTAGATCATGCAAAGTCATTCCCTAGCATAAAGGTGCTTCAATTCAAGGTTATAAAAGGATCCTTCCTCCTCCTTTGACAATATCCATGTATGGAACTAGGGAACATTCGTTCTGTCAAGGCAGTGATCCAAACACTTGTATCAGTGACAGCAAGGGGAACAGTAGTGAATATCTGACAGCAACCAGAAAAGGTAACAAAGGCAGTCAAATACCACTGCTGTAATGGTAAGGGGAAATGTCCTTAGCTTATCATCCTTGTCCACTTAAAGACAGCAACCAGACCTCTCTACATTCTGGTATCCCAATAGGATAACATCCTGATCCTTTGATCCACCCGGGCTGATCTAGGTGTGGACCTCATTGTGCTTCAGTGTTCCCCTACTCAGCAGCAGTACCTGTGATTTCTGTGCAGCACTGACATGGGAGTAAAAATTATTATTACTGTGAATGTGAGATGAAAGGAAAAACAATGAGATGAAACTTCATTAATGAAGCAAGAGAGTATTGGTTCATGAGCTGCATGCAAGGTGAAAAGAAAATAGGACAAAATAAGTAGAATGTACTGGGTTGGGTTTTTTTCAAGATCAGAAGAGAAACACAGATTTCCTTTGCAGTATCATTAGTTAGTCTCTTTACTATTGATGGTTGAAAGGAATATATGCTACCCAAACAAACTACAACTGTGGTGCAGCTTATTGAGGAAAGAAAAAAAAAAAAAGAAAAAAGAAAAAAATATAGTGAGCACTTGACATCAGTATAAACAGAAAACTCAGATTTTTTAGCATGCATTTTAGTCACATCAGATATCATGTTGTCTATACATACCCATCTCCCAAACCAAACCGGCTTTATTGGTTGTTAAGTTTTATCCCCGATCACTTTTTAAACACAGCAGCTGCTTCTATTAATGTCATTCCCTTTCAATCATTGCTCAACCACATGGGGGGAAAAAAACCATTCCCCTAAATCATCACTGACTCTGATCCATCTGACTGGAAATTCATTTTCCTCTTCAAATAGAATCTCATATTCTGGAAAAAACAAACAAACAAACAAAAAACCAAGCAGTCCTAGGAGGCAGGGTTCATTCCCTTTTTCCTTGAAATACAGTATTTAATTCATGCCCTCTATTAAGTTCTTTCCTGCGGTAGCTTTCCTGTGGGATGCCTGTTCTAGAATTTTGTGCTTATGAGAGGCAACATTATCAGACCTGTGAGTTCCTGTTTTGCAATAAATAGTTTTCAGGGCTTTCCATAGTTTTGATGGTTTCCATTCACAACTGAACGTAAGAATCAAGCAACTTGTATTTGTTGCCCTTCCTTTTAAATTTTACGTTCTTTCCATATCTCTGTGCAAAATTAGGCATAGCAGGTAAAACTTACTGAATAGTTGTCATTTCTTTATTCCCATATGTCTGCTGAGTAGTTTTCATATATCCTGTTTCTTCCATAGTATCTGTCAGGCATATCACAATCTAATCAACAGATTAGAGTCCACTGAAGATTCCTGCAGCTTTGGTGGTGAAGTATGCAAGTAACAATGGAGTTCATCTCTCCACAAGGAAATGGAGCATAGGACAGACCTCTTACATTAACCTCCAATCACAAATACAGTTATTTCTCGGGACCAAGATCAGGACAGCTCCCGAGAACTCAGACACACACAGAATTGGAGAACATGTTGGGAGCGCTTTATTTCCAGCTGGGGTCTGGATTATAAGGGACCCGATAGGGGCGGGGTTTGGAGGGGATTGGATGGCACATCTGGGGGCAGGGTTAGGAAGGCAGGGATGGGAGATGCTCAGGTAGCTGCAGCAAGGCAGGGGAGAGGTGTAGAACTCTCTCAGACACAGGGAAACTGTCAAGGTACCTTCATGGCATGGAAAAACCTCAGAGAAAAAACACACAGAGAGGGGAAAGGAACATGGGGGTTGTGAGCCCAGGGGGCTGAGCCCAACAGTTATTGACCTGACCAATCTCTGTACAAACCAACTCATTTATTTGTGGGCCCAGATTCAAGTAAAAGGATAAAGACATTCAGATGGAGACAAGCACGATCTAAGCCTTGTTCAAGATCGGTGGGATTTGTCTCCTTTAATGATGTAGGCACACTTGAAATTAAGTTTATGTAGATGGTCCCAATAGTTGAATTTTTACTATAAAAAGATGTTATATATATAACTATAACACATATAAACACACTCTTCTGTAAAACTGCATTGCTCATGATATTTGCTACATTGGCTCATCTTACCAACAAATCTGTAGGGAGGCATAGTTATGGCCCTCAAACTACTATCAAACTGACGGGCAAAAAGTAGGAGAAACACAGCCAATACGACCTTCATAAGTGACTTAATACCTCACCAACAGAAAGAAGAGCAGGGCACCTCTCTCCTGAATCCCAGTTCAGCCTTTGATTCAGTGGAAGCTGCTGACTTCTTGTTTAATTGTGGTTAATGATCACACCCTTTCATGATACCAGGAAAAAAAACTCAGGCACAGGTCCAGGGCTGAATAGTTCCTCTTTGAACTTACAAGACAGTAGCTAAGAAGCAGTGTAATCTCTCACATTCCTTTTGCCAGACAAGAAATGGCATTTTGAAACATGGTTGGTATAATACTTAATCCTAGTGAGGTTGCAAGCAACTATTCTTGTTTCCTGTCTCTAGATATTTGTATTATCATTTCTTCTACAGTCCCTGATTTTTCTTCAAAAGATAATGTGATTTCCCCAAACACTTTAAAATGTATATACTCAGGAAACCAGACCTGAACCTAAATTCTCCATCAAAATGCTGTGCAATTTGTATGTGTAAATTGTCATTTATGACTATCAACATTTTTTAAGAGGTTACATTTCCACAACTGTACTTACTGATTTCACCACTCTGAAATGGAGAGTCCAATGCAGAGAACTGTACAGGTAACTAAGAAATCTACAGGGAAAACAAAAGCAGAATTACATACAAATTATTTTAAAATATACATTTCTACCTGCAGGATTCTTTTCAGACCACATAACTGACAGTTTTTTCTCTGATATGAGGGATGAGAAATTCAGATTGTGATATGATCATATTTCCTTTATTATCCACTTTTTTCTTTATTACCTTGCTGTCAGAATAGAGTAGTTGAGAGCACACAGGACTTAATATTTTGATAAGAGGAGAAATGTTTCATGGGATATTAGAGCATTCCATCTAAGGCAATTTAGAATCTGTTTATGCTTCTCTAAACCAAATCTCAGCTCTTGTCAAGGTATCCTGAAAGAAAAGGTAATGCCCATACAGTAAGACAGGCAACTGAAGGGACTCAGATCATCTAGTTTTTCCAGTGAATACAGCTTTGTATTTTTTGTCCTGTATTGACTATGAGGTTGACCAACAATCATTTCTCTTGTGATCTTGTTTCTATCTTTATTTCTTGCCAGGCTACTCTCTCAAATAGGTTTTATTCTTTTCCAAATTTACAAGTGTAAGCAGAAAGTTTCTGTGTTTGACCATTAAAGCACAAGCTTATATGTAACAACATTGAAAATCTCTCTGCACGTTTTAAAAGAAACTAGGTCATTGCAAGGAGTAATATTCTTGTATTCCTGGAATAATATTATTTGTCTATTTTTTTTTTCTGCAGCTGAAGTAATGTGTTACAAAAAGGAAAAAGATGGTTGGGTAGTTCAAACAGTCCAAGACGAAAAGGTAAAGGGAGACCATTTTCAATAAAGGGACCATTTATAGCAAAAAAGAAACCATTCACAGTGATAGACACTGTATGTTTGCAAGTCAGGTTTACATTGGCAAGTGCCACCCTGCAAACATTACAAAAATATGTCAGCTGAATCCCAATTTCCCCTTATATCCACACCAAAGGGCAGTTTCAGAGGCTTTGTGTGTTCTAAGATCTGCAAGTGTAAATTTGTGCTTCCTGGTTTTGCCAGCTAATAGAAGCATCCTGCACACACTTCACATATTCCTCTTTACAATATGCACAGTTTGGGAGTGGAATTAAAAGATCAACATATTGATCTGAAAGTGTGTACACAAGTTTTACTACAGTAGAGGTATAAACCTCTTATATGCACAAGAGATGAAGGGAAAATGGGAACAGGCTAATGTTTACAAACCAATGGGCATATTTGGTGTGTATTCTCCCAGTGTTCAAATGTGTAAAACAAGACTATTATGGTTGACCATGAGAACTTACATATTAAGCTAGAGCACACTAAAACTACAGGAGGATAGTTTCAAGTTCTTTAATGAAAACCCAAGAAATAGGAAGTACTTTTTCAAGAATTAAAAATATTGCAGTCCAAAGGAAGCTGAAGAAATAATAAAAAATGCAGTGTATTTAAGGGCACACTAAAAAATTTAAAGAGTAATCTATGTAATCTCATGGAGTTTTTCCTTTCCCTAAAAGGATCTAGCCCTGGAAAAAGTACTACTAAAAGTGGTGAGGACAACAGGAATTGCTGATGAAGTAAAGTAAGCACAAAAGTAAATTCCTGCAAACAATAGAAGAGTAGAAGGGAAGTGGGAAAGTTTTTTCCCCTAGCAGGCTAAAAGAAAAAGAGAGTTGAAGGACCAAATAGGATGTCTCTGAAACACAGAAAGCAAATGATAATCAAGGGATCTGACATGGCAAAACTCCAATGTAAATAGATCTTTATTTCTTTAGGAAGGAAACAGAACTAAAGATACACCCAGGTGCAAATTTGAGGAAGAAGATGAGAAACTCAGAGGGAAAATCTGTAATAAGGAGATAATAAATATGTATTTACCTGGCTGAAATAATTTCAGATCTTTAACATTAGATGAGATTTCTGAAGAATTATGAATTTCCTCTGGTTACTATTGAAAAGGAGTGGCTCTTTGTCAGTGGAACTGATAGATGTTAAATCCACTACTTGCAAATTAAACATTTAAAAGGGAAGCACTGAATCAGGGAAAGATATAATATCTTCTACCGTCTAAAATAAAAGGAGAGAATGAGCTGAATAATGGCCTTGATAATTTTTCAGTAGAAGAGCACAAGCAGGTGTTGGCTTGCAAGTGTTGGCTTACAGGTGTTGGCTTTTCATTTGGGAAACTAGTGAGAAAGGAGAAGCACTGATCAGGAGCAAGCGGCAAGGGAATAACAACATATTTGAGTCTCTAAAATGATGGTGAAAGAAGTGTCAGTTATTCATTCATTCTACTAAGTTTTGCTAATCAATATCCATGGATGACAAAGTGCTTATGTGCCCCATTCTGGCGAAGCTGTAAAATCATGCATTCAGAGTGCAGTCTGGCTTCCTATATAACAAGCTATTACATTTTATTAAATTGGTCATAGATTAAGGTAATTATTTGCCTATTAGTAAATAATAACTTGGTTTTAGCCACAGCACATTTTCCAGAAATGTCTGACCCATTATTTTACATTTTGTTGACTCAAAATATCATACATTTGACTGAGTACTGGTGTTTATTTTTAATCAGAATCTTGAATGATAGTAAACCATGTGTTATCAAAATCTATAATCTCATTATATGTTTCTTTGACAAGATATACTTCCAGTGAAACTATTGTCACTAGCATTAATTAAAGCCCTCTACAGTAAGTTTTTATGATTGTAATTCCATATGAATTTTTTTGTAGTTTTTCTACAACTTTTGTCAGATTAACCAGAAAGCAATTACCCAGATTATGTCATTTCTTTCTTTTTTCTTTGATATTTATATAATGCTATAATTATTTAAATCTTATAACACTTTCCTGTATTTGTTAAAAATTTGCAGAAAAGACTGAGGATCTGTTCAACCAATTCTTGTAGAACTCCAGGGTGTGAGTACATAGATTTAAATCAGATATTAAAATCCTAACTTTGTGATATTGTATACCATGTAGCTACTAATTAAATGCAAAATTCTTTAGCCACACATGATGTAGCAGATCAGACTCCTCCAAAAACATGAAGCCCTCAAAATATTTATGAATATTTTATCTCTTTATCATCATCAACAAATGCACATTCTCAGATGGTAATGACTTTGGCTTTCTTCTCTTACTAATATAGTTTAAAAAATTGTTACTTATTTGTGTGAAACCTGGTTATGGATTTTTCCTGAAATGCTCATCAATATTTTTATATCATGCATTTTCTACTTTATATTAGTATTTGTTTACTCCTTTTTCCATTTGTGAACATTTTTATTTCTAATATTTTTTCCTATTCACCATTGAATCAGTACGAGATTCTAAGTACAGCAGTTCCACTTGTTGTTGTTGTTATGAGCTTGTGACACTTTGTCACATTTTATAGTCAGCAAAGAGCTCCTTATTTTCATTTTTTCTACCTTTTTCCTGTAAAGTCATATCACTTGCAATCTTAGTGACACAACAAACCATATGATTTCAAAGTATATACAGCAGGAAACAAAAGATATGGAAAGCGGTTTACAGTTTCAAAGTCCAGTTGCCAACTGCAGATAATAATTATGAAGGAGCAAGTACTTAAAGAGAGGACAGGCAGGAAATGACAGGCAGCATGAGATCACACTGTAATGCTGTTAGAAGGATGCCTAGCTCATATCCTTAGTTTTGCAATGCAAAACTGTTCAGTTGGAACTGTGGAACAGAAGATATTTCCATTCAGATTTTTATTTTACAAGTCATTCATCATGTTTCATGTAGATAACTAGGAAGAAGCAACTTTTGTTCTAATTTAAGTGTTGTGCATAGAAACACTGAACACTGATTTCTTGAACTAGCATTCTTCCAGGGTGATAATAACATCAAAAATAATGTAGTAATACCTGACTCAGATTAGATGTGTGGTAAAAGAACCAATAAAGGAATTTATGTTTGTATCCCCAGCCTCCAAAAATGGAGATCTTACACAGGCACAGAAATGTTCATATTCAGAAATGCAAACGGGCTGGTAACTTTCCAAGCCACTGAAAAACTTCAAACAGCTGCCATTAAAGATAAAAATCCTTTCACACACTGAATATGAAATATTTTCCCAAAACACTCCAGATTTCCATGCAGTAATTTATCCAGTAGCTCTAATACTTCATCAGTGTCCTGCAATACATGCATGTACAGCAGTTTTATATAAAAAGGATGGGGGGAAGGCATCAAAGAAAACCTCTTCACTAAAAAAAAGTTTTATATCAGACTTTTTATTCTTTCAATAATATTTTGTATTCCACAATCTCCACTCTCTTGTTTAAGAATCTGAAAATAGACATTTTCTGGTTTACATTGAAACACAGGAGTCTTAAATATCTCTTCAGCTGCTTCCTAATGTTTGTTCCACAGGAAGGGAGTTAGTTTGTAGCACAGTGTGCTTTGTTGTATCTGCATCACCAAGGCAGATAAACTCAGCCTCTCTTCATCTGGAAAAGGGGCACAGTAGCACCACAAGACAGTGCAGTACTTAAGGCTTATTGTGAAGGTTTCAGAGAACAAGGTAACTTTCAGGGCAGCAGAAAACGTCCTCTGCTGCTTACACTCCTTTACTGCTTCTCAAACTGCTCGCCTGTGTTTAAGCACTTTCTCTGAAATAGCTTATTTTTGCCTCCCAGCTTTGTGTTGATATTTCTTACAGCAAACTGAAATTCTCCTAAATTTATTATTATTATTATTATTATTATTATTATTATTATTATTATTATTATTATTGTTGTTGTTGTTGTTGTTGTTGTTATTGCTATTGCTATTGTTATTATTATTGTTATTATTATTGTTATTATTATTGTTATTGTTGTTATTGTTATTATTCCTGTTAAGCACTTAAACTCTCATTTTGGCAGTGAACATTTCTGTCTTGGGTATGTTAGCATATATTTGAGCACTGGGTATTGCCTACTCCAGCAGTTCTTTCTGACACGCATGAAATGGCGTGGAAAGCCAGCAGGACTTTTTCCTGAAAATTTAATGCTGAGTTTTGGCTGCTTGTATACTTTGATTACAGTACAATTCTTTCCAGAGAGACCATATCATACAAAAGGGCAGGCTCCTCTTGAGTCCCAGCATGCTTCTTGCTTTGGCAGATCCCTCCTTAGAATTTAGGGATGCAGAAGGCACTTTTCAGGTTGCAAGGCATCATTTAATCCCTTCAGAGTTTTTCTGGACTATCTACATTAGCACTAAGTAGAAGGCCTGCTGCAGTAAGACTGATGGCACTAAATCAAAGCACTGACAAAGCACCTCTAAAGCACAATTCTTT
Organism: Pithys albifrons albifrons; assembly: GCF_047495875.1. Lineage (NCBI taxonomy): Eukaryota > Metazoa > Chordata > Aves > Passeriformes > Thamnophilidae > Pithys > Pithys albifrons. The sequence continues at coordinate 66,546,893 of NC_092461.1, read as the reverse complement.
GGTGCACTTCCCATGAGCTCTTTTCTCTCCTACCCTCTTTTAGCATCTTTGTTCAGTTTTTGGCACAGTCATTAACACCCAGCTTTGTCAAGTTGCAATTTACTAAGTGTGGAAGTACAAGATTAAAAGCTTGTTTATCACAGAGCTTCTTTGCTAGCATAGGTCATCAAAGTAAGTTGTTCTGTGACAGGAAGGTTAGTGCTTTTCCAGTGTCACAGAGAAAGTGAAATCCATGCCAGACTATGCAGTGCATCAAGCCCAGGAATCTGCAGGAGTTTTTCTTGCAAACTTCTCCTTTCATAGTTAAAATCCCAGACACTGTGCAAAAGCCCTGCATTGTGGTGTTTTAAATGCCACTCTTCTTTGGAAGAGTGGCAAATAAAAGTGGGCATGCTTTGCTAATGAGGGCAAATTGTGCCAGCTCTTTACAACGAATAGCATGTTTCCATCCACCTCAAACCAGCTTCACTTGATAGATGCAGAAAGAGAAGAGAAAGGGGCTGTGGTACTGTTTATTTCTTTCTACTCACTTTGGTCTCCTGTCTTGTAGAGACTATGGATCTTTTTGAGTCTGATCTTGCTCTCATTAAAATATGTTTTGTGTGGAAGCTGGATTACCTAAGGGGGAAAATGGCAGTATTCAGATTCTTACCACATACTCAAATTTAACATGCTCTCAGATTACATTGCTAATGTTTTAACAGCAATAATATGATGGGCAACAATCAGTTTGTGGCCTTCCGGAGATACTGGAGTTAGACACCGGTTGTTGTAAATTGAAACTTTACAGCTACTATTCAGGATATTTATATGCAGGTTCAGACAGTGCTGCAATGTATGGAGAGCATCCATTTGAGGGTTTCCAGTACATAAGAAATGTTGCAGTTTATATAGCATTCAACTAAGGCAAACCTTTTTTTTTGTATGAGACACTATTTTCTTCAGTACTTTCTGTGGTAACTTAATAAATCATTCCTCATATCATCTTGTTGAAATTATATTCCCATACACACCACATCCATCAGGATTGATAAGAGCGTGACACTGCATGCTATAACTTCCAAAGAGCTGGCATCTCACACCCTCATTAGCAGAAATGGTTCTAGAAGCTAAAAATGCTTTTCCAAAGATCCGTACAACACAGCTCCCTGTGACTTATTCACTTCCTGCTTTCCTTCAAAAGCAGTTGAAAGAGGCACTCTGCACCTGCCTTCTCCTTGTGCTGACATCTGTTTCTAAATGAGATAGGATGCAATGAATGTTAAGCTGAAAGGACTTATTTTTATTTATGATTGCAAAGATTCTTGGCTGGAAGAATCAGTTCAATTCCAGTGCCTTTCACCTTTCCTGCTATGCAGGGAGACAAAGAAAGCATTTATAGACACAGCACATGTGACATAGGGAAGTCTAATGGCATTAGAACAGTTCAATGAAACATTAATGAATTTACAGTGATGACAGCACAGCAGTGCCAGGATCTGGTCTGCTCTGTGCTTAGTGGTTTTCATAAGTAACCTCAAACACAAATAACCAGTCAGGGCTCTAACTAAAATCTTTCCTTTTCTGACAAAACATAATTGTTTTTCTTTTGAAACCAGTAGCCATTCCCTTGTTTGCTGTGTTGCTGGTGTTTCTCCAGTTCCTGTCATATCTCAGACTGTTCTCACCAAGCTCAGATAAGACTTCAGTTCTTCTGAGCATCTGATTGTACAAACACATTTTTGCCCATAATCTCCTGTGCCTCATGCTGCTAACCTCAACAGCTGCTTGGAAGTGAGATATAGAAAGAAAAACTTGAACACAAAAATAGGTGCTATGATCTTGTCCATAGCTTTACACCTGTAATCCAACTTTACATTCACATCCTTTTCTTCACATGCTACCTCCTTGTTGTCACCTATCTGTCCCTCCTAAAGTATTTGGATCAGGTGAATGTATAAGGTGTTAAACTGGGTGTCAGCAAGGTTCTTGAGATAAGGAAAGATGTAAGCACTGGCTGTTTACACAAGATTTTATCCTGCCTCACTGACATCAAGAAGGTTATTGCCATTGTCTTAAATAAGCATGGTGACAGAGACAGAACCCTGGACAGGAACATATTGGACTTGAGAAGATAAAAATGTGAAGGAGCTTCTCTTCACAGTCTATCAAGAATAGTGGTCACACTTCAGCATTCACAAAATTATTCACAGAATTTGCAAATTCATTGTAGACATTCCTTCATTAAGAGAACTATGAGTCTATACCTGAAGCAAAGCAAAGTACTGCCAGTGTTTCTAAAATATTTGTGGTTTTAAATATATTCCACGAAATTTCTGTGATGAAATAGACATTCTTCCAAATGCTGTAAGATACACGTTATAAATCACATTGTACTTTCCAAGAAAAATGGGTAATGAAACATTCAAGAAACACAAAAAAGGGGATAAGTGTACATATTCAGGGATCTGCTAAATCTCACTGAAGGTTATTTCAGTTACTTAAATGAAGACAGGCTGGGGTGGGAAAACACGTACTGCAGCCTGCAGTGTTCCTACAGAATGGGTAAATGCAATGAAGCTTGCCTTCCTTTAGTTTTCTTTAGCACTAACATCAGTAAAACCAAGCAGCATGGGGTGCAGTGTAGACCAGCTAATTTCATACTTAAAGGTCTGGAAAGACTGGTATAGGACAGCAAAATCTTCTGTGACCAGTACCCAAGTCAGCAAGACCAAAGGTAACTTTCATAGCAGGTGGAGCTTATTAGTACAGCAGTAAGGCCTGTAATGTCACTCCAGATGCACTATAGCAGTTTTCTTACAGAAAATGTGGCTCTAAGGACATTGTAATGAGAGAGGAACTAAGAAGCAAGGCAGAGCAGTAGTGCATCCACAGAGGTTTATTTACTCCCCAGTCTGCTTGTCAATTGATTTCAGTGAGACTTCTCATGTTAGCAGGGATTTCTGGGTGAAGACAAATCTATCTTTTTTCTATCAGAAATGCTTTGAGAATCAGATTTACAAAAATGTATTATGTAGGATTGATTTCCTTCATTAGCCTCATTTCAGTAATATTATTAGCTATAGATCACAAGACAATTTCTTGTGGAATTATGTTCTTATTAATATCCCAACATCCTTATCCCCCCACCAGTTATCATATTCATTTTTCATATGCTGGAAATCCCAATAAAATTAGCCAACTGGACACTAATAGTATGACTATATCTTTGCTCCTTCCATACATTCTTTAAGCTTGGTTTTATATTACTTTCTTTGTTGTTGTTGTTGTTGTTGTCCAATTGTATTGCAGAGCACAGAATGCTTTTCTGGTCCTTACAATGTCTCATACATTAAAAATGCATTAGGGAAAATATCAGCTACCTCAATTTGCTTTAAAATGTCTTTTCTTCATAGATACTGAAAATAAGACTCATGAATGCATTAATCCTAAATAGAGTAAGTGATCCAATCCAAAACTTACTATTAAAAGGATGATGTAAAAAAAAAAAGAAGAAAAAAATAAGAAAAAAGGAAAAACATAGCTTTCTTCTTATGCTTGATGTTCATAACAACTCTGCTGATAATAGTCATAACAATAATAGGAAGTTGAAGGGAAAATAAAATTACTGTCTAATTCAAACCTGAGAAGAAAATTAGTTTTCCTAAACAACGAAAAAAGCCTGCTTTCTAAAGTGATTTTATCTCTGTGGAACTGGTACAAAAGTCATCCTGTTATATACTCCCTCTGTTCTCTATCTAAAAGGCTGGGAGAGATATTTTTTCACACATATTCCCAGCCCTGCTCTATTCCCTTTGTGCTTTGTGGGATCAGCACAAAAGGTCTAGAAAGTGGGCTGGAAAAATGAGCTGCAGATTCTCCTTGAGAGAAGGTGCCACAGTGCGAGCACAGGCAGCTGTTCCCCACCAGCAATTCACTCCTCTTCTCCAGCACGCTAGACTGATCAAGGTCATGATGACCACTGTGCTCCTTACCTGGGGATGGGAAAGCCCAGCCTCTAAGGAATGCTTCTGGCAAGGAGCAGCAAACCATCCCCCATCTACTCCAGAAACAGGTGCCAAAAGGTCCCTATCTCCCTGCTGTCTCCCTGGATGTCAGGATCCTACATGCACCTATATCCTGCAAGTTCATACATCAATTTATTCTAAAACAACTTAGCAGCAGAAGAGCAAGATTGCATCCCATGACTGTGACATGGGGCTTCTTACAGAGATAATGTTTTGTTTTATTATATAAGCAATGATTTCACAGAATGGCTGAGGTTGGAAGGCACCTCTAGAGACCAACTAGTCCAAACTCTCAGTTCAAAGCAGGGTCAGCTAAAGCAGACTGCGCAAGGCTGTATCACATCAGGTTTTAAATACCTCCAAGGATGGAGTCTCCACCACCTCTCTGGGCAACCTGTGCCAGTGTTTAACCATTTCCACAGTAATTTTTTTTTGTTATGTTTAAGTGGAATTTCCTGTGTTTCATTTCCTCCATTTCCTGTTGTCCTGTCTTTGGGCACCACTGTAAAGATCCTGGCTCTATCCTTTTTACTCACCTACCTCAGATATTTTTTCATATTGATGAGATCCCCCCAAGCGTTCTTATTTCATGGCTAAATCATGCCATCTATCTCAGCCTTTTCTCATAGTAGAGAAGCTCCAGTTCCTTAACGAGTTTTTTGGCCCTGCGTTGGACTCTTTCCAATAGCTCTACTTCTATCTTGTTCTAGACAGCCCAGAACAAGATACAGCACTCCAGGTGTGGCCTCAATGGCACCAAGTAGAGGGGCAGGATGACCTCCCTTGACCTGCTGGCAACACTCTTCCTAGTACAGCCAAGCCCAGGTCCTTTATGTTAAAGCTGCTTTTCAGCTGGTTTACACTACAGCTTCTATGGATACCTGGAATTGTTCCTTTGACTTGGCATTTCCCTTTTTTTAACTTCAAGAGGTTCCTGTCAGCCTGTTTCTCTATTTGCAATCATTTGGTGTAGTAGCCACTCCTTCCAGTTTTCTATCATCTGCAAACATGTTGAGGGTGCACACTGTCCCACCCTCCAGAAAACTTATGAAGATGTTAAGCTAATTTGGCACCGGTATCAATCTCCAGTGTACGTGTCTGGTGAGTGGCCTTCAGGTGGTCTTTTTGTGGCTGATCACAGTCCTTTCAGGCCAGCAGTTTCAGGTAATTTTCAATCTCACTCCTCACTCCTCTTACCTAGTCTGTACATCATAGATTTGCCAGTGAGAATGTTATAGCAGTCAGTGTCAAACACCTTGCTAAACTCAAGATAGCAGCATCCACTGTTCTCTCTTCATGCATCAGGCTGGGAACTTTGTCATAGAAGGCTACCAGGTTGGTCAAGAATGATTTTCTCTTCCTAGACCTATGCTAACTACTGCTAATCACCTTGTGTACTTCACATGTTTGCAAATGGTATACCTTGAGTAATGAGATGAAGCTGAGTGGTCTATAGTTCCTTCTTGAAGAAATGAGTGACATTTGCTTTCTTCCAGCCCACAGGAACCTCCCCTGATGCTCATGGCATTTCACAAGTGGCCTCAGAGTGACATCGTCTAGCTTGCTCAGCGCTTGTGGTTGCATCCCATCAGGTCCCATGGACTTGTGTTCATCCCACCTAAGTGTTCTCTAATCTGGTCCTTCTTCAACAATGGTAATTCTTCCATATTCCAGATGTTTCCATGCATCTCAGGGATCTGAGATTCCTGAAGGTTGGTTTTACCAGTAAAGACCAATAAGAAAAGAGCACTGAGTACATTGATATTTTCCATGTCCTCTGTTGCCAGGTCCCCTTTCCCCTTCAGAAGAGGGTCCATATTTTCCCCAGTCTTCCTTTTACTGCTGAGGTTCCTGTAGAAGAAACCTCTCTTTTTGCCATTCATAGCCCTTCACTTTCCTAATCTGATCCCTGCATTCTTGGGCAATTTCTCTGTATTCTTTCTATATCACCTAAATCTACTTCCACCTCTTGAATGTTTTTTTTATATCTTTGAGTTTCTTGTTCGTCCACGCAGGTCTCATCCCACCTTTGTTTTACTTCCTTCTGGTGGGGATCAAACATTCTTGAGTCTGGAAGAGGTGATGCTTGAAAACCAGTTAATTCTCCTGAACTCCTCCTCTCCTCTGCAAGATGGTGTCTTGGGATGGGATTGTTCCAAGCAGGTCCCTGAACAGGCCCATTGTTTCCTTCCATGATGTCCAGAGTTGTTAATTTGCTCTCTTCTCTCAGGATCCTGACCTGTCCTTCCCAAAGAGCCTGTATCCAGCCATTGCAGCACTCCAGTTGTGTGAGCGTGATTTGTCTATTGATCAGAGTTTTATGAAATCAGGCTCCATCTACTGAAGAATTCAAAGGTGAGAATTTTTCTTATTTTTTCTTTCTTTTCCAAACAATTGGCAACAAACAGAAAGTCCATTTCTCAGTACCATTACAAAGTGCATGTGTTATGGTCAAATATATTCTATGCTACTGTTAGTTTTGTAACAAAGAGTTGTTTCTATCAAAAGGTGCTTATCACCATAATTAAATAGTAATGATAAATGGATTGCTAATATTTTTCTGTGAGCCAGTTTTTAAATGGGTCACATTGTTCTTCTCTTTGCTAGCAACCTAAAATAGAAGTTATTATATCAACAGTGGTTTGCACATAATAAAACGTTATCTGAAATTGAGTTTGGTAATGTTTTCACTTGAAAATTAAGGCTATAGTAGTATAGCTACTGAAAATTATCATAGTTTACCCTGTATTTTCCTGTTTAAAAGCAACATTCTTGATAGTAAAAATTGCAGTTGAATTTCTCACCAGAGAAAATCATTGCTTGGGACAGGCAATAAGGAAAATGAATGTTCATGCTGAAAGTATAGCATTATCCAGGTTTCTTTTTCCTTTATGGGTCAAATTCTCTGTTGGCTTATTTGATGCAATTGCACAGACTTCAGTGGAGCTGCATCAATTTATGTTACAGAGAATACACGACATTTTGTTGTTGTTAAAATTGAACTAAGTTGTAAAAATAAAGATAGAATCAAAATAAAAGCATTGACAGTATTTTCTTTCACATACCTTGGATTTGAGAAGCTATTTATGAACATCAAACTGTGGTCTACTTCTCCCTGGAGTATCTTACAGATGTCTCTGACACCCAGGAAAATATGAGCTAAGGGCACCAGGAAAAAGCCAGGCATGTGCAGGCCACACAACGCACACAAGGGCCATCCAGGAGTCAGCAGCAGCTCCAAGGGAGAGGGGTTTTATGCTCACTCTGAAACACTCTGGGAAAATGGAAATTCAAATGTGCACAGGGTGCAAGTTGTTTGGCCCAGTTTGGAGCTGTACATCACAGCTGTGCTGGTGAGGATTTTGTTCTGGCAACACCATGTGCAGCTCTAGAGAATTCCTTCTCAGAGAATGGATTGCCTCACTCCTATGTAAGCAGCTTCTGTTCCTACATAGCTCTCAGTTCAGGATTAAGGGGGAACTCAGTGTTCCACTTTGGTGGGTTAAGTTAAAGTAGGGCTAGAATGGTCAAAGTTGTTTTCAACAATCAAAAGCATAATGAGGGAAAATAAAGACGTATTTCCACCACCTGCTGAGGAGAATGGAAGTGCAGGAGAAAACAAACTCAAATACAAAGTCCTGACTACTCCTATCACCATGTGTTAGATTCTTTGGGGATTCTTCAGAGAGGTGGTCTTCACTTGCACTAAGATCAATGAAAACCTGCACATTCAATCTGTTTCTCACAAAAAAATAACTCTGAGTCTCTCCAGTGTGCAAGTCATAACTGCCTGAAAGTCACAGCGAAATGAAGGGCTAAAGGGCTAAGAATTTTGTGCTTCTTTTTCTTTTTATACATTTTTTATTCCCACAGATCCTATGGGAAGCATAGGACCTCAGCATAGGGACAGCCAGAAAGATTCAGGGCTGTTAAATTAGTAGCTTGCTTAAATCCCAAGGTAAACCAGTTGTGCTAAATTAATCTATGAACCCTCACATCAGATCTAGAGCCTCTGAGTAGTACAGATATTTTGAGATGATCTAATTGTGGTTGGAGAGAAGGGAGAGTATGGGCACGAGCGATGCTATACTGTGTGCCACACAGAGGTTAGCACAGAGTACAGTGCAAAAAGCTGACAGAGGGAACACAGCCAGAACACCAGGGAGCAAAGATATCTAGGCATTTCTAAAAATTAGTTGTTAGACTAATCATAGGATAGCAGATTTGATATACTCGCTAGGAAACTGAGGAAGACGCATAAAGAAAAACTGAGTATTTCAAAATGGTGGAGGGATTGGAAAGAGCAGGGAAGCTATCGCTGTTGCCAAATAGATTAATAGACAAGATCTGTCTCTCATGGGAGCTTTTCCAGCCCTTTAACAGGAATCAGAGGCACTCCATCTAGCTTTGTTTTCTAACCTCAGGTAGGACCAGTTAACGGTACTGCTTCTTACCAGAGTGAATTAGAGGATAACAAGTACTTCTGTCTTTAGCAGTGTATTGGGAAACAGGAGACAGGTCTTGGCAGGTGAAGGATGCACTATGGAGCTGAGCAACAGGAGCATTTGTGTAACCCCAGGTGCCTTCTGGACAACCCTCTTTTGTGAGTCCACTGCTGGCAGATGCTTGGGATGGACACACTATATCCATCCCCACTCACACCTGACTAACACAGCACTGTGAAAACACATGGAAATCATCATGGTGTTGTCAATTTAGTTGCTAACACCAAACAACAAGGGAATAGAGAAGACTTCTAATATAGTGCTGGCAAAAGTGGAATTTGTAGTATATTGCTATATCCACCTTTATTGGGTGGGTGACATTTACACATTGAAATGGACGTTTTTGCAAAATTCTTGACACTTTTGCTTTTACCGCTCTGCACAAATGGTGGAAAACATTTGTTAAAAACTCTACCCTGCAGACAGAAAACCAAAATGAATAAGCATTTGGCAGATTCTGACTCCTTCAAGATGTGATTGATCATTCCACTGTCACAGGTCAACCTCTGCCATAGAAAACTCCAGATAATCTTCAGCTGCATTTCCTAAACCATTAATAGGATAGACAAGGCTAAGATAACAATGCACAATTTATTTTCCAAAAGCAGCTGACAGGAGGAAATGGATACCAAATGAATTAACTCATTAGAACAGTATGGCACATTTGGAAATTCAAAACAGACTGCCTGGAATGATTTAAATCTAGCATGAGGTTAATGTCAGTCCCTTGCTTAGGCGTGTCAATGTTGTAACGTAGTGTTCTAGTTTTAGAAAGGTTGATGGGTCCACACCCTGTGACTTGCACATTAGGGTGAGCCTGGACTTAGTTATTATATGACTAGAATACCATCTATCCTGGCCCCAAACAGATTGTGTAGTATGTGCAAGGGTTACATTCACACGCATGGACACACACATACAAAACACACAAACATGCCAAAGCTTTCTAGTGGAAACAAAAAATTCTGCTACGTGCCTGTTGAGAGTCAGCATTAAAAATATCTTATAGGCTGTAAATAAATTCTGGCTTTTAAGAAACTGCATCTATGTCCAGAGAAAAAAATTGGCAGTTGTCTCAAGGGAGCAAAGTTTCTCTCATGCCTGATTTATAACCAAAAGAGAATTTCTCAGAAATTGGATTTTAACATTTAACAAATTGCCAACCAAGCCTATTTTCTCATGGTAAGCTTCCACCTGTGTCTCTTCCACAGTAACAGGAGTATATTTTTAGAAAATTGTGGACTTACATTCAGTGTACCATATTCCATTGCAGCATTGCTAAAGAAGTATCTACATTTATAGCTGTCATTAATATGGTATATTTAAAAGCTTATTTGCTTTTTACCCTTCACATGGTAATAAGCTCTAATTACAGGAGTCAGGGGCTGTATTATGGAAACATTTGCCACCACATATGCAGCAGAAAGATTACTTTGCAAAGAGACAACTGGGAGCCAAAGCAGTTCAGAGTATTTCTTCACACATTCATGGTAAAATCATGGTAGCACTTGTCATTAAAAAACAAAATTCTAACACAAGAACTCATTCAATCACTGTATCTGAAAATGGCATAAATTTGATTCGTGTGTGCAGGTAAAGGGGACTAGGCAACAGCATAAAAAATGGTCCTGTTGATTTATGTCTGAAGAGTTCAGATACATGGTCTACAACCAGCAGCTGTAAAAAGCTCTTTCCTTTGCTTTTTGTGCAGAAATCACTTGGAACAAGGGTCATCCCAAAACAAAAGCAATTCAAGCAGCCTATCTGAGAGGAAGATGAGGAAGGAAGGAAAGAGGCTTATTTTATCTTTTGCACTGCCAATCATTTTTACATCATCCCAGATTATGTAATATACCATACCAGGGACTGTGAAACATGAGTTCATCAGGAAAGGGCACATTCATTAGTGCTGCTGCAGTGTATGGTCTCAGATGTCTGAGGTAGAAAGGTCACAGGCACAGACTTCACAGCATCACCATCAGTCCTCAGTCCACACCCGCTTCCAGTTATCCAGGGTTATGAGGAAGAGAGGTTAAATGCTTTCATGTGACATCTGTGTATATCCTGTAGTCACACAAAGAAGAATCCAGATAAATTAAGTAGCTCCCTTCTTAAGAATTACGGTTACTGTGCAATACAGATTAAAATAAAATTGTGTGAATCTGATTATTTTGCAGTAATGTTTTGCAATGTGTAGTGTCCAACAGTACATATAGTGACAATCCTAAAGAAAACAAATGAGGATTTACAATGTATAATGATGTGCAATGTGCTGAAACTCTCGTTTTTTCATTTGCTTCTAAATCATGGTGAGAAAAACGCACAAGACTTTTTCTTATATACATATAAAAAAAGTCAGCTGTACTGCAATGAGGGAAAGGTAAGAGCAAGACTACTTCAGATCAGAGATTGTTTCATATGGTCACAACCCTTCTTTTCCTTGAATATCTGGGTTTATTATGATATTCCAATAATCTTTAGAGAAGTGTTGAAAATCTGTTTTTTAAACTGTATCAGTCTTTGTTCTTTAACTGAATTCCCCACATACACATGCACAAACACGTATACACACATGTGCACACACACTCTTAAACCTTTTCATTATGCACCAGAAGGCTTTAGTGGGGCCCCAAATCACAGCATTTTCGAAATCAAACATGTTGAGTCTCTTATGAAAGGCATCCTGCAAATTCTCTCAGAGCAGATGTGTGATCCCAACTCATACAACCAGCCAGCTCTGCAAATTGCAGGTACAAATCAGATACAGTCCTCTTCCTTTATTTTGTTCTGGCTTCAAATAGCTCTCAGAGATCAACCTCATCCCTGCAATTGTCCCAATGAGAATTGCTAGATTTAGCTGACAGATGCATAAAATCTCCCGTTGTCATAGAATTCCCCAGTGTCTACTCAGCACCAGATGCAAATCTAGTTGGGTCTGGTGTTCATTTGTACTCCAAATTTCTTCCCTCACAGCTGTTGTTTTCCACTTCTATAATACTGAATTTTCAGAAGCAGGAGATAGACTGTGGCTCCCTATATTGATATGAATACACATATTTATATGCCTAGAAAACACCTTTTGGGGTTGAATAATAGTGTATTTGTGAAGGTATATTTGAGTATGCTCACATGACAGTATTGAAAACAAGCTTGCTTGTCTTATAAATATAATCTCATCTCAATAAGTTCTCTAGAACTGGAGTTGTCTTTCTGAGTAGCTTCTTAGAGGTACAGAATAGGATTTTCACCCTTGCTTAGCCCTCCTGGGCACCATGGAAATAATAAGCATGGTCACAGTAATACAAAAGTCATGAGGAACTACAGAGCACTGTTTCTTCATTTATCTTGGGGAGCCTTTGCTGGCCATCCTTTATGTCCCTCAGGAACTCCCAGCTCTAGCCTGGGACTATAATGACTGTTTTGGAATTTTGTTCTCCCTCATGTATATATTATCAACCTCACAGCTTTTGAAATATTTTCAGTGAGTGTCATTAAAACAATATGTCCACAAGAGTTGAATTTATATGAATTGTTCCTATTCTATTTCCTATCTGAATAGAGGGAAAAATTGAAACAACAGATAAGGGGGACTCCAGCAGTCTATATTTGTTTTCCTGAGCTTTCCGTAAATGAATTCAGAGGTTCAGAATTTCCAAGGTTCACCTCCAGTGACCTCAAATGTAGTTTAGATTTCATTTTCTTAAATTAAGGTAACATACACATGGAGACCTTTCTTTCCATTTATATGTATGATAAACTTCAATTCAGTGTGAGTTCTCTGTTGTGCAGATACTAATCATAATCTAAGAAAATATTTGGTTTCTTACACATCTAGTTTTCATCCAGTCAAGAAAGTTGGTTTCATCTAGGGCCAAGGACACATTACTGTGTTTAAAAGGGATTAGAGAGGAGAGTACTCAAAACAGAGGTTCAAATTTTAAAAAAAGTTAAAATAAGACAATCACATGTGAAGTCCTGCTTTTTAAGGAAAGCACAGCATGCACTTTACCATTGCAACATGCCTTATATCAGACTTCAGTAGTTTCTCAGAATGTTCATCTTTTTCCAAACTGTTTATTGTCTTCAGCTAGATGGGGATATGGTGGTCTTGGTTTTATACCCCTTCATGTTTCAATGCCTGCACCAAATGCAATTCACCTGACAGCGCTATCTGCCCAACTTGATTGAGATCTGAGGTGGTAAATCCATACTATGACTACCAGTGCAGTACAGATTTCTCATTAACTACCTGTAAATAACATAGATTTGCCTCACTGAAACTATTGCACACTTCTTCAAGTCATGACCTGGCTTGCATGCAGCTACCCCAGTTCTTTCTACATCACTGCTACCCAATGCTTCCAGCTCTGGCCCTAGGCCAAGCAAAGCCAGGTCAGATACCTGCCATCTGTCGTATGAATACTCATAAAACTTCACATTGCCAATAAGATTGAATCAGATAAACAAATCTGGCTACAAAATACTGAAAAGTTGACTCCTAAGGTTGGCATGAAATGTTGTAATGTAACTTGAGTGATAGGTATGAAACACACAAGTGGAAAAAAGACGTAGTGCAAATCCCCAGGTATTTCTGTATTTCTTAATGATGGCCATAAGACAGAGCAATGGTGATGAAAATGTTAAGTGTTAAAGGCACTTTTGGTATGTCTGGCAGTGTTTATTACTACTATTATATACATACCCACAATATCCATTTTTTTAAAGTAGATAATTGTATCAACTGTGGAACGCAGTGATTTAAGTTAAAAGAAGTGGTGTTTAATCGTTTTACAATAAGCACTAGCAGAGCTATCTACCTATCAGATAAGAGGAAAGGAGGGAGAAGAGTATAAAATACTTTTTTTGAAGTGATATGACCCGGCACAAATAGCCTTAGTGACATTTTAAGATCAAGTAGTCCAAGCATCAGGTACATGTACTTCAAATCACAAGGGGAAGTTTTGACAAGTTGAGCCTGATCTGCCTAGGATCTAGTGCTAATGCTCAGATTGACAGAAACCTTTACTTAGTTCTGTCTTCCTGAAGTTTATCCTGCAGTACCAGCAGCGGGCATGTACTTATTTATTTGACTTTGAATGCTTTATACTGATAATATCCCAATGAAGTGTTTATTAAAAAAATCAAAAATGTGTTTACCAAGTTATATTTTCAGGTTAGTGACTGTTTTTATGAAGGGATAGAAAGGAATTGCTCCCATGGTAAAAGCAAATATTTCAGAAATTGATGGAGAAATAAACATTCGGATGTTAAAAAAAAAGAAAAACAAGCCACCTAGCCAGAGATGACATCTAAATATGATAATTCATAAAAGGAATGTTAAAATGTTGAACAAATATTAAAGAAATAGGAAGAACCGAGAAAGGTAGGGAATTCATGGAGCTTTTCCAATGTTCTATACCATCAAAAATACATTAAATTTGAGACTGCATGAGAATCAAACTGTGAGAAGTCAGAAAGAAAATGAAGTGCTGATTGTGCCCAGAGTAAAGCATGGAAGATGCATGAGGAGGGAGGCATACATGCCTTGGGCATGACAGCCAGGCTGTGGAGAAAAGCCATCTCTACTCATTCAGTTCTCACTGTATACAATCAGACACCTCTGGATTAATTATATTGTATGCCTACTTTATGTTCATTATCATAGAAATTTATCTCAGAAGCACTGCCTTCTGCCTGGAAAATAAATGTTTCTATTTTGCTTCATTGCCTAATAGCTGGAGGAGTCCATTTCCTTGGGAAAACACTGTTTTCCATTTACACTGACTCTTAAATATTTTATGATAATTTTTCTTTCTAGCTTTCAGAGTAAATAAAGCAAATACATAACAGACACAAGATGTTAAATAGTCGCCAATGTATGTCATTTAACATATATATTGAATTCTCACCTATTTTCATCCTGGCTTGCTATAAATTATACTGTACTTTCTATGACTTCCTTCAATTATTTTCATTTAATTTAGACTGTCAGTGCTTAGTTTGACTACCATTTAGTCTCTATGCTATAAGTACTTCATAGTGGGATTCAGGAGCTACAACTTTTAAATGAAGTAGCTCTGGGACTTGGATCCTAGTCTTTGAAAGACATTTAATTATTACTTCTCTGTGAGGACTGCTGCAGTGACATTTCACTGTATTACTTCTGCCACTATCTCACTTTCAGTTATTTTAGAATCAAACATTATTTTTGTCAGTCTGAAAAAGGTTGTAGAAGATTGTTTTAATCATCAAATATAATACATTCTGTAGTTCTGCACATATGGCCAAGATAATAATAAATATTAATAATTTTATTAATTAATACAAATAGTAATCTAGCTACAATGATTGAAAGCAGGGTGAAGCTCTAAAGCACCTCAGGGATATACTGATCAAACATATCACTGAAAACTTATTTCTACAGCACTGTTTTGCTTTGCCTTCTATCTGTTTGTGGAAATCACAATAAAAGAATGGTAGTAAGAATACCTGCATTCCCTTGCATGTATCAGCTGCATAGAAATGCCCAGTATGTACATGGAAACTGAGCCAAGACCTCTCTAACTTGGGAGCAGACTTGGCTTTCTATACTTCAGAGCTCTGAACTGGGCTATAGGCAATAGGCACTGTCCTTGTTACAAAGCTTAATGCAATATGCTTGATGCCATGAATGAAGGGAGGATTATTGTAATAATCACAAATGCTGTGCATTCAATTAAATCAAACCCAAACGTTGCAATCTTGTGGGACAAGTATGTCAAGGGTTATTATGGTCTGTTAAATCTTGTTGTAAAATCTGGCTTGGTTTTTTGAATGTCAAGTTGAAAACACTTTGAAGAGACATAGATTCACAGATTCACAGAATGGGTAAGCCTGGAAGGGACCACAGTGGAATGTCTGGTCCAACCTCCCTGCTCAAGCAGGGTCATTCCAGACATGTGGCACAGGATTGCATCCAGATGGTTCTTGAAAATCTCCAGTGAGTGTCCTAGTTAGAGTGGCCAGGACCAGCTTATTACTGTGTGGGTGTAAACAAAACTGTGTGTTCTACACCCTCTATGTAATTTCTAACAAACTGTTAACAATTGATCATTTGCAGCAGCTGCCCAGGGCACACCTGGCCCCTCAGGCTACAAGCTGGGTGTTAAAGAACCCTGTGAGATAAAGTCTTCACACCAATGACTCAGGTGTGATAACTCCCCTCTGGGGAGGCATCAGCATCTTCACACACAGCCTGAGGGGTCATGTCTGCTAATGGGCCATCAAGGAGTCCAAAAATATCCCATGACTCACAGAGTAAGTCACCCACTGTGAAATCCCTCACCCTGGGGGAGGTATTGGGCATTCCCACTTGAACCTAAGCATATATAATCTTAGAGTTTGTGGGCTTCTGGTACCATTCATCAGATTCAGAGGAGGACCACCACTCTTGACGAGACTGCAACCATCATCCACACCAATAGGTTTTTCCTTTCCTTTTAGTTTGGACACAGAGGAACCACATGAGTCTCAGCACAGGAGCTAATGAACATCATTCTGTTTGCGCACCAGAGTGCTGGGTTATACTTCTGTTTTTTGTAGGTTAAAATCAATTTCTCTTTGTATCATTGCATTTACTGTAATATTTTTATTAAATTGTAACTCTGATTTATAATCTCTTTTGAGTTGGGTTCATTTTTCCTGATGGTCTATCTTTAAACCAGCACATTGAGGGAGATTGTACAACTTCTTTGAGCAACTTATTTCAGTGCTCAGTCACCTGCATAGTAAAGTTTTTTCTTAGATTCAGTCAGAACTTCATGTAGATCACTTTCTGTCCATTGCTTCTTGTCCTATTGGTCAACACCACTGAGAAGAGCCTGGATTCATCCTCCTGACACCCTCTCTTCAAATACTTACCAACATTGATGAGGTCCCCTCTCAGTTCTCTCTTCTTCAGGTTGAACAGGCCCAGCTCTCTCAGCCTTTCCTCATAAAAGAAATGCTTCAGTCCCTTAATGCTTTTCATTTTCTGAAATAGAAAAAAACTTAGGCCCCTTTCAAACATTATATTTTGAGTATCAAAGCCAAAAATAATTAGTGTTTCTGAAAACCTCATTATTTTCCATAAAATATCTCTCTCCATTTTGCTGGAGCAAACATATTAATATAGAACAATATGTATCAGGAACTCTTCCAACCTTTGTGAAACAGTTGGATTTACTATGTGTGGGATATATATGTCATCAATTTTTAAGGGTCAGGATATGAAATATTACATTATTACAACATATTAACTGTACCCACTGACTACCACTGCCTGTGTGACACTGACTAGTCATCACAGAAGTAACATTTTTTCTTTGAAAAAGAAAAATATATGTCATGAGAATATAGTCCTTTACCAAACTGCCTTCTCTGAATCTTGCAAATTTTAGAAATATTGTCTGTTTCCAAGAAGTAGTTACAAAAGAGGTGAGATTTAAGGCTGGCTTTAGAGCTGGGCAAATAAACTTTTGTGTAGAGTAAATGAAGTATGGAGGGACTGCAGATATCTGCTGGGAGCTTCATACTGCAGAGAAGAGGCAGTCAAGGAGGTTCCTGGAGTGTATAGAGGACAATTTCCTTCATCAACTGGTAAATGAGCCTACCAGGGGGAAGGCCCTGCTAGACCTACTGTTTACAAACAGAGAGGGGCTGGTAGATGATGTAGTGGTTGGAGGCCTCTTGGGGCATAGTGACCATGAAATAATAGAATTTTCAGCCCTCAGGGATGCAAGGAGAGACACCATTAAAACCTCTACCTTGGACTTCCGGAGAGCAGATTTTGGCCTATTCAAAGAACTGATTCAGAGCATACCCTGGGAAACAACCCTTAAAGGCAAGGGGGTCCAGGAGGGATGGACATGTTTTAAGAGGGAGATTTTGAATGCACAGCAACAGGCTGTCCCAGTGTGCCGAAAGGCCAGCCGGAGGGGAAGACGGCCAGCTTGGTTAAATAGGGAGATTCTGAAAGAAATCAGGGATAAAAAGAAAGTTTACAGACTATGGAAAAAAGGGCTGGCTACTTATGAAGAACTTACAGATAGAGCTAGGTCATGCAGGAAAAAAATTAGGGAAAGAAAAGTGGAATTTGAAGTAAATTTGCCTATTTCAGTTAGGGATAACAAAAAGTCCTTTTATAAATACATTAATAACAAAAGGAGGGGCAAGGAAAACCTCCATTCTCTGTTGGACTTGGAGGGAAATATAGTTAAGGAAGATGAGGAGAAGGCTGAGGTACTTAACACCTACTTTGCCTCAGTTTTCACCAGTAGGACAGGTGGCCCTCAAGACAACTGGCCTCTGGAGCTGGTAGACAGGGAGAGGGAGCTGAATAGCCCTCCTGTATTCCAGGAGGAAATAGTGACCGACTTACTGAGCCAGCTGGATCCTAACAAGTCTATGGGACCAGATGGGATCCATCCCAGGGTGATGAGGGAGCTGGCAGAAGAGCTTGCCAAACCGCTCTCCATCATCTTCCAACAGTCCTGGCTCTCTGGGGAGGTCCCAGATGATTGGAGGTTGGCCAATGTCACCCCAATCCACAAAAAGGGCTGCAAGCAGGACCCTGGCAACTACAGGCCTGTCAGCCTGACCTCCGTGCCTGGCAGGGTTATGGAGCAGTTCATCCTGAGTGCAATCACACAGCACCTTCAGGGTGGACAAGGGATTAGACCCAGCCAGCATGGGTTTAGGAGGGGCAGGTCCTGTCTGACCAACCTGATCTCTTTTTACTATCAGGTGACGCACCTGGTGTATGAGGGGAAGGCTGTGGATGTTGTCTATCTGGACTTCAGCAAGGCCTTTGATACTGTCTCCCATAATATACTCCTGAAAAAGCTGGTAGCCCATGGCCTGGACAAGTGTACCCTCTCCTGGATTAGGAGCTGGCTGGAGGGTCGGGCCCAGAGAGTGCTGGTGAACGGAGCTGCATCCAGCTGGCGGCCAGTCACCAGTGGTGTTCCCCAGGGGTCTGTATTGGGTCCAGTCCTGTTTAACATCTTTATTGATGATTTAGATGAGGGGATTGAGTCCATCATCAGCAAATTTGCTGATGACACCAAGTTGGGAGGGGGTGTCGACCTGCTGGAAGGCAGGAGGGCTCTGCAGAGGAATCTGGATAGGCTTGAGAGATGGGCTGATTCCAATGGGATGAAGTTCAATAAGGCCAAGTGCTGGGGTCCTGCACTTTGGCCACAACAACCCCCTGCAGTGCTACAGGCTGGGCACAGAGTGGCTGGAGAGCAGCCAGGCAAAAAGGGACCTTGGAGTACTAATTGACAGGAAGCTCAACATGAGCCAACAGTGTGTCCAGCTGGCCAAGAAGGCCAATGGGATCCTGTCCTGTATCAAAAATAGTGTGGCCAGCATGACCAGGGAAGTGATCCTTCCCCTGTACTCTGCATTGGTGAGGCCACACCTTGAGTACTGTGTTCAGTTCTGGGCCCCTCAGTTCAGAAAGGATATTGAGGTGCTGGAGCGAGTCCAGAGAAGAGCAACAAGGCTGGTGAAGGGACTGGAGCACAAGCCCTGTGGGGAGAGGCTGAGGGAGCTGGGGTTGTTTAGCCTGGAGAAGAGGCGGCTCAGAGGTGACCTCATCACTGTCTAGAACTACCTGAAGGGAAGTTCTAGCCAGGTGGGGGCTGGTCTCTTCTCCCAGGCATTCAGCAATAGGACAAGGGGGCACGGGCTTAAGCTCTGCCAGGGGAAATTTAAGTTGGATATCAGAAAAAAATTCTTTACAGAGAAAGTAATCAGGCATTGGAATGGGCTGCCCGGAGAGGTGGTGGATTCACCATTCCTAGAGATTTTTAAACACAGATTGGACGTGGCGCTGAGTGCCATGATCTAGTAAATGGACTAGAGTTGGACCAAGGGTTGGACTCGATGATCTTGGAGGTCTTTTCCAACCCAATCGATTCTATGATTCTATGACTACAACTAGGGAACTTGGGATCAAATCAACTAATAAATTCAGCCAGAAATGGGGACAGGCTGGGAAGAATAAAAAGGTCACAATATTTTAGTTTTATATTTCTTTTTTTTTTGAATTAAATTTCTTGTTTGAAAGCACTGAATATTTTTATGATACCCTTTAAACAAACTTTGACACCATTTTTTGAAACACTATTTTTCATTACTATTTTTTATTTTAATAATAAAAAAATCTTAGTCCAAAATCTTAAAAAAACCCCAACCAAAACCATGGACCCAAAATGGGCTTCCCAAAAGCCTTAATATATATGTGTGTGTGTGTGTGTGTGTGTGTGTGCGCGCGCGTGTGTGTTTGTGTGTATGTATGCATGTATGTATATTTGCACTTATCTAGTTCATTTACCTTCTTCTCTGAACAGAAATGTTTGCTCTTGAGATAACTTTCTCACAGTGAACCATACGTTGTATAATCTGCTGAGCTATAGCTTGTGCTGCAATTTGATTTACTTCTTGGAACATTTTTTGAAATGTTCTTTATAGATGTATTCATTTGACCTAAATTTTACTTAAATCCCTGGATCTGTTGTCTCCTATTGGCCAGCTCTAGGTCTTCATAGGCACCTTGTTAACAGAGAGTACTACTGCTCAAAAATTTAACGGAGGTTAAGCTGTTTGAAGGTGGTCCTAGATTTATTGCAATCCCTCATACTGAACTTTCAAAACTATATGTAATATCTAATACAATACTTGACATACTTTTTTTTGTCTGTTCATATGGTTCATTTATGGTTTTGCTAAATTAATAGGAAAATTTACAGGATTTTTTTCTGAGAGCGTTTATTAAACCATCATACTGGAAAACTGTACATTATGAGCACACTTACTTCTTAAGTCATACCAAGAGGCATGACAGTGATGCTATTATACAACATATCTAAAATCTATATTCAACAAATTCTACAGAATGCTTGTTTTTTGCAAGCCCGGAGAAGTAGTAATTCTATAATATTAGAAGCTAATTTTCTTTCTATGTGACAACTTGCTTTATGATCTACCACCTTTACATGTCAACTAAGACACAATAAGTAGTAAACTGAAGCCCCTGAATGCCAATTGTACCACTTCTTTTCCACATTACCAAGTGATAACATGGCATAAGGTCTCTAAAGGAAGACCTTATTTTAGCCTTCCAATACCAAAAAGGGGCCTACAAGAGAGCTGGAGAGGAATTTTTACAAGGGCTTGTAGGATAAGGGGCAATGGCTTTAAACTGAAAGAGGGTAGATTTAGTTTAGACATTAGGAAGCAATTCTCTACTGTGAGCATGGTGAGGTACTGGAACAGGTTGCCCAGAGAAGTTGTGCATGTCCCATTCTTGGAATTTTTCAAGTCTAGACTGAAGGAGTCTTTGCGCAACCTGGTCTACTGGGAGCTGTGCCTGTCCATGGCAGGGGGTTTGTAACTAGATGATCTTTGATGTCCTTTCCAACCCCAACCATTCTATGATTCTATGACTTATTCATGTTTTAGTTGCTGTACCGTTTTCAGCCAAAATACATCAAAGGTTTACACAATACAGTGAACAAGCTCTGTTTGGCTAAAGCAGAGAAAACTATTGGTCCTGTATGATGATCCCGAGTCCTTTTGCTTCTTTCATCTACTGATTTCCAGTTGGTATTCACTGCAATGTAGCTTCTAGCAATCCCATTTATGAGTGAAATTATTACAATGAGGGTTTTAACTTGTTTTACTACCTACATAGCCCATCTCACAAACCTCAAATGAGGTAAAGCATATATGTTCCACAATGCCATTGGTTTATCTTCTGTGATTATTTTTCACTGTAAATACAGGATTCAAACAGTTTACATCCAGGCAGACAGAGGAATGCTTGTTACTACAAGTTAAAAGTAAAAATTCCCTACACCTTGATCCACTTAATAGTCTTACTAAGACTTAACATGTGATTTGTCATAAACATTTAT
Organism: Pithys albifrons albifrons; assembly: GCF_047495875.1. NCBI lineage: Eukaryota > Metazoa > Chordata > Aves > Passeriformes > Thamnophilidae > Pithys > Pithys albifrons. Next base: position 66,525,440 of record NC_092461.1, on the reverse strand, counting down.
TATAAATCTTACACTGCTTAAAATAACTGGCAAAGAAAAGCTTACTAGCCTCCCTCTCAGAAACATAAAATTAAATCAACACTGTACATTGGCCTGAGGTAACATGCAAGCACTTCCTTCATTCCTCACTTCCTAGTGCCTCACCCGCAACAGGATCTTTTCCCTACCTCTGCTGCCTTCCAGTGGCTTTACTGCCTTTCAGCTGCCACCTACTCTTCATCACATTTGTTCTTTCTTCCAGGATTTTTGGAATTCCTTTACCTTTATTACTAAGTCTTGCTTTACTCTCACCTGCCTTATTTTGTTTATGATGAACATCAAGAGGTTAGCTTACAAGTTTCTTCCCAGCTTCCCCTTTCATTTCTTTGTCTGAACTGTTTCTTTACTGAAGAAATGAAAAGGTGGTCAGTTTCTGAAATATTTCCAAATGGACAAACATTGCAAAAGTCCAGATGTCCCAAATTCTTGCTCTTCTAGTTCTCATTGTTATTTCTTTCCCATTCTCTGGCTACAAAAGGCTTCTTCTTTGACCATCTCTCTAAGCATGGCATTATTCTTTCTAAGATTCAATGTAATAATCACTGTGTTATTTATCAAAATGTGTAGCGTGGCTGGGAATGTCCTTCAATGCTTTGTTCCACACTTGTGTTTCCTGCATCCACTTGGTAGCAAGCATCTTAACAAGGAAACTGAGCTCTAGATTTTTCTCTTCCTAATACCTGCATGAATGGCTTTGAATGGTGCTTGATACCAATACCTGCCAAATGGTTCTTTCAGACTACAGGTAAGACAAACTTCTTGGAGAACAAGCAGGAAATTTTTCACTAACAGAAGTGTATGAACAGCTAACTCTCCTGATGAAACTCAGAAAGGGTTCATTATGCAGATAATACAAGCTATTAAAGCAGAAAAACAAAATTAGCTTCTATATCATTCAACTGTGCCTGTGCCAAAACAAGAAGTAAATCATCTAAGCTGTGTATAATGCATGAGGTATACAACATCATGGAAAATTGATTTTTTTTTTTAATGATAAAAGGGAATTTGCACAGGAGTGAGATGTGATTTTAAATTCTTAGCCTAATATTAGCTAATTTTAATTGCTATTAGAAGAACCTTGTTTTCCTCTAAGGCATTTTGTAAAGAATCATTCTAGCCCAAATATGCATGGCAAATGTTTAAGGGCCATTACAGAGCAAACAATGAACATGAAAGCAATATCAGTAAACTAGCAAATAGCCCGAGTTGTGATGCCAGGACTTGGCTGTTTAGCTATCAAGAAGACATTAACAGATGACAGATAAGTTATTATTCAACAAAGTTGGATGCAAAAAGCTTAAATGCATCCAAATGATAATGTAAAATACAATCTATAATTTGATGAATGGGAAAAATTACACATAACAGAAACCATAATTTCTGCGTAATATTCTTAATTATGAAATATTAACATTTCAGCATGCAAGGTTTTAGCAGCAGTTTGGAATCCAGTTTATGAAACTGAGTCCAATATATTTACATATAATGGTATCCATGCAAAAAGATTCCAGTCTGTGCTGAGAACAGCCTTTGGCATGCAGTGCCTCAGAGTGGAAACAGCACAAAGTCTACCGTATCCTATGTCTTGCCCAGACACTTTTCTGCTCAGAATCAGAACTGTCCTGCGTAACAATAGCAAGAACTAGAAGTTCTTATCACCTTACAGGAGGTGACCTTTGCAGGAAGGCAGAAAGGGTCCGCAAAGGCACACCCTTTTCCTCTCCCAACCTCAAGAAAGCCCTGCTCGTGGCTGAAATGACATTGGCGAAGGACAAGACATGGGAACCCAAAAGTTGTTCCTGCCAAGATACCAGCATATAGATAAAATGGAGTGCTTTGCAAGAGATGGGGTTTTAACACATCTAACTGGAATATGTGCAATTACAGAGAAAAAAGAAAAGTTATATGTGAGTAGCATGCAAGTGAGTGTGACTCAATGATGAAACAAGTATTACACAGCAAAACTGGACAGGGATGAACATTGAATTAAAGACAATGGAGGGATGCAACGACAAGGATATTTAGTAGTGGTGTTGAAAATACAAGCAGACGCTGTGTTCACTGAAAATAACAATGATATTTTTACTCAAATTTTATAAGCAAGTGTATCTTTTCCATAAAGATAGGAATTTGAAGAAATAAATGCATGTAACCAAATCCAGCATCAAAATCTTGGTCGTTGTGACAGCACAGACTCAAATGCCTTCTTTGTAAGTATCTCCTATCATGCATATTGCTATGTGAGGGAATAAGCAAGTGAAAAAGAATACAATATAGAGTCCAACTCCATAGCCAAGGCACTCTCTAATAAAGGGCACATTTGTGCTATTCTGCAATATAAACTCAGAGAACTATCCAAAGTGGACATATTTTAGAGTAATTTGTAAATCAATTACTTACTTGTTAACATTGTTATGAAGAACACTTTGGACATTACACAAACATTTTCCCAAAACAACAACCAATTTGAGTTTAATAGCAGAGAATTGCCTGTAGGCAAACAAATATGCGGGCCATATGTGCAACAATTTTGAAACACTAATAACTATATTGAGTTAATTTATAATGAGTTAATTTGAAGTAAAACTATAGTTTAAAATATGAGACATGTAGGTGCTAGAATTCTTGATGTATGCTTTATGTTTTAACTGGCAGGAAGAATTTGGTCATAGCAATTACATTTTAGTTACAAAGCAAGGAGGTAATGTAAGAGACATAATGACAAGTAAAAAGAGAAATCCTGGCACCACAGTCTGAAAAAGAACAAGTAGAAATCATAAAGTAGTCACAACACTAAATTTCAAAATATGTGAAAGACTGAGAACAAAAATGTTTATTGACACATTTTTGTGATCAAGCAGCACAAATCCTTTTGCAGATAAAAGAATGGGAAAATGTTCAGACTGAGTTGGGTTAAATACAATATTCTTAGGTTATAAAAACATCTGATTTATTTTCTTGTCATAGTACGATTTTTCTGTGTAAATACAGGCTGACTGGTACCGGCTGGAAAAGAAGTCTGTATGCCAACTCATTAATTGTGAATAGTTTGCTATCATTCAGTTATTATTAGATACATTAGACAGCTTCCTTTTTCTTTTTTAATAATATTGTCCAGGGAAGCTCTGTAAGTCCCATTATGTTAGGTTCACTGCCAATGCTCATGAACAAAGGGGAAAGACCTACAATAAAACCAAAACCACATGTGAATTCCTGGCATGACTTGAAATCTGTGGGTTCCTGGCCATTTGTTTGGGATTTCACCCTGCAATTATAAAAAGGGAGTGTTCTTACTCTTTAGGCTTTTTCTCATTTAGCCATTAGAAGTGAGATCAAGGACAGGAATACAAATCTAGTTTTGTGAAAGATTAGGGCCCAGGATATACACGCTGAATCTAAAAGTCACCTACCTGGAGCCTTTCAGCAGGTCTTTGCTCAAGAAAAGTCAGAGGTTTACAGCTATCAAAATTTTCCCAGTAAAATTTCTGTCTGGATCACACCCAGAATACTTATGTCCTCAAAGAAAACTCCCAAATTATAGAAGTACTTTGCCTTTCTCCCTTTGTGAGGCCATATGTGACTGGTGTTCTTAGAAAAAAACCAACCAACCAAACAAACAAAAATCACAAACTTTTTCTTCTACAAAACCAAGAAAAAAAAGGATTGTCTCTTTTGTCCTTAGCTTTTAATGTCCCCATATATATGACACTCAAAGGTAAATCTAGGGATGACTTGAATTACCACTTCCCAAGGGAATATATTATTGGAGTGCCTCAAATCAGCTATAGTGAAATTCTGTCAATTAGTCCCCTTAAACTGTCTCCCATGGCATACAGTAATTTTAGAAGACTACAGAGACTGGAGAGATCTGAAAAGTCTAAGTCCATTCAATTACTTCACACAGCATGCAAAAATTGCATCAGATGAATTTATAAAACCCACACTCGGCTCTCCCTGCACTGCTGCCTCCAAAGACAGAAAAACAAGCCTGAAAACGACAGTGAGTGTTTCACAAGACTGAATGAATTGTATTGGAACTGTTGATCTCCTGTTTTATGGGTTTCTAAGAAAGAGCATCTCATTTCATCAGGAGACAGAAAGCCTTAGGTCTTTTAGGGAGTAAGGCTTATGCTCACTTGAGATATCTAATTATCATTGTGTGCTGGCAAGTGGCTCCCATAGTCCCTACTCGTGCACACCTCCATATATATATATATATATATATATATATATATGTACTATGATTGCTTAATAGTTGATTTTTCCACACTGAAAAGCTGATTCCTGGAAATTTAACCAATAGAGAATACAAGCAAAGAGAATAAGAGAAATCAGAATTTCTTCTTGTCACTCTTTAGCTCTAGATTACTAATCCTACTGATAAAATGGGATATAATAATGCCACTATGAAATTGGACTGGTAAAATATTTTCCTGGAAAAGTATTACTTATGGGACTTGCACAAATATTCTTGCATTCATGAAAACATGGAGCTGATGAAGCACTTCTGGACTGAAAGTCACTATTTTCCTTACAAATAATAGGTCATGCAGGCTCTCTTAACCAATTGCAAAATAAGCAAAAACTGTCAGCTTGAAAATGTTTGATTTGACAGGTTAAGGTAAAAGTTGCTTGCATCTGCTGTCTTCTGAACACAAAATAACAGTTTCACTTTCCAAAAGATAGTGATTTTTCTTACACATTTCATTGTTTTATGCATTAGTGTTGCTGAAAAGATGGAGTTCCCAACCTTCCTCTTTGTGAATTTTCAGTTGTACTAAAGATGTCACACTCTTAATCAAAAATCTCCATCATCACATCTGAACTTTGTGTCCCACGATTTTATCTCTGACTCAGGACATCTTGGCTCTTGATCTCTTCTTTCTACCTTAATTAAATGGAAAATGATTACTCAGAATAGCCAATGATCTGGAACATTTCCATATACAGATCTGAAAACAGGAGGTTTTTTACTCTATCTGGTTCTCACTTCTCTTGCTTTGAAGCACAATCAAGATAAATTACTTTCTGTTCTCTGTTCATCACATAATATTTAGGAGTACATCAGTCTCCCTGTACTGGCATACATACCCTGTTTCAATGGTTACAAGAGCTGCCAAAGCAAAATTTACAGTGAAGAATAGGCAAAAGAGGAAGTTTTTACAGGGGCATGTAATGATAGGACAGGTAGTAGCACTTTTGAACTGGAAGAGGGTAGGTTTAGTTTAGATATTAGGAAGAAATTCTTTACTGTGAAAGTTGTGAGGCACTGGAACAGGTTGCCCAGAAGAGTTGTGGGTGCCTCATCCCTGGAAGTCTTCAAGACCAGTTTGGATGGGGTCCTGAGGAACATGGTCTTGTGGAAGGTGTTCCTGCCCGTGGAAGGTGTCCCTGCCCTTGGCAGGGTGTTGGATCTAGATTTTTAAGGTCCCTTCCAACCCAACCCATTCTAAGATTCTATGATTCAATGGAACAAGGCTAAAAAATGGACCAGAAAACTCCCAGCACTGAAAAGACAGTATCAAGACCTCTCTACCTGTGTTGAAATTAGAGAATCTTTTGCTTTCCTGATCAAATAATCCTTTTCAATGTTGCACCTTAAAAAAAAAATCAATTGTAAGCTACTATGATAACTTTAGACAGACTATTCTTTCAAAAAGTAGATAAGGGGATGGAGATGATTTGTAAGATATAAATACAATAGCACTCCTTATGTAATTTGGTACACCGACATATGTCTCATTTAAACACTTCTGAACACTTTGAAGCACTTATGAAAACAAACAGGATATGTTTTCTCAGGAAGCAAAATGAAAAGCTGAAAGACTGTATTTCATTATCACCAAACAAGAAGGTGCCAAACTGGTACAATATAGAAGTCAGAAGAGTTGCTGAGATCTAGGTTTCTGAGAAGCAATCTGCACTTATATAGCAATGGGTTGAACTAGATCATTTTCCTGTAGTGATCACACACACACCCCCCTCCCCAAAACAAACAAAAAAAACCTTTTATATTCAAAGAAGTCAGTTTTCTGTAGAAAACTGAATCCTTTGTTTTATTGCCAGGAAACTCAAAGTGATTTAACCAGGTAAAACTGAAATTTTACAAAGTTTATGAAAAGCACCATTTTCCTTCTGTGCCTTGAAGAGGGGCCTTTGTGTCTCCAGCCTTTGTGACAGTGTAGCAGGGTGGGTTCTACAGTTGCTGGAAAAGTGAGGCTGAGCACCTTAGAGAGTTCAGAAAAACAGTATCTTTATTAAAAGGAGTGACTGAATAGCAGGAACTCAAAAAGAAGGGAAAGAGAGGGAGGGAGACTAAAGCACTAAGCCCAAATGTGTAAGCACCCCAGTCACCAGACTTACTCATGTAAGGTTGTCTATCCAACTTAGATCACTCTCCCGAAGGCAGGGGTACATCTTCCAAGCATTGGCAGACAACAGGCATCCCTGTTGTCTTTTTGGGGAAAGAACCACCAACACCAAGGGCATGAGCCCTCTCACCTTTTTTTTGAGCCAGCTAGAGACATCTGCCTGGGGAGGTGAGACTCCTGCTCCCCAGGAAGAGGTCGCAGACCCTGCTGCTCTCTCTCTCTCCCTCTCTCCTCCTCTGGCTGTCCAACCAGTAGGAGAGACTCAAGTAACTTTAGTTTATGCAAAGTCTGTCTTCAAGGATGAAGCCTTCGCTGTATCAGCTTTTGTTCCATAGAACTTGGCAGGAAAAGGATAAATCTTTTTACAGGTGGCATTGGCAAAAAACACAGACCAAAATGTCAATTTCCAACCCAGACAGTCAACTTGGCCTTCAGAACTGAAGAAAACTTCACAGTCCATGATGAATCTCATGAAATCATAGAATCATTTAGTTTGGAAAAGACTTTTAAGATAATTCCATCCAACTTTTAACCCAGCACTGCCAAATCGACCACTAAACCATGTTCCTAAGTGCCACATCTACTTGTGTTGTAAATATCTCCAGGGATGGTGACTCAGCCACTTCCCTGAGCAGTCTATACCAATGCTTGACAATAATTTTGCTGAAGAAGTTTTTCCTATATCCAATCTAAATCTCTTCTTGTGCAACCTGAGGGCATTTCCTCTTGTCCTAACCCTCGTTACTTGGGAGAAGAGATCAACACCCGCCTCATTACAGTCCTAGGGTCACCCTTTTACCCTCTTCCAAGGCAAAAGCAAACCAGACAGATTCTGTCCATAACAGTCTGTTAATAGTTTTCAACTTGGACAAGAAAAGGAGAGAAAAGTATTACTGGAAATAAGATAAATCACTAAAGCTTTTTATGAGTTAAAAGAACATTAAGTGGCTGGAGATACCCACTCATATGCACCTCAAAGGACAGATGCCCACCCTGCCCAATTTTTGCAGTATCTTTTGTACTGTGAGGATTACAGATCAAGTGAATAAAAGGTTGTCATACCACTATATGGCATATGCATTAAGGTCCATGTTTGCACCATTCCTGTTGATCTACACAGTTTTGATGGTTTCTTGTAAAAGAGTAAAACTTTTAGTTAGCAACCTTTGTACTGTCTTCACCACCGCTGTGCATCCACCAGTAGGAAACCTGACAACCAGAGCAATCAGAGCAGATTGAATTTTAGTCCACCTTCCCTTACGTCTAATACCCTCCAGCATTTTTGACCTGCACCTTTTGATCAGATGTGCTGTCACTCAACCTATGACATAATTCCTTTATTTGTTTTGTTGTGGTTTTGAGGGTTTTTTTTTTCAGTTCAAAGTATCCTGGAAGATAAAGTCAGATTCAGTACAACCCTCTGCCAAACCATCTGGGAGATACCCTAAAGCAAAGTATCAACTAGGCCTGGATTTATTTGGGTGAAATAATTACCATCTTCCAAAGGAAGGCAGACATGATGCCTCATCAAGGAAAATGAAGCCCAGAAGTGGCAAAGCAAGACAGGGAGCATGAGAACACCTTCATGTTCCCCAACACTAATGAAAGCCTTCATCATACCCACAAAGCAAATTCATAATGTACAAGAAAACCTAAGTCTTAACTACTGCTGTCACATTTCTCTCTCAAATAAGCTCTTGCAGCACTTCTACAGGATGGCAAAATCCTGGGGCACCTCTGGGAAGAGACAGGCAGGCAGTCCTATTCCATCACACTACCCCAGCCAGGACCAGTCAGAGGCTAACCCTCACCTTGACTCTGGCTTTAATTCCTGGCAGGGATTTTCTTTCCTGGAGGAAGAAAATAATGTATTGTCCCCTAATGACCTATTCCCCCTTTCCACTCCCGGGTCCTACAAAATGCCATCACAAACCTGGCTCTTCAACTATTTGGTTTCCAAATGATAATTTCAGCCCTAAATTCAATCTTAATTGTGTCTAATTAGATATGGTCCCTAATTACAGTAATATTTTTGAGAAATTGCCCTTTCTATACATGGGTGGACCTTACACAAGAGGAGAATATACCATAGTTTTGAAGCTTTAGGTGTCTAAGTTCTAAATTTACTTCCAGTCCTGAACCTGAACTTAATTATTAGCCAGAGTCCTTTCTAATGTTCTCTTCTATATTATATAATAATTTTTGAAAGCTGTTATTTTATACTAATCATTACTAGAAATAAATATTAATTCTATCTGTCTTCATAAATCACACAAAGTACAAATCCTAATACAAAATTTAATTATATGAATGAAGGAACTCCAGAAGTAAGTGAGAACATAAAGCATTGGCCTAGCCAATTGTTTGCTCTATTTGCAGTTACCTAGACCCTCTAGAAGGATAAAAAAAAAACAACCAAAAAAACCCAAAGTAAGTTCCTTTCAGTATTAAACCCAAAACTTTAACCCTAGCTTCAATCTTAAGATTAACATCAACACCAGCAGTGAAAGAAAAGCATATTCCCACAGAGAAAGATGTCATCTTTGCATTTTCCTGGTCTTTGGAATTCCCACTCATAAACCGAGAACGGTACAGTTTAGATACCCATTTCCTAACACCACTCCAGTAAGGGCAGCACCGTCAATCTAAGCCTCCGCAAGACAACACAGAAACATCAGTCACTTACTAAACCTGCCCATTTTTAACTCTTCAGTAATAATAAGATGCAGCAAAGATCTGGGCTCTTAAGAAAATGTGTCAATAGGAGAGAATGCCTCTTAACCTGAAATCTAACCCCAGCCCTAAATTTAAAGCAAGTTATAGCCTTACCCTAATACATAGTCTACTACCAGCCCTAATCCTAGGTATAACAAAATACACAGTATTTGTCTTTACCAGCACCTCTTCTCTTGTCTTCTGAACTCTCCAAGCCACTGACAACACATTTTAAACTGAAGACTTGAAAATACAGTTCCAAACTCTATGTCTGATATTAATTACTTCCAGGGCTAAGAGCATAATGAAAGAGTACACCCAACTTTCTACACTGCCATTCCATGCCCTCTTCCTAGCTCTGTCAGACCACCAGAAAAAAGGCATGAACAAATACCTTAAAGACTTGAATTCCCAAATCCCAGTTATAATACTTGTATTAATTAAACATATATAAATATTAAAGGACAATATAGATCATTTACCTCTTTCTGCCATCTTCTTGATTCTCCACTTCCCCGAGAAAACAAAAAATCCTGCAATTCTCTCTTACATTCTCAAACCCCAACTCAAAACGTACCTTGAAGCCTGGTGTTAGTTTGCCCATCCAAACAATCAACGACCCTTCCCAAACTGTCCCCTTCTGGACATGCTTGTCCTCAAAGCTTTACAATCTGAATCTCACACAAACCTTATACCATTTCTAAATTATTTTCATCAGACAAGTGTGAAGATTTCAAACTCCCAGCAGATTTATCTGCACAGATTAATCTCAACAGGTAAAGAAAAACTGTCCAAATTAGTCTTTATTTCTTCCCACCTATAGGGAGGACCTCCTGCAATGCTATGGAATTCTCAATCCACAAAAATTCTAAAGTCAACCACAGTCATAATTCTATATGATGGCTGGAACCTATACCAAACACAAAAATATACATTAAAATATTCCCTTTTGTCAGTGTTTATCCTCTTGTTAGTTCTGAAGAACTAAATATTGGCCATGTTGACAGACTGAGGAGAATAATAAAATATAATGTTTCCTTAGTTTATTATTAACTGGGATCCAGTTAAATAAGACTTTTAAAATTTAAATACATCTTCTTGGCCAAGATTTTTCCCTCTTTCTACCCCCCTAGACTTTCAGCATTATCAGTAATTCATTAGAATGATCTGGATGTTGAAGAAAAATATTCTAAATGAGTACATTTTACAGAGAAGTTGATAACTAGTGAAAGCAACTACTTCAGTTAATGTATCAAGAAAGGTACATTAATCTTTTTATTAATTTTTAATCATAAATTACTATAGTGTTCTGCAACCTCACAGAATTTCTACGACACAGATTTAAAAGTGTTCTTCACCAAAAATGGTAGAAAGGAAGTATGGTACAAAAACTGTGCTCTTATTTGGAGTTTAAATTTTGCAGCGCTGCTATGACTTCGGTAAGTGCCAACATTTTTAGCTGCATACTTGATGCAAGTTCTCCACCTAGTGGAGTCATGTGTAATGCCCAAAAAATTTAAATTCCTTGCATGTCATCATTTTTATTTCTGATTCATTTAAGAAGCGATAGCAATATCTCCTTACATAGTATTTTGCAAATATTTATGCTATATAATTACCAAAATTAAACTTTATTTCACACTGTGACTGAAATATTTATAACAGCTTTGGAAAACATAAAGACCAGGACAAATACGAAAGACAAAGCAGTTACAACAATCAAACTGTATCTGCAAAACTATATGAACTAAATAACACCAGATATTTCATGCATCTAGGTTTTGGTACTTGAGTGAAACTATATTTTTAGAAAATCCTATCACTTCACAAATATTAACAATCACATTTAAAAGAAAATTTTAGAGCAGGAAACATAGCTGCTCATACAGCATCAGCAAAACAAACCCATCCAGATGCCAGAGAAAAAAGTAGCAATTTGAACAGCTTATCATGGGGCACAGGAAATTCCAAATCCCTTGAAGTTCTTACTTTGAGGCTGGGTGAGACTGTAAAATATGTATTCTGACCATGGTCTGACCATGTACGTGTGTCTTGCTTAAACACATGACTCATGATAATAATCCTCCCTGTGTTTATAAAAAACAGCCTCTTCTGGGGAAAAAAACCCAAAACAAAACACAAAAACAAATTAAAAAAATAACAAAAACAAAACAAAACAAAACAAAACAAAAACAAAAACAAAAGAAAAAGAAACCCAAAAGTAAGAAGTACTTATACAAAATACACAGTGCACATCCCAGACCTATTAGGACCAAAGCTGGTCCCCAACTCCAGTACCTGTAATCACAACTGCAGCACACAGCCCAGTGAACTGAATGTCCCTTCAGGCAGGTTGATCCTGAGCCACTTCAGGAGACAAAGGTCAAAACAGAGAGTATGAATTTCACCTCCCTTCTTGATGGCTACGACTGCACTGCCAAAGCAATTGGTGTAATGCACTGTGCTCCTTGCATGATACATTACTTAATAATTGCACAGCTGCATTTCAAGTCACCTTCAGTTCATAGGAGTTTTCAGTTGTGACTTGACAGTCAGAGTGGGTTACAGTTATCCTACACTTGAGATAATGAAGATATAGATTATAGTTGAGAGCCCACATCAGACAAGTGAGGTCACACGTCCTGACTCAATACAGATCAACATTATAAACTTGGTCTCATATAACATGAGCATCAAAAAGCTGCCTTGACTTGTTCAGTGCACTTACCAGAACTCACTTTGCCAGTATTGGAGATCACATTCCCTTTTGCTGATGAAGTTCCAGTTTAATTTTTCTCACTGCATTGGCTGCCTCCGCCACAGCACCAAGCCTTGCAGATGCAGGTAGACTTACTTGGGTACCTTGTCTCTGAGCCAGCACACTACCTCATGTGCGCACTACACTGCCTGCACAGCAGCAGCAGGGACATGTCCCTGCTGCACAGTAGGGGAAACTGAGACAGCAGTGAGAGGCTAAGACTTATCTTGAACAGATCACAAACAGCAGCAGCAGAGGAAAGAGACTTAACGAAATCTTTTCCTGTATGCTGATAACAGCCTTCAAAAGCAGTGCATTATCCTTCCAAGCAGGAAGATAGTACTCAATCCAGCACAAAAGATTTCTTAATGCTAGATTAGGCAACATTAACACAGCATCCTGCAGTGTAAGACACAAGGCAAGAAAAGACAGGAGACTTTCCTTGTGATCATGGGACATATATGTGTAATGCTGCCTTTTACATTGCCTGAGTTTCAATTGTGGCACAAACCTTAGCACACAATTTTTGTTATATTTACTATTCCTTAGAGAAAAACTGAAATACAGAACTATGGAACTTGTGGAATTGTGGAGCTATTATTATTTTCTTTTTACATTACTGATGTCCCTGGGCTCCCACCAAATTTTGACCAGCCAGAAGCAAGGAACATTCACAGCAACTTTTTAGTATACTTATTACTGTGATTCTAGTTCATGATCCATCACCAAGAGCAAAACACTTTCTCATTTCTGGAGATCAGAGTGCAGGCTTTACTAGCCCCGCTGCTCTTGACTGGAAAGAAAATGGTTAAATTACAGTGCTGTGAAGCCCTTCAGAAGGACCTTGACATATTGGAGAGACAGGCAGCAAAAAGCTGTCTGAAGTTCAACAAAGGCAAATGCAGAGTCCTGCACATGGGGAAGAATAACCCCAAGCACCAGCACAGGCCAGGGAAAGCAGCTCTGTGGAGAAAGACTTGGGAGTCCTAGTGGACAACAAACTGTCCATGAACCAGCAGTGTGCCCTGGTGGCCAAGAAAGCAAATGGTAGACTGAGGTGCCTTAGAAATGGTATTGGCCAGCAGGTCAAGGGAGGTGATCTTCCCCCTCTACTCAGCCCTGGTGAGACCACGTCTGGAGTGCTGTGCCCCGTTCTGGACTCCTCAGTACAAGAGGGACATGGAGCTCCTGGAGTGGGTCCAGCAGAGGGTATACAAAGATGACTAAAAGACTGGAGCATCTCTCTTATGAGAGGAAGCTGCGTGTGTTCAGCCTCAGGAAGAGATGACTGAGAGGACCTCATCGGTCTATGTAAGTACATGAAGGGAGGCTGTCAAGAGGATGAAGCCAGGCTCTTCTCAGAGAAGCCATGCAATTGGACAAGAGGTAAAAGACAGAAATTGATGTACAGAAAGTTCCACCTGAATATGAGGAAGAACTTTGCTATGCAGTGACTGAAAACTGGAACAGATTGCCCAGGGAGGTTGTTGAGTCCACCTCACTGGAGATATTCAAGAACCATCTGGACACAGTCCTGTGCAATGTACTCTAGGATGACTTTGGTTGAGATTTCAGGTTGAACCAGACAACCCACTGTGGCCTCTCCCAACCTTACTCATTGTGTCATTCTGTGAAATAACAGAATCAAACACCAGCTCCCCAACAGAAGCCATAGGGAATACAATCATATAGCAAAGGTTAGGAGTGGAGCTAACAGACCCTCAATGACTGTGCTAAGAAAGGTCCTCCCCTCCTCAGCAACCTTTGCTGTACACCTTTTACTTGGTTTCCAGTGTACAAGGAGTAAATTTTGGGGCTGTCCCAACAGTATGCTTAGCCAGTGTGTGTACCTTAAACCAACCTTTTGGCCTTTGCACATTTCAGTTGTGATTTACACAGTTGAAATCAAATAATATTGCATGACAAGGGCTGCCAAATATTGGCATGCAAATACCCCAAGCCCAACAACAAAACAACACCAGACTTAGTTACTGAATCAGACATATGAACAATGCGGTTGAGGCAGGAGGGTAAAATTTATAACCCCTCTTCCCTATTCTTCTGCCTGGGAATATGTCTTCTGCTCTTTATTTTTATCTATGCTGGCCTTGTGCCAACATACTGCTTTTCAGTTTTTCTTCTTTAGTGTCAATAGTCTACTGATTTCATCTATTCCTCTTGCTTAGATGTTGCCTTTTTTTCTTCCCAAGAATCAATAAATATTACTGTCCTTCAGAGACAGGAAGACAGACTGGGTAATGACCTTCCCTGCTTGCCAGGTTCCTTCCACTGAGATTGCGACAAGAAGATTTCTGGTAATGAGTGAGAAAGCATCTTCAATATTCTTCCATCCTGCTGTCCACAAAGGAGGGAGTTCATGTGCTATATGCGTGTATTCAATTGAGTCCTAAATTTTTGTAGTGTAATTGAAATTAGTTTGCTATCTGAATGAAAACTGACCTCACGTTCTTTGCTACAACACAAATAATGAGAAGGAGAAAATTATATCCTCAGACATTTGAAAAAATATCAATTAAGGAGCACACCTTGATTTTTACACTTGTTCACACAAGGGTTGCTGAGAACTCTCATGATACTGAGCAGCTAGTTATTTGTAAGGATGTACTTACAAAGCACTGTTTCAAGAGTAAGAACTAATGGAAGTGCACAGGTCTGAGTTGGGGTTTTTTTTCAAATTCCCTTATGGAATTGCGTGACATTTTCAGTACACCAGCAATGCAAAGAGAAAGAATTTAAATGGAGTTTAGGGACACAATTCAGAGCTCCTATCCTGTCAAATTTCATCTTGTTTACCACTTACTGTTTTGGTGCTATGGTTGTAACACATCTGAAAGTAAATTATTATGGGAAAAAATATTCTTTACTCATGATGACCAGAAAAAAAAATAAGCTGAATTTTTCAGTTAAATTTGTGCAAAACCCCCCTTACAAATCAGAAAATGGAACTGAGGCAAGTACAAGTTCCTAAAAGCCATTAATACATGGAAATATTTCTAACAAAGGATAGTTAATCAGACTTGAAACTGTTACACTGGCATATGTATATTACTTCAGAATAAGGTCACAATTATCTACAATTCACACTATTATAAATGTTGGTGCCTTTTTGTATTTGTTTGTTTTTGTGAGTTTTTTCAGTTAAATTAAGCTGGCATATGGTTTTGACTTTGGGGTACTTGGTACTTTCCTAATAGCATGATAGATTCTCCTTTCTTAGTCTCAGCTCATGAGGGGATCCCTTAAAAAAAGGGGTATGCTATGAGTAGAATACAGAACACAGCTCACTGTTAGAAAATATATATTCACATTATCTACAGCTGTAGGCAATTTTCTGCAGATTGCCACTGCAACTACAGGAAGAAAGGGGACATTTTTTCATTATATTATCATTATAATTAGGGTCATACTGGACACAGAATAAGTATCCCTTGGGACTGGACAGGGATTCCAAATTCTTTTTTTTCCTAAAGATGATAAATGCAAAACATTTTAAGTAGCTGTTGTTCCTTTTTTTATCTAGGATACATGGACAAAATCTGTCACATTTTTCTTATGTGAATAGACCATTTTCTTCAGAAATTCTAAAATGCCTTTTACAGACAGACGTTTGTTGGCAAGGTTTATATTCAAAGTTATGATTGTGGATATCACCAGAGACATGCAGTCCATTTATGTGTATATGACTTGGTCCTTTCCTCTCATCTGTACCACAGTTTCTAACTGAAGATCTACAGGGGAATTTTCAGAAAAATGAAACTTTCATATTTTATTGAGTAGTACCACAGATTCATCACTTTCTTATTACCTGCTAAAATAAAGCCCAAGATACAAGGAGGTTGATTTCATGCTGCCCAAATTAAAAGTTGTGGCGCTGTATATAATTCATGGATCAAGAGAGGTCAAACTGCTATCTGAAGGAGCTCTCTGATTTGGTTTTTGAAGATGTCTGTTTTTCTCCATGGACTAGAGAGGAGAGTTAGAAAGGCTGAAGGCTCAATCTACATAAGAAAAGGTAGGTGTTTCAGGGAAGATTTTGATGTAAAATAGGATAGCCACAAGAAAGAGATTAGCTCAGTTACAGCATGGTGCTAATAATACCAAGGTTATGGGTTTCATCCCTGTATGGGCCATTCACTTATGAGTTGGACTCGATGATCCTTGTGGGTCCTTTCCAACGCAGAATATTTCCATGAAAGTAACTAGGTTTGTTATTGGGGCAACAACAACTAAACATTTGTGTTTGCAGAGATCATCATTCTTATGAAAACAGCAATGGAAGGCTTAGTTGGGCAAGGGGATGGTTGCTATTGTCACAACATTATGATTGTCATATGCAGATTTTTGGAATGTTCTTTCCATTCACAATTGCAGTCTTACAGTTCAGCAAACTGGATTGCCAGTCTGCCCTTTGAATTGGCCCTTCAAATCCTCGTGTTTTCCTGCCTCCCTAAGATAGGAAGGGATTAAGGGTGACTGACAGCAGAAAAAAATTATGCAGCCACATATATGTTAATCTTGCCATCTTTTCTGCAGGATTTGGAAGGACAGGGATATTTATAACTATTCCTTTGTCTTGCTTTTGGACTAGCCACTGATTTCCCAGCACCCTGGAAAACATTTCTAAAGGTCTGGGGCAGAAAAATAATTCTTTCGAGACAACTAATCTCTTCATTCATGTCATTCATATGAAAGCAATTCTGCACCCTTCATATCGGCCAGAATATTTGGACTTGAGTCTCAGGCCAGGAAAAGACTGGGAGACTCTGATAAACATTTCCTTTATCACAGTCTTAACTAACTCAATTTAATGTAACATTTGAAATTAAATCAGTATAGTTTTGCATCTTGGCAAACTTGGATCAGCAGGCTTTTTTTTGGCCACAGGCTGCAAAGGGTTTTTTTGACCTCAAACACAGGCAACGTCTTATCGGAAGGCCTTCTTAATTGAAAGGCTTGGACTTGGCTTACATAATCTAGCTAAATAACTGTTATTAATTCAAAGATGTCAACCTGGTTTAGAGAAGCTGAGATACAGGGGGTTTTTTAATAATAAGTTAAACCCTATTAATTTCTTTTAAAAG
Source organism: Pithys albifrons albifrons (assembly GCF_047495875.1). Classification (NCBI taxonomy): domain Eukaryota; kingdom Metazoa; phylum Chordata; class Aves; order Passeriformes; family Thamnophilidae; genus Pithys; species Pithys albifrons. Next base: position 66,508,455 of record NC_092461.1, on the reverse strand, counting down.
TGCTTCAAATCCCCTCTAACATTTGTTCTACATCATGTATTTTCAGCTTTGTTAGGTCCCACTTTTCCAGAGTTTATCCTCAGAAAGCTGTTACCTCTGAATCTGAAACAGTCCTTTGTCTTTGCTCATTCAACTCCACACTAGATACCAAACAGGAAAAGAAATCTGGTACTTGTCCCAAACCACCATCATTTTTTATTACTACTTTCAGACATGGCCATATCGGATGCCATGGCAACATATTCTGGAGAAGAATGACAGGACTTAGAGGGAACATAAATGAATGCACTTTGTTCACTTACAACTAACTACGATCACTTCAATTTTTCACTTTATTAATATTTTACATACATAAAGACCCTTTTGTCATAATGGATTCCAAAGCAAACCATTAAAAAAGGAATAGCAGTCATTTAGATATTACTCCCCATAATTGGATTATATATTTCTTGCTTCTGTGGTAAATTGCTACAGTAATTCAGCCTACAGATGACCAAAGTTTCTGATTTCTCAGTTGAGAAACAGTCTTTTCTTTGAGCAACAGACTTGTAATTGTAGCACAGAAGTTGTCAAAAGATCCATTCTATCCTCTGATGAATTAAACTCATAAAAGATGCAAGAACACATTTACGCTGCTGATAGTGACAGCACTAGCTCTGCAGATGTCACTGTTGCTGTCACTTTGCCCCACATAACTCGGTCAGTCTTGTGCATCTTTCCAGAAACTAGCACAAACCCTGATTCAGTCCTTCCCTTTTAAACACGGCCTTTATAGTACATGGAATTATAGCAAGCGGGAAAAGGAGCATGTCATTTGGAGAGCAATTTCTAATTAATTTATATTTTCAACATCTGAACTAGACTTTCAGCAAACTACTGGTCCTTAATTTGGCCCTTTGGGGCTAAGTGCCTCCAGGACCCTGGCCAGTAGGCTCAGTGTGAAGTGCTCACTGATGCAGAACAAGGGCTTTTGAAAGACCATTGTTTTAGAGGTGTCATGTAAGCACCTAGTCCTCTCAGCATCCTTCTGGAGAAATTGTCCAGCTGGAGGATGGATGGTTCATGGTGCACTGGGTAAAGAACAACATGAAGGGCAGAGCTTAAAGGGTTGTAGTGAATGGAGCCACACTTGGCTGGCCACTGGTCACCAGTGGTGCTCCTCAGGGCTCAATGTTAGGGACAGTTCTGTTTAATACTTTTATCAATGACCTGGAGGCAGGAGTTGAATGCACCATTAGCAAGTTTACTGATGATACCAAACTAGGAAGTGCAGCTGACTCTCTTGAGGAACAAGAGGCCCTGCAAAGGGATCTAGATAGACTGGAGCATTGGGCATTGAATAATGGGATGAAATTTAACACATTGAAATGCTGGATTTTTCACCTAGGACAGAGTTACACTGAGCACAAGTATAAGCTGGGAGAGGAGTGTCTGGAAACAGCCCTGCAGAAAGGGGCCTAGGGGTGAAGGTTGACAGGATGCTCAACAGGAGCCAGAAGTGTGTGTGCTCGGGCAGACAAGAGGGCAAGCCCCATTCTGGGGTTCATCAAACACAGAATCACCAGCCAGTCAAAAGACGTGATTATCCTGCTCTATTCAGTGCTGGTGTGGCCTTACATTGAGTACTGTGTGCAGTTCTCTGCCTCACAGTTTATGAAGGATGTGAAGGTCCTTGGATGCATCCAGAGGAAGGCAAGAAAGCTGGTAAGAGGGTTGGATCGCACATCCTCATATCCTGTGAGAAGCAGCTGAAGACTTCTGGCTTGTCTAAGGAGAAGGAGGCTGAGAGCTGGCCTCATTGTTTTCTCCAGCTTCCTGAGGAGGGGAAGTGGAGAGGCAGGTGCTGATCTCTTCTCTCTGGTATCCAGTGACAGGACGTGCAACTGATTCAAAGCTGTGCCAAGGGAGGTTTCAGACTGAACATAAGGAAGCATTTATGTACTGAGATGGTGATGAAACCCCTTCCTAGAGAGGTGGTAATGCCCCAAGCCCATCAGTGCTGAGGAGGCATTTGGACAATGCCCTTAGCAACAAGCTTTAACATTTAGTCTGCCCTGAATTGTTCAGGCAGTTGGACTAGGAGATCATTGTAGGTCCCTCCCAAGTGAAATAGTCCAGCCTACTTTATTCTGTTTCTAAAGGGAAACCAAATCATACTTACATTGTGTTTTATTCAGGATTTGAACTGAAAGAAAGAGGAAAAAAAAAAGAGGGCGTAAGCACAGGATTGTAGCAGTCATGGTTTATTTGTTTTTGGAAACTTGACAGGTAAGACAGGTACCCATGCCAAGCTATGGAATCAGGGGTTTTATCTGCCTCTAGCTAATAGATCTCTGGTTTTAAAGTTGCCTCTTGCAACATTTAACAGGTCTGGCAGCAGAAGCTAACATATTAAGAGTGTCCTTTACCTGATGCAGATTCCTTCAGAAGTTACTGTGAAAGATTTAATTACTCACAAATATAATCTAATGAATAGTTGAAAGATTTCATTGGAATAGGAGAACTCTTAGTTCAGCTAAAAAAGAAGAATATTTCAGAAAAGCCTGAGTGTCATTTGAGGGGAAATGGCATAGAATTACAGCAAAAATCCATTCTCACAGAATCAAGTATTAAATTACTTAAAGAAGAGCTAGAAACCAGAATTAACTACAACAGGAGGAAAAAAGGAAAGGGAGAATTCAGAAACAGTATAACAAAAAACTAAAATTGACATACTGCTTCAACAAAGCATAAAGGAAACTACATGCCACTAGAAAACCTGTTAACTGTCCACAAATAAAACCAGAACAAATAAACTAAACCAGTATGAAATCATAGCTCCCTGTAAATGGACATATGAGTCAGCTTTAATCAGTTTGGTTTATCATAATGAAATTTGGATTTGAGCTGGGTATCCTGGATAACTGAAAAAAATTTGGGACAAGTCCCTGAGATACAGGATTACAGAGTAGTATCATCCAAAGTGCCATGCAGAAGAATATCAAGTGAACAGCCACAAAGCAGAAAACACTGATACCCAAAATACTGTGACTAAATTAGGATTACTTACTTAGTTGGAAAGATAAGAGCAGAGGTTGAGGTTTTGTGGGATATTGGAGACAATGGGCAGATGATTTTCTATAGCTAGGCTGTAGAAATTTTGGAGAGTAAAGAAGCATTGTGCTTGGCTGTCAGTGAACATAAATATATTAGAAAGTAAAAAGGGAAATCTTATTTTAGTTAAGAAAAAAGACTACTGAGTTAGTAATTAATTGTCTCCAGCTGGACTTGGGACTTGATCAACAGCTGCAAAGATCCTGAAATTGTAAACATTGGGGCAGTAAAGTACAGCAAGTACTATGGCTGCAGTTCATTAGCGTGGTACCAAAATTGAACTTGCTAGGAGTGTGGAAATGTTCTTCATGAGTCCAACACCATTCCATTCCAATAATTTCAGAAGACTTAAAAGGAAAAAATAAGTGTCTCCCAAGATAAAGTCCCTAATGTAGCAGGTTGGACACGGTTATGGAAAATTGTACAGCAATATTTTAGAGGAATGTTACTGCTCAGTGACTCAAGAATGGAAATTTAAATATACTAACAAGTATTCTAATTATTATATTGGTGTTATTTTAAAAAAGGCAATACTGTTATTAAGTTTACAGATTTTGTAAATTGTAGTGGACACTCAGCATGCACAGGAGGAATCTATCTGGTAAAACAAAGAATTTTTGCCTTGGATTAGCCAACACAGACAATAGCTACTTTGAATCAGCAACAAAGCACTTATCAGAGATGTATAGGAAAATAGCTTATAAAATACTTACAGGAGACCAGTCAAACTTGAAGGTTTAAACTGTAGCCCCAGTCTGCATGTGAGAAATGTGACCAGTAACTAGTAGACAAGACTTACTTACTAATGTGTTACCTAATATACCAAATGATCAGGGAAAACAAAAGAAAAAATGGTAAAGTATAGCAAAATCAGGCTCCAAGAAACTTCAGAAAAACATGCTGGTATACAATAGATGCCTCAAGTCCAGGCCTTTCAGCAGGTAAATCTTGCTGCTCACACTTAGACCCAGAAAAAGCCACCATTGTGTGTTAATAGTTGGACAAAGCACTGTGTTCTGTAGGCACAAAAGTCCTGTTTGGTTAAGTAAATACACATGAAGATTCTAACAGTGGTTAAAACTACAATGCATAACTTCAAGGCGAGATACGCATTTCAGTGTGGAACAGCCTTATTGTTGTCCTATCATTACTGATGAGTACATGATGAATGTAAGAAAAATGTTACAGTCACCATAAGAACATTGAATACATCTGGAATTTGGTAACTCTTCAAAGAAATCTTTTTGCTTAACTGAAACTGTCCTAAAATCCTTCTTAATGTAAGAGATTTGAGGTTCATCGGCATAGTATTGATGCAAGTGGTTAAACTTTCTCATCTGCTTTCAAAAGTATATTTGAAACTTTTTTCAAATAACAATACATATAAAAACACTAAAGAAAAGAAAGAAGGACAAGAATGGTCACCATAAAACCAGTTACCTGCAACAGGAAACTTAAACTTTAAATCAACTAACTTGACTACAAGTTGCAGTTAATCCATTCCCAGTCAAAATATCATTGCTAACCTGTCCCAAAATAGAGGTCTGGTCACTCCATCTAGGGAATCCCGGTCGATGATGCTTACAGAAGCACACAATTTCTACTGAGTTATCTAGTTTCAGTTAACTACATATCTAACATGCTTGCATTGCCCCCATTACAATGATATATGAGGTCTTCATAATCTTGTCAATATTTGAATAAAGCAAGAAAGTGCTTAACATGATTTTTACCAAGGCAACAACAAATCTGATAAAGCAGTAAATTCCAAGTCATGAGCTGATGTCCCAGGACTTAAGCCAGCTTTCCATGATATGTCCTAAGTAAATTTAAATCCTCTGTTCTAAATCATCATAATTCCACTCTTAAGTGAAGTTTTGGAGAGAGAGAAGCTGGCACTAGGAAGCTTCTTTGTTGTTTTTACATTATTTAACCAAGGAGATGTGACTGGGGGCATGGTAAGTGATCTTGACACTTCTTTCTGTATAATAAAAGTGAATTTTGTAATGTAGGCCTCTCAATTAACATAGAATATTGCAAAGAAACACTGACTTCAATAACCTATGCTAGACTAAATTGTTTATTTTGACAGTCATTTAAGAAAGTGATGTTTCAGCCATGACTGCTGACCTTCCTGAAGGTTTCTTCCACATAAGTCAAAGCACTCTCCAAATATCAAGAAGAAATGCAATGTCAAAATAGTGTGCTTCAGAATAACTGTCAACATGCATGACTAAATTAAATTAACCTCAGCCAAAGATTAAATGTCATTTTTCTGAAATGCATAATAGTCCTTGCATTTATTGAGGGAAGTGCACCAAGATAACCTTGGTAATTTCAGTGGATTTGGGGAGGAGGGCACAAAAATGCAGCTCCTTAAAATCAGTGATCAGCAGTCAGTGTTGGTTCATGGAAACAATGAAAAGCCAATATTGTGTTAAATGAAACATCAATAGTTTCAGTTTTAAGATTTAATATCTGAGGTATTGTCAATATTAACTGTAACTCATGGTTTGAGGAAAGAAACTCTCTTCTGAAGTAACAAATCACCAGAGTTATTTAATTTAGTAGTGTTGTGGAGGTTGTTATTGGTTATCTCAGAATTTTTTTTTTGCCATTACTAAGAGCTTCCAAAGACTGAACAGTAGCCTGTAGGAAACAACTGCAGCGCAGTTAGGTTTTAAAAGCCAATCATGATATTCAGATCACTTTCACTGGCAATAAAATAATTACAGTAAAGCAGGAATAAGCTCCACTGAAAACTAAACAACAGTGGTTACTACAGCTGCTATTTACAGAGGCAAAGTCTGGAAAGATTTTATGTAGCTATTATTTATACATATGATCATCTCAAACATTCAGGTTTCCTTGAGGGAGTGGGATTTACACTGCTTAGCCCTGAGTTAGTTCTATCTATTTCTTGTCTTTTTTAATTCAAATTTCTGGCAGTATAATTGTAAGAGTATATGTGTGCTTTTATACACACATTTTTAAAATTATTTAGCTGAAAACAGAAGACACCGCAAATTGCAAAAACAATACCTAGAGAAGACATCATTGTTTAGTGTATGCAAAGCCCAGCCTGGGTTTTTTTTCCCTTTGATGTTCATAGACAGATTTATTGTTATTTGAACTCTCAGCAACTCCTCCTTTACAGTTCCAGTATCACTTAACACGCCAGGAAAAGTACATGAGCCCAAATGCATCTTCAGGACAGTGTTACGCTGTCCTGAAGGGCTGACTGTTCCAACATTTAGAATCTATGGTTCTGTCATTACAGAAAATACATTAGCCCTTGGGATCCGTGAAGTTCTGAGGGTAAATTCGGTCCACTTGAAAATGAAGCTATTGGTAATTTTATGTTGTTTCTTCCCTTTGCTACTCAATGGAAGCTGCTATATTGTCTTGGTTTGAGGGGAAAAAACCAAAATGTTTACCCACAAGCGGGGGAGGGGGGCTTCTCCACAATAATCACGCCACTCTTTATCAAATTTAAGAAAAAGGAATTTTAATATAAGAAGGATAACTGTTCTTAACTGCTATATATATAAACAGACTAGTGCAAACCGCTTCCCCAACACTACAAGAGAAACAAAATAAACAACAACAAAACCCAGCAGGTTTTCCTCCGGGAGGAAAGTTATACTTAAGCAGTGTCAATGCCACAGCCCGCCTGGCTGCGGAGTGAGTTTTCCAGTCCCTCTCCAGCGAGACAGACGAGTGGTGAGCTCTCAGATGAACTCTGTGTCTCTTATCCCAGATGAAGGAAAAAAAGAAAGCTGAAAGTGGGGGACCGCCACGTGTCCTGCAAAAGCAGCTGCACACCTCTCTCTCCCGGGTCACTGCCCCAGCCGGGGCAGGCAGGCCGTGACAGTGCAGGCAGCGGTGAGACTGAAACAGAGGCCGGGATCCCAGATGCAGGAACCAGGAGAAACAGCCGCAGCGAGGAGAAAAAAACAGCGTCTCAGCCAGAAGCCCCAGCAGTAGCCAACAGAGCAGCTTCCCTCCTCGGCAGCCACCACTCCCGCGTTCCGCCGAGCTAAGAATGGAAATAATGTCCCAAAAACAAAAGAGACAAACCTGCCCCCACCCAAGTGATCAACAGTTAACTACTTCTTTTTCTTAACTGCTGGCATGGGCAGTTAGTGGCGGGGGAGAGAATTTACATAATAATCTCAAACTACAACATATATGTACAGTACTCCACAGCTATTCTTTACTTTCCTGGAGTCACTGCAGCTCTTAGGTAACTTTTGCATGCCACTGCAATCCACTTGGTTACAGGAGCTAAATTATTCAGTGAACTATCTTTTCCGTGTTCAAGTCTTGTCAAAGCCTGCTACTTAGAGGGAGCCTCTCTAGAGCAGACCTTTGCATTCTGATTCCAGTTGCTCCTTTTTCCTGCGGTTACTAGCAACTCTCTAGAAAGAGGCTTTTTCTCAGATTTGCGATTTCTTAATGAACTTAAGTGATTCTTACAGTCTCCTTACTTTCTTATTCTGCATTTCTCAGTCATAACAAGAAGTATTGTACCAAGCTTCCATTCCCCTTCCACAGCTCTGCCTTGAGGAAAAAAGACTGAGAAACTCTCACTGACCTTGTTCCACCACTGGAAGAAGGCTCTGGAGAATTCATTTCCCCTTTCATCCAGTGCTGCCACAAGTTATCCTTCTCTGATGAGTGATTGTGTTTGTCCTTGTCCAGCCTTTCTTTCAGCAATGCTTCCCTAGTCAAAGTCACATGTAAAGACCATTATTGTTAGGCAAAGACGTTAAATTGGTCAATTCTGAAATCTGATCTTGTTTCAGTATCTGGGGAAATTTTCTGGGGGCTTTCCTGATTTCCTTTAACAGATTCAGATTCTTAATCAGTAGTCTAAGTTCAAGACATGCTAAATACATTCTGAGCCCTGTGCATCAGCCTGTAACAGATATGAAGTTCTCGGGCTGATGATCCATAGTTACTTTTAAAGGTGTTTCATTCACAGTTTCTGCAATCTACTCTCCATGATGTTCAGTTTATTGCACCACCTACTATTTCCTCCATGAAGAGGCAGCAGTAAGTATTGTATAAATATTGTATATTGCAGAAAGTACTCAAAATGCCTGTAGGTACAAGATACAGCGAAATAGAGAAAACTGAGTATTTTCAAAATGGCAGGATAGAGGATGTACTTTTTTTTCCTGACAGAAGCCAAGATTTTCTCATAAATAAAGAAGATCATACAGAAGACAAAATTATGTTGGGGATCCTGTACTGTAAACAATTGTGTGTGTATACATATATGTATCTATGCATAAAAGGTTACTCAGAAACTGTGGAGTCCCCATCCCTGGAGGTGTTCAAGGAAGGCCAGGCTGGATGAGGCTTTGAGCAACCTGATCTATTGGGAGATGCCCATGGCAGGAATGTTGGAACTAGCTAATCTTTAAGGCCCCTTCCAACCCAGACCATTCTAAATTCCATATTTTAAATTTCCTAGAAAGTATGATTGCTGTTTTAAGAGTAACATCTAGTGCTTCATGTATATAATTTCAAGCAGGTTTGAGGAACAATAATTCTCTTTGTGTCAATTTCAAAGATATTTAACTTCTGAAATAATGCTGTTATTCCCAGCTATTCCTTCTATACAAGAGGTACATTTCCAAAGTTTTTTAATGCCACAGAGATACATCTTCTATGTCTACCAGTCTGTGGCAATACTTCAGTCAAAAGTGCTTTGAATCCTCTCTATATCATTTTGTTTCTCATTTACCCTAAATATAAACCAGCATAAGCACTGAGTCACAGCTTTCTTTGGATTTATATAATTTCTGTTTATCAAATATGATACCAGTCATAGTAATTTGTTACTAATAAGCATATAATTAGGTAATATTTTTTCTCTCACAGACTTGTACTCATGACAGTTAAATTTGTAACTTCATTTTTTTTCGTGTTCCATAGGCAAAATGAACAGAATTTCAATTCAGATCAAAGTAATTACTTTAAAATAAGGCTTGGCAAAATGTTGGTTTTTACTGCTTGGTTTGTCAAGCGAAGTCTATTTTTCTCTAAAATTCAGCTAGATCACATGCATTACCAAGCATCAGTTATACCTCTATTTCTCCTTGGCAGAAAGGACAGAACCCAACTTATATATACAAGTGTATATAAAAGTGTATGGAATTTTCTCACCTCAGAAAATAAGGTCAAACATCTGCTTACTGCAAGTCTGGTATTTAAACCTATTTGATCTTTATCTGAGGTGTAGGATAAAATGTTTGCCTGTTTTAAGAGACACTAGTAAACTCAGTGCTTATAAAGCTGAACTACTGAACTATGCCAAACAATGGGACAATTCCATGTTCCAAACTGACATAAAATAAATATTGCCTGCTGTCATTACAGCACATTTTTTATGTAAGAAAGTACATACAGATAAAATCTTTAGATTTAATCTACTTATTACACTGAAACCTGAAAGAACAAGCCACAGAGTGGATGGAATGTTCAGCAAATCATCCAGTTTATGCTCCAAAAGATTCCAATTACAATTTTTCTTTCCAGTAAAAGTGGAAAGAGGGGAAGGCTTCAGACAAATTAGGGATTAATTCACTGGGAAATGTTAACAAGCCTATGAATCTCTGTATGGAAACTGGCCCATTTTTATAATTGATCTGTGCTTAACTTTTCTGTCTTTTCTTCCTTTCAGTGTCTACTGTAATCAACATATTTTTCCAAAACAGTTGTTTTTACTTTATACTTGACACTGTACTACTTAAAATTAATATTGCATAATTTTCTCCATTTTCAAATAAATATTATAAATACCTAATTCAAAAAAACTTACGATGAAGCTTATTTGGTGGAATGCATGATGAAGAAGTACTTAAAAGAGAAATAAACCTAAATCTTCATGCTATTTTGGTTCATTAAAATTTAAGTAATTTCAATTAAAACTTAAAGCCTTTAAATATAATATTAACTATGGTTTAGCTACAAGCATTTTTGTGAGAATTACCAGACATTCCTCTTACATCTTTTGGACAAAAATGTAGAGTAGGTTATCTACTAATATCCTGGTGGAAAAAGATAATTTCTGCGACACCGTACCTAAGATTTCCTCAGTTCAAATCCTTTAGCAACTCTGCTGACTTCTCAAGTCTTAGACAGTTCCTTACTTTCTTCAGCCACCAAAAAACATCAATGGAAGTGTCTGAAAAAGAAAAAAATCATTACTGTTTAAGAGAGAAGAAGAAAAAAAATTAAAGTTTATTTTTAACCCTTTCAGACCAAATACTTTTTTATGGAAAAAAATGTGACCAAGCTTGCCTACACCTGTTCCCTTTAAAGCAAACCCATTTCCATAACAGTCTCACTTATTGCTATGAGTAAACAGGAAGTTTTCATGCTTCCTGTGAGTCTGTGCCATAACTTCAGTTTCTACTTTATCTGTCTCTTGCCAAAAGAATTTTTAAAAGACATCTGAAGAAAATTAATAAAAACTCAGTCTCTGAAGTAAAAAAAAAATACTGAAAATTTACCCTGATGTCAATTTCAGTAGAATTCTACATGGATCTCTGACATTGTCTGTGCAGCACTACTACTCCATGCTTTTGTGAATCTTGTTACACAAGCACATATTTTCTAATTTTTCCAAGAATAAAAAATTAAAAATCAATCTATCTTTTCAGTTAGCTTGTCAGCCATTTCAAGGTTATTTCAAGAATGCTATTGTTTTCTCTGCTTTCATGGAAAAAGTATATTCAAATTTATCATGTGCCGTCTTATCACACTGTTCATTTTTATGTCAAGGCAGTGAAAAACAAGGTTATTTGCAAGGAAAAACATGGTGCAATGATAACAGTGGCAAAGGCCATTAGTAAATAAACAGGGATAAAGCAGAAGTCATGTAAATATTTCCATGGGTGCAAAAACCTAAAATATGAATACATCTGGGAACCTAAATAACTACACTTTAATTTGTGTTGCACTGGCTTGAAAACGTAGTCTCAAGTTCATATTTTGAAAACAAAAAATGCAATTAGAACTGAATTTTTCATTTCCAACGAGTATTTATCAATGTAGTTGAACACTAATAAAACTTTCATTTATTATAGTCACTGGAGAAATGTTATTTTTAACATTAATGTGATTTTTAATGTTTAGGTAAGAGCATTTAACTAAGACTAACTAAGACTGTTAGTTAAATAATACACCATTCTAAAGAAAGGTTTTAAAAAATAAACTAAATTCCAAACTTTTTTTTTTCACCGGATCAAAAGTAACAACGTAACTTAGCTTGGGTTTTTTAAAAGTACCCAAGTTGGCATTAGTAAAATTTATGTATTTCTGAAAGTGAAACAGAGGCTATGGAAGACAGTGGGGAAACAGCCTCTGTGCACATGTCCAGCTTTCAGCTGAAATCCCAGCCAAAGCTGCCTGGTCTAAGACCCTCAGAGCTCAAGTCACACCACTCATAGGCACATCACATAGAGGTACTCTACTCAGAAGTCTATTCTCCACTTCTTATTCTTAACAGGTACTTCAAAATCCTCACTACAAAGGCAGATCTTCATTGAGATTTAGGTATATTTGAATGTCATCACAGTGAAGAATTTCATCATCATTCTGGAGAGCATGTGATACAAAATCACTAACAGATGACATGTATTATTTAAGAGAACGTTAACAAATAAAACAAACAAAAAACCCAAAACAACCAAAAGCAAAACAACCATCTGCAAGCACAATGCTTCAGTATTGAATAACCAATGCTTCTTTTATATCAACTGGCTAATAATTTTTAATAAGTGAATCTAACTCCATGGTAGAATTTTATCAGAGTACTAATGCTTAACAAAAGAAGATATTAATTTCTCTGTAAAACAGAAAATTAGCAGATGAGAAGTAAAAAGTGAAAAAAAATACAGTAGCTACTTATCTGCCCCCTATTAGTATTTAAAGAAATACATGTTACATATAACTTGGAGGAAAATCAACTATGCATTAACCTCTAGGTGGTGGCATCTCAGATTTGCAGAACAGCTGATAACACTCAATAACTTAGATATCGAGTCTCTTATGTAGTAGCAAATTAGCTTGTATTTACCATGGGATAGTGTAAGCAACAAATTCTTGCATATCATCCAGCAGGCTGTCAAATGGCTCAGCTCCCCAATTTCACTGGGGATTCTGCACTGCCTGTATTCTCCCCCTGTCAGCAAACTGTAGTTCTACAAAATGGAAATCCCTTTTATTATGAGATTTAATTCAATCACAGGCCAATTTGTCTTGTCTGGAAGTCTAGAAGGTCACATAATTTGGGAACTAGGAGACCAAATCCCATCAGTGAGGTACATAGAATCATAGACTCATAGAATCATAGAATGTTTTGGGTTGTAAGAGACATTTAAAGGCCACCTAGTTCAATCCCCCTACAATAAGCAAGGGTGTATTCACGTAGATCAGGATGCTCAGAGCCCCATCCAACCTGCCCTTGAATATTTCCAGGTATGTGTCATCTACCACCTCTCTGGGAACATGTTCCAGTGCTTCACCACCCTCATCATAAAAAAAAATTTCCATATGTGTAGTCTAAATCTTCCTTCTTTTAGTTTAAAACCATTACTCTTTGTCCTATTGCTACAGTTCCTATTAAGAAGTCTGCCTCTGTCAAATACACTTGAAACTTATTACCCTAGGATGTTGAGGACAGATTGCCAAGACTTTACCAACTCTCAAAGTAACATCCTTTGTGGCTCAATCACGTACGAAACTCAGATAGTACCAATGGAGCAAGTCATGAATAACAGCAGGGATCTGAAGGAAAAGGACACAGAAGCCCACCCAGTTCTCCTTCATCCTGTTAGTCACAGGAGAGGCTCCTAAAGGAGAGGGCTCATCCTGACAGTAAATAGCTGTTTGCATGACTGATCTCACAGAATTGGCTTTAGCCTTCACACCTACAGGATCCTCTATGAGGAGTGAGGATGGCTGGGCAGAGGTGGAAACCTGCTGAGAAGGCTGTCAAAAGCATTTTAGTTTGTTGGTGTGGCTTAGGAACCCAGGATGATTTAGCTTGAAAGCAGATATGAAAAAAATGAAAGATTAGACACTCCTGTTCCCTCATTCAGCAGATGATCCTGACAGCGCCAGAACAAGGGAGGGTCCATGAGGGGATTAGTGGAGGCAGAGCTGTCCCATCCTCAGCAGTAGCAACCTTTACTTATACTGGATGAGATCTTATCTGCTTACAGCCTGATCTCCTACAGCTTTTTTCCCAGTGGTTGAGGTCACACAAACCCATGCTAACAGTATGAATGCCAGCTGAAGGGCTTAGCTGCTGAGGGAGCACTTGGGAAGACTTGCTTTACTGTGGATTCTTGATTGGGGTTGACAGCTGACCCCAACTGCAGATTTTCCTTCAGCCAAGGTACCCTGCTTCATCCAGATGCCAGATTTCATGACCATTATCAGGACAGGGAACACAGACACAGAGCAAGATGTGAAGACAGAAGCCTAAACAAGGCAAAAATCTGTTTCTATGAGAAAACTCATTCTGGTTAGGAATTGTTAATCAACAAAAATGTATATTGAAACTACTTGTACATAAAATAATAAGGAAAAGTGTAAGGGATTTTTAAACTAAGAGAAAATCTCATATGCCAATTTTCAGTGCTCTGTCCTGCCCAGGCAAGACCTGTTCAATATTGCCACAAACAAGCTGGGTAGCCAAATGGCTATGATGATACAAAAAGAGAAAAAATCAAATATTCTTGCTAAACTGACTGGCCATGATCAAAATTATTGAAATTTAGCAAAGGAAAAAAACGGTGCTTAATAAGGAGATACGAAATGTATAGATACATTTGAGTAGTAACTGTTTATAATAGGGATCTAATATCAAAAATAAAAATCAGATGTTGATTAAAAAAAAGAAAAAAATCACTTTCAGAGTGAGGCAAAACTGGAGATACCCATTCGCCTGTTTTGAGGTGACAAGACTGGTATTTTGGACCCCATACTTCACAAATAGTATTGAGAAACTGAAAGAACTACAGAAGAGAAAAAAATGAAGAACAGACAAATGGCTTACAATGTGAACTTTTCATGTGAAAAAGGTAGATAAAATGTTTATAACATGTAAAGGAGGTCATTCTTCTTTATAGCAACGTTGGGGGGGCTAAGAGGGGGGGGACTGCACATCCACAGGGGACAGGAAATCTAAAAAAAAAAAAGCTTCATTTTGGGTGTCAGGTCATGAAATATGACAAGAGGATTTGGCACAATCAGCTTTATTGAAGGTTTTTACAAGGAAGTTAGAAGCCATGTAGGATGTTGGCTAAGCTGTTGACCACAAACAGAAACCCTCTATATAGTTAAAAGCTACCAGCAGAATGGGAGTAAAAATATGAGTTTATATGAGGAAGGTGCCAGTGGCTCTTCAACAGTCTCCCCAGCCCACAGTCAACAAACAGCTGAGCTGAAGGGACTCCTGAAGCATCATCAGTATGATCCGACTGCAGAGTCCTGCCCCTTTACCACTGCCAGGCATCTGGTTCAGCTTCAGCATCGATCCAATCCATGAGCCAAGCTGCATCCGACTGCTCCAGGTCCAAAGGTCTGGGTACAGAGGACATTTCACGAAGCAGCTTAGACTATGGAAGACCTTGAAATTTCTTCCAACATGAACTCTAAGTACAAAGCCCTAAACACCAGCTGTGAATTTAGGTTACTCTCCTGGCTCACTACTTCCAGTTCAGTTAGGAAGGACAGAAATGCAAAAGAAAAACCCCTTTCCAGGCCAGAACTTGGGTTTTATCTGTGATGAAAATAAATTTGTACTGAATTGCTCATTACTGCTTATGCTTAGAGGCTTTATGCTTTGGGCCCCTCAATTCAGGAAGGGCATTGAGGTGCTTGAGTAGGTCCAGATAAGGGCAACAAAGCTGGTAAAGAGCACACGTCCTGAGGATCGGCTGAGGGAGATGGGGTTGCTCAGCCTGGAGAAGAGGAAGCTCAGGGGGGACCTTCTTGCTCTGCGCAACACCCTGAGAGGAGGCTGTAGCCTGCAAGGGGTTGGTCTGTTCTCCGAGGCAACAAGTGAGACACGAGGACATGGCCACAAGCTGCACCAGGCAAGGTTTAGGTTGGACATTAGGAAGAATTCCTTCGCAGACGGTGATCGGACATTGGAATGGACTGCCCAGGGAGGTGGTAGAGTGACTGTCCCTGGAGATATTTAAGGAAAGATTTGACGTGGCACTCGGTGCCATGGTCTGGTTGACACGGTGGTTTTCGGTCACGGGTCGGACTCGAAGACCTCAGCAGTGTTTCCCAGCTTCCCTAATCCTGGGACTCAGTGTCCCTTTCCCCCCACACGCTCCCGGCCGCCGCCTCCCTCCGCCCGGGGGGCGGGGCGGGCGCGCGCCCCAGCACTTCCGGGTCGGGGCGGGCGCGGCGGCGGAGGGGGCGGGCGCTGACGTCGCCGCAGAGTCCGGGGCCGCTCGGCGCCTGTTTATTGTTCTCGTCGCCGCCGCGTTCTGCCTCTCCCGGCACCTGCGGGGCTGCGGCAGCAGGGACGGAGGGCGGGCGGGCGGGCAGCAGCGACCCGACGAGCGCAGCCGCTCCGCCGGCGGGGCGGAGGTAGGGGGGGGAGCGCGGGCGGAGGCGCCGCCCGGGGCCGGTAACCCGTTTCCGCCTCTCCGCAGCGCGAGCCCGAGCGGCGAGCGCGCGCGTCACGCCGGAGCGAGCGCGGGACACCCCGGGAGCGGCCATGGCCTACGCGTACCTCTTCAAGTACATCATCATCGGGGACACAGGTGGGTGCGTCCGGCCCGGCCCGGCGCGGCGCGGGCGGGGGCAGGGCCCTGCTCCCCGCGCCTATTTCCGCAGTGCTGGCAGTGCCGCCGACGTGGTGCCTCAGCGCGGGGAGGAGGCGGCGTCTCCCCTCCGCCTCTGCGCCGCGCCCCGCCCGCGGCCTCGGCCTTGTCTCGGCGGCCTTGGGCCCCTGGCAGCCGCCCCTGGGCTCGGCCGACGGACCGAGGTGCGGCTCGGGCTGTGTCGCGGCCCGGGCTGCGGCGGCCGAGACGGGGAGCGGGGTGGGGAAAGGCGCTGTCACAGCGGAACTTGTAGCTGGGCAGTGTCCCTGGTTTGCAGCCCGGCGGCAGCCAGGCCTGAGAGGTGCCACACGCCACCCCTCAGTATTGTGGCGAGGTTGTACCTCGCTGCTGTGAGATGTCTTGAGCTCAGGCCGCACGGATGCTCTTGCCAGCCTCGGCTGGAGGTGCTGTAGCGAACCGTGTAAAGACGTTTAGTCAAAGGACGATTAACAGCCCTGGCTCTTTCAGTCTTAGTGTACAAAGACTTTTTGTTTTTGTTGTTTTATTTTAATTCCCCTGCTTTTCTAGATATTTCTTCTCACTTTTTAAACGTATAGAATTGTGGAATCTCAAGGGGCTGAAATGAAACTTTGATCTAGACCCAACCCCACCTTGCCATGGCCAGGGCCACCTCCACATCTCGCACTAGAGCAGGTTGCTCAAGGCCCCATCTAACCTGGCCTTGAAAACCTTTTAGAAACTTGCTACATTCTATTTGTACTTCGGTGTTCTGTGACAAATAATGCTTACAAACGCTGCTGGCATAGCCACATACTGATAGGAATTGTTGTTAGAACCCCCATTGCCAATATATTTTATGCTTCCTCAGCCTAGTGTGGATAGGAGCAGCATACTTTGGTCAAACTGTTCTCAGGACAAGGTAACTAACATAGTTAACCATTGGGCCTGTGTATTGTGCATCTTCTTTGTAGTTTTCCTCCTGCCTGTCTAAATGCCTTCTTTAATTAGTTTGCTGACATACCTGTTATTTTAAATGCTATTCTCAGGGTAGCTGCATAATTGTACTTCATACGTGTGAGCCAAATTATCTGTTGCTGGAGTGTAATTACACATTACAATGGCATTACACATGAGGTTGTTGAATACACTGGATGCAACTACTGTGTGATTTTCATCCCTTTTTTAACGTACATTTAAACTCTGAAAGATTTTTTAGGCTACTGCAGTAGCAGCTGTGGTACAAGTGAATTTTAAGAAGTATATCACAGCTATAATGACTGTGTTGGAAGCATTAGACTGTAGATGACAACTGAAAATTCTGGGGTTCTTTCTTGAGTCTTTACTTGAATGACAGTTCATTAAACCAGAGGGCAGGAGATTACCTAAGCAGATTCAGGAGAAGTAAGAAGAGGTTTGTCAGCTCAGGGTGATGGAAGATGGTAGTCTACAGTTGAGAAACAGTGTGGCCAATTCTGGTACATGTCTAAAAACTATGATCATGGAAGTGGTAGAGACAGCAGCAAACAGTTGCTTTGGTACATCAATCATATACTGATTAAATTTTTACAATTAAATATCCTCGGTGTAATGGTCTGTGCTGCACTCTTGCACTTCAGTTGCTTGCGATGTGAAATACAGAATGGATGTGGGTCACTTCTGAAGTTGTGCGGCTGCTTAAGAGCCAAATATGGGAAGAGAAAGATAGAGAAAAGAAACACAGAGAGGAAGACATCTCACAGGTTTGGTGATGTTTTTTTGGTTAGTTTTTTTTAATTCCTGTGGCCTTTGTTCTGAGTTGCTACAGGAAGCTAATTTAAGAGTATTGCAGTGATTGTTCTTGAAGCAAATTAAATAAGTCCATAGCGGTAAGTTGGTTTTGCTTTTATTTAGCTCTCCTATGAGCCTTTTAAGTATTCTAATGGAGCCAGTACTGAAGAGTCAATTTATGTTGTGCACGGTTGTCTGTTGCCAAAATGGTGGTGATGGTTTAGTCATTAATACTCTTCTTCAGATGAAGGCAGGTGAACTTGCAGCTCTGATGATGGAAATTAAGAGCAGATGGTCACTGGCCTGTTCAGTTCCAGTGGTGGTCTCCCGCAGCATTCCAGCCAGTGAAGATATGCCATTGGCCTTGCAGACTATGTAGATTTTGTAGTGATCAAGGAATTTGTCTCTGGTACTTGATTTAGACTCTTTGGAAATGGCTCAGCTGCCTGGTGACTCAGCAATTAGTTGTAAACAAACTGTAGGAGAAAAGTAAGACTCAGCTGAGGACAGATGTTAACATTTAGCTCCTCTTTCTTTTCAGCACTAAAAACCAAAGTGGGTTGTGTCAACCATAAGCAAATCAATGGAAAACCCTGTAGTTATACAAGGCACCTGCATGTGTCTTCTGAATTGTGATTCCACATGCTTTCATCTGCTTAAACACAGGAATTCAGTATGATCTTAGTCTCTTAAAATGACAGCCACAGAAACTGACTGAGCAAGACTGCTTTGTGCTCAACAGCTCTTGTCCCTTTGCATTGCCTACTTCATTGGTCATTGACATTCATTGACTTTTTTTTTCTGGTACTTCAGGCAAGGCAGCATTATAAACATAGGATGATTCTTATCTAGATGTTAAGTCTACTTTTTAATACATAAAAGTGTTTTTCTCTATAGCTGGGACTAGTTTATAATCTAGTTAGTTTTTTGTTATGGGAGAGACCTGAAATGACATGGCTTTATTTCAGATACTCAAACAACATTGCCATGAATCTGTGCAGTTTTTACATTTTATCAGTGGGACAGGAGCGGTGGAGTTTCATGGAGCTGGCATCTCTTAAGAGAAAAATACAAGTATTTGGAATACTGAGGGCTGTGACAGTTTATCAGCAAAAATCTTTTCATCTGGATATTTCCAAAGCATTATAGGAGTTTGCAAATGCATTTAGAAGCCTATGTAGTTCATTCTGCTTAGGGCTGTACCTCTGAGACATTTGCCTTTTTGTTTGATTGTGTCTTTCATTGTGGTTGCTATTAGAAGTTGGTGTCTTCATCCAGTCTTCCTCATACATCCACTTTTGGCCACCACTTGAAGTTGAGATTGACTTTGATCTGAGCTAGGGTGAATACTGTTGGTATACAAGTATTGGTAGTTTCTGCAGTTGGTGACTAAAAGTCTGTCATGTTCTTTTTAGATGGTTTTCTGTACAATGGTGAAATCTTTTTTACTTCAATGTTTGTTACCAGCAATGTACGACATGGGAATAAACTGGGAACAGAATTTCTGTGACAACTAGAGCTGGAATACTTTTTTTCAGAATATTTAATATGCATTAAACAGAATTTTCTTTATTAGAGTATGCTTACTAGATTCCACCAGAGAATGCCCCTGAACTTTAGTATGCCTCAAGTAACAGTTTTGCAATGGTCAGATTTCTTACTGTCAACATAACATGTCAGTTGTAGTCCATCAAAATGTGTTCTTACCATCAGTGTTGCTACATCTTCGATGAGGAAGTCTTTCTCTTGCATTTTTTGGATGTGTTACTTCTGCAACCCTCTGAGCTTTTGCGTAAGGGACTTCCACTTGCCTTTTAATTTCAGCAGGTGGTTCTAGACCAACAGCATCTCAAAGTTATTAGGTGATGATGAAAGAAAATACAATTGCTGGGTTATCTAGTCCTCCTCACTCTCTAGAGTAAAATAGGCTGTCTAGTCAACCATTTCACTTGTCTAGGATGCTCTCAAATGTTGAAATTAAGCAATTGAATTAGCTTTATTTTTCAGTCCTCCTTGTGAAGTGTTTCTAGTGTTTTTGCACTTTGTCCTGGAGCAGCAGCTGTTTCTAGCTAGCAGTGTGCATCACTGGGGGCTCATGCCCTTATTTTCCACAAGTATGTAATAGCACTTCTTGGCTAAACAGGTATTCATCCCGCTAGTGCTGGTGTTAACGCCCTGTGATAGGCTGAGAACTTGTTTGTACTGAAAACCAGAGTACTGATCTGTACAAGTTACATCTTTCTTTGAGAGCCTTTCAATGATACTTCAATTGATGGGAGGTTGAATATGAGTCACCCGTGCCCTGGCAGCCATGAGGGCCAACTGTGTCCTAGGGGGCATCAGGCTAAAACATCCCCAGCTGGTCAAGGGAGGGGATTGTTCTGCACTGGGGTGTCCTCATCTTGAAAATTGTGTGCAGTTTTGAGCACTGCAATGTAAGAAAGATATTAATGCTGTTAGAGGGTGTGCAAAGGAGGGCAGTGAAGATGGTGAAGGGCCTTGAGGAGAAGCCGTATGAGGAGCAGCTGAGGTCACTGTTCGGCCTGAAGACTGAGAGGAGACCTCTGCAATCTCCAACTTCCTTGTGAGGGGAAGAGGAGGAGTAGGCACAGGTGTCTTCTCTCTGGTGGCCAGTGACAGGTCCCAAGAAAATGGCCTGAAGTTGTGTCAGAGGAGGTTTAGGTTGGATATTAGACAGAGGCTCTTCACCCAGAGGATGTTTGGGCACTGAACAGGCTCCCCAGGGAAGCTGTCACAGCATCAAGGCTGACAGAGTTCAAGAAGCATTTGGACAACACTCTCAGGCACATGGTGTGACTTCAGAGTGGGTGCAGAGCCAGAAGTTGATCTCAGTGATCCTTGTAGGTCAGTCCCTTCCAACTCAGCATATTCTGTGAATCGCTAAAAGAGCAAACCATTAGGAGTTGTTACCTAGAATTACCAAAATGTATTTGTTCACAGAAATGGCTTTGTGAGATTGTTAATGTGCGCCCTCATTGATTCTAACACTTTATTTTAAAGAAACCCCAAACACCATCCTCACTAAAAAAGAATCCAACCCCACCCCAATTTTGACTATAACCATTTTATTATGAGTGTCTGGCAGTTTCTAAGTCTTGTGTGATCATCCAGGACATGCAAGTGGTTTTTTACAGATTCATGTAGCTTAATTTTGCTTGGCAATAATATATGTATATGTATAGATCTATATCTATATTTATTAATGAATGAATTAATTAAACCTGCAGTTAGCAGTTGAGTACTGCCATACAAACTGAAACTTGGTTAAAATTCATAGCTCTTTCACTTTGTAGGCCTGTGCTAATTGTTATGTAGAAAGAAAAAGTTAAATCCTTGGCTTTCAAGTATGCTGTTGAAAATGTTCGTTTATTTAAGGATTGAAGTTTAATTCTTTAAAAGAGTAAAAAGGCATTTTTATTACTTTACTTTTTCCAAAATTATATAGCCATTGTGAATTATTTTGAAGGGTATTTTTCTTCCCTTCTTGTCCATGATAACATTTGTTTGTTAAGTCGCTTCGCTCTGTAACTCACAGTTTGGAATTTTTTAGTTTGTCCTTTCTGTTAATTTAAATAAAACTTTGTCATTTGTGACAGAATTTTGACTAATGGATAATTGGCTGAAAAAAGGTTAAGACAAGTCTTTGCTTTAGGATAGTGCATTGTTATGCCTAATCCTGTGAATAAAAAGGGTAATACTGCACTTTCTTGAGCTACATAAAGCTGCTGTGGTAGGAAGGGAAGGAGAGGGGGAATGAACTCCACCCTGTGATACAGACAGGCCTTATGAAACGTCTGGAAGCTCAGCAGACTACTGGAAAGAGCTAAAAGTATATCATATGTTAGAGGTGTGGCATTTGTACTATGTAATTACCTGGTTAAATCCATGTTAGTTGTAAAATCTCTTAATTGGGACTTGTCTGTTGCTTGAAACTGTCTTTAACCTATTTAAAGATTTGTTTTTGTTTGTTTTCCTAAAGAAAGGTAAGAGAAGTAGGAATGTAGCTGTAGCTCAGTTGGTGTTGTGGCATTGGTTTCATGGACATCCAAGCTCACATGTGAATGGAGTTGTTGCTCCCCTTGTGTTGTGGTGACCTTGATAATCTGCCATGGTCTGGATCAACTCCCTAACACAGCAGAAAGGTACCTACTTCTTAGGTTACATTTTTACTTAGTGTCTGAATCAGCTGATTTGACCTTGGAGCTGTGCTTTCCAAGATCTGGAGTACCTTGAGGGGAGGAAACTGGACCTAGAAGGATCAGCAAGAACAAGATATCAAAGGTGAAGTAGGTCCTTATCTCTGTGGGTGGTAAGCTGATTGATTACTGTGTTGTGTGAAGCACCCACAAGAAAAATAGTTCTGTGAGAAGGCTGAATTAATCCAGCATTTATCTGCTGCCAAAAAGCATAGATCTTGTTACCACTTCTTGTCTCAGCTATGAACTCTGCTGCTTTTTAGCTGTCAGTATCACTGCTTGTGTGATCCTTCAGAGAGCCAACTCAGTTCACAGAGATGGTTTGGAAAACAGAATCAAACGAATAACAGATATAGTCAGATCCAGTGCAAGAGCCCTTTTGAGTATGGAGGTGGAACTGTGTGGGAAGGAGTGAATCTACTCATCAGAGACAGCAGGCAGATAAAGTGATTTGTCTTCAGGATTCAGTTTTGATACCCAGGTTGGAAGGACTAATGCTGCAGTTCTTTTTGTATGTCACCTTTCTTGGGCTATAATAGTGCTCATGTGAGCAAGTAAGAAAATTATCTTGGCCCCCTCCATCCCGTTTTCAGGCATTTTTAGTTTTGAGCCAGATCAGCTTTTCATGACAAACATCAGTGGAAGAAACATTTTGAGTTTTGTCTAGTGCTAAGAAAAGCTTGGAAGCATTCTACATGTTCACTTGTGCACCCGTGGATTCACAGGCACTACCTGAGCTTTTCTTGCACTGTTCACGAGGGGTCACAGGAGCTGGAAGGGGAGAAGGAAGCAAGTCAGCTCTCTTAGCCAAAGCCTGGCTCAGCTCTATCATCACCTGTGCTGTGGTTCCAGAACTACTTTTTTTCTTTTTTTTTTTTTGTTTCATTAACTTGGGTTCAGCCTGCTACTGAAAAAGAGAACCCTTCCCTTTTTCTATATATTTTGTAGGCCTAGTCTAATGCACATACTCTCATTCTGGGTGACTGTAGGCCCTATGCTAAATCCATTTGTTGCTGTAGCTCATTGCATAACCTGTGAGTGAGAAGGGAGAGAGCAGCTTTACCCCGGAGCTCCACTGGCTTGCTGAACCCTAAGGTGAACACAAGTGTTGATATAAGGAAGGGGGGTGTTGAAGCTGGGCCAAAGTGGACAATGGCAAACCTCTGGCAATGCTTTGTCTAGGGAAATTGTCTGCAGAGTGGCACTGAGTTAAAGAGGGAACTTCTAAGGGAAGCAGAGAATTTTGGAGAACAGACTCCGTCTGCTGGGGTTTGGAATTCAGAGGCAGAGGGTAAAATTACTGTAGCACAAGTTCCACTCCCATCACTGAGTACTAGGAAGCAATGAAGGGATCCTAAAACAGGCATTGGGAAAGAAGGAAGCTGCGTCCCCTCTGAGCATATAATCCATTGTTTTCATTTGTAGCTAAGCAAGAGCTTTTGTTTACTGTAGTTGTTGAAGTCTATCCAAGCTCTCTTGTTTTAAAATACTAGATTTTTTTCCTCTGAGACTAGTTTATATGAAGCTGTGTTAAAATAACTGTGGCAGTAAAATGGAGGATGAGCTAATAAATAACTGAATCTATCCTTTTTGTGTTCTACAATTGACTATCGTAAGACATGCTCAGCTATTTTCATGGAGCGTCTGCCTCATTTCAGGTGTAATACTGACAGCACTGAGTGAGTGAGATACCTGGTAAACAGCCATTCTGCTCTTGGAGTTAACCAGTGTAGTTATTTTAAACGTCTGTATGCCATGGAATTAAGTGCCATGAAACTGTTAATTGGTGTTTGCAGCATCTGTTTATGTCATGAGGTGGTAAACTATTCAGGGGTTCATACACAGGTCCTGTTTTCGATGAATATGCCTGGCTGCTTCTGTGACAGCGGAGTCTGCTCAGGCTCTGCAAGTGTGTGGGCTACAAACTATTCTTGTAAGAACTTTTGTGATACAAACTTGCAATGTCTTAAAACTTTAAAATGAAAACAAAATACACCCTTTAAATACAGACATAAAATATTTATAATCTAAACTTAATTGGTACTACAGCCTTGTTTGCAACTTCTTGAACCTCTATTTCTGTCAGCAGCAGTACAAAACTTGAGGACTTCCAGATGGCTTTTTGCTGCAAGGTTCTGAAGTAGAAGGAATGGCATGAAACAGAAACTAGTTATTTCTTCTGTTTCTCTGTGTGACCCCGTCAGTCTGCAGTCTGCTCCTAAAAGGCCTACTAAGGAGGCACAAGGGGAGGTGCAGTCATCCTGTGCCAGTCTGAGACAGGGCTTGCATCACAGGGACTGTGCTTGCCTGTCATCTTTGCTCTGCTGATGATGGTGTTTGTACGTTCACTTCAACCAAGTTGGTCACCAGCCCTACAAGAAGAAATATCAGATTGCCCCTTGAGAACTAATGCTGGAACACTTAATCAAGCATCACTTTGGTGATTAGCTTTTGGAATAGTGTTCTGACATTTGTAAGGTTTGTGTAGGAATATTGGATTGTTTAGAGGTTCTACTTTATCCAGTGATGCTGAAATCACTTTGTAAGGTTAATGGTGAAAGCTGTTTCTGGTGTGACTTTTAGGTTGTTTTTTTGTAATGAGATGTTCTGTCATGGGGTAGTTTTATTTTGTTGGTGCTATGAAAGTTCTCTGTATATATAAACAGTGTTCTGCGAGTAGAATTAATAATGTTTTAAGATTCCATAGAGTTCTGTGTTCTCTGTCCCTGCAGCTCCAGTACTCCACCTGTCCTTCTCCCTGTTTCTTTCCTCCAGTGCTTTCCCCCATTCCTCTTCCACTTCTCTTGTGTTTACTAATATTTTTTGGACAAAATTGTACCTGCTTCCAAGCTGCTTGTGTTCTGACAGCTTGCCATCATAGCTACAGAAAAGACATCTAGTAAGGCAGATGCAAATTTTGCCATGGACTGCAGTTCCATGCCAGTCTAAAGTTATTGATCTGGTGGCTGCTGCATTTCTTTTCCCTCATTTTAACCAACTGATGCTTGTCTGACCCTACATTAAGCTGTTTCTGTTTGGTTTGTCACTCTTCTTGACAGATTAGTGTGCTAATCCAGCAGACAACTGAAATTGCTTCAGAACTCACCTAAGCCTTATGGGAAAATGGGCACTGTAGGGAAGAGAGTAGAGATAGCACCAACAGGAACTGGCATAGCCAGTTGGAATTGCTGCATTGTTTGGGATCAATCAATTGATCACAACTCATTTTGTGACAAAACTAAATGCAGGTCTCCTATTTCTGATGGATTTGATTGAAACTGGCCACTGGTCTGAGCATTTAAGTCTAAAATGACAAGTGGGCAGTGATTGTTTGTGTAGGCTTTGTTTCGTCATTAAACCACACTAAAATACTTTGCTGAATTTAGTATAAGAAAGATCAGCGTCACTCTATGCAAACCTCTAGTATGTGTACCTTGTGTCTGCAGTGTGGTTCTTTGCCTTATCCCTTTGTTTGCTGCCTTTTTTTACCAGATACGTCTTTTCTGGTGATCTGTTGCTGACCTCTAGTATGTGGCTAAAATAGCCTTATCTTGCTGGACAGATAAAGCAGAGTACGGCAGGAACTTGGATGCTACAGTATTGTATGTTATAATGTTCAGATTTTAAATACATGTAAACAGAAATACTACTGTCAAGTTTTAAAAGGCTGAAAATAAGACGTTTGACTGAACAGACTGGAAGAATAACTCCTCCAAGTAAAAGAACAAGGAAAAATTAACTGTTAAAAGTACTATGTTTAGAAACCTAAGTAGTTAGAGTACTCATCTCGACTGCTCAACTTCTACTGTTCTGTGCTTTCACATAGAGAAGAAATTGCTCATTTGCTGACCAGTGTCCATGTAATCAAATAGTTACACTGATTTCTGAAACAAGTTGGTTATCTGAGGGGGACAGTGTTTGTGTTGTTTGTCTGACTGTACTGGGAACTCAGCTGTTGCCAGTTCTTGGACTGCTTTTTGTCCTATTGGAAACCAGTGGGCAGTAACATGGTGGTTTTAGATGTGCTGCTGTTACTCAGGTGGTAAATTAGGAGATAGATGGGAGAGTGATGCTACTGAGGGTCTGGCTAGCTTGGAAGAAAGATAAAAGTGCTGACAGGGGAGCAGATGAAGGGTCATGAGGAGTAACAAGCCCTGTAGTTATTGTAGAGGGAGAATGTGAACTGGTACTTTGAAGGTCTGTTAAAAAACTTTTTTTCCACTTAATTTTAAAGGCAGAACTACTTTTTGAAAATTAACTACCTTGACTATAATGTTTCTGGAGCTTTAAAAGCTGTTATGTGATTATGAAGTTGCATATGTTTTGTAGTAGGTGAGATATAATGTCTCAAATTCTAGTAATGAATTTTAAGCATTATATATACCATTTGCTTAAATTAATTAACATTATTTTTTACAATTGTTTTTAAAACTTGCTTAACACTTCTTTCTCTTCTTTCTTTTAGGTGTTGGGAAATCATGTTTATTGTTACAGTTTACAGACAAGCGATTTCAACCAGTCCACGATCTCACTATTGGTAGGTCTCCTTTGTGCCACACGGTGCCAGTAGTTACGTGGTCAGGGTGCCTCAGACTGCAGTTACGAGTTTGTGGTGCTGTGGTAATGCAGAGCTGGTGCTGTATTAGGTAGCAGTGAATCTCTACAGGATGAGTATTTGTTAGCTAAAATAGTCAAGTAGGGGATCTTTTTTTCTTACTAGGAAAGTACAGTCTGAAACAATTAAAATAATTCCTGGCTGCAGTGTCTCAGCTGTCTCTTCAGAGAAGCTGAAAGTTTGGCACAGAAGAATTGACGGAGCTTGAAATGCACTGATGGTGGTGCAAGTGGCATTTTTTTTCCACTAGGGAATGTAATACTGGCCTAACCACAGAACCTTGGAGACAAGTTACAGATGATAAAGTAAAGCTAAGTTAACCCTAAAGATGAATAAAAAAAATAATTACTGTTTGGTAAGTCTGACTTTTGGATACAGACGGATCAAAGTGTGAATGTATTCACTTTTGGAAGGGACAGGGATTTTCCTTCCCACCTCCTCAGGATGTGGACTATTTGTATTAGGTATAGTTTGATACTAGGGGAAGTGAATGCATGTTGACAGAATGCATTGCTTCTGATCTAACTACAGTAAAGGATTGAAACTTCTGTTTATCTTTCCACACAAAACTTGAATAAATTCTTCTGTGGACAAGCTTAGTCTGCGTATCAGTTTTGCTGTTAAGCATAACAGATGCTAGTCTGTGATAAGGTTGCAAAACCTTTGAACTTGTTGGTGTTATTTCAAGGAACCTATCAGCATTAATCATGAGCACAAAATGTATTCCTGGTCTCTATTTTTAGTTTGTGCCCTGGAATAGGTGGGCTGTCTGTGTTTGGGAGTACTGAAATAGATGCTTGAAGTATAAACAGATAGTCTTCATGTAACAGAATGTATCAGGTGGTTTGATTATGGCTTCCCTTTCTTTTGACAGTCCTCCCACACCTTGTGTGTGGCTGTCTCATATAGTTCAAGTTCTTTGGCTAACATCAGTTTTCAGATATTTCTGAGGTCTTGGCAGCAGATAGTATGGCTCAGTAAAGAGCCTGAGTTCTGTAGGGAGGGCAGGAGTTATTATCATCTTTTCCTCTTTGAGTCTGCCAAATATATGACATCTTATATATCACTTACGCCTTTGGCAGCCCTGTCACCTCAGCAGACTGACAGGCTGTGGGGAACAGCTTCACCTCAGCAGGGTGGTTGTAGTGCCAGTTCTTTGCCTGGCTTACAGCTAGCTGGAATCTGTGAGCAGAACAGAAATTGAAGCTAGTGAGGTGAGGAGGTGAACCTACACAGCAACATAATGAGGGATATAGTAATGCAGTGTGGGAAGCTGCTTGAAAAGGGAGAGAAGAGGCTGGGAATGGCCTCCCTAACTGCAAGGGCATGTGTGTGTATTTGGCCAGGTTCTTCTAGTTACCTGAGTAGATTTAGAAAGACAGAGATAAATAAAGAACATCGGTTCAAAGATATGAAGGCCCATGTGGGGCAAGATGGCGTGAGTTGATGTTAACTAATAAATGCTCAACTGATTACTCTAAAAGTCATGAAAACTTGGAGATTGAATAAAAAACCTTATGTTACATAGCCTAACTTTTTTCAGTATAATACAGTGGTTTTGGCCTGTGGGACTGCAGATCCTATTCCTCCTGTGAGCCACTCAAGAGAGGGGAAACTGAAACTGGTCATGTAGGAGACAGGCTTTGCATCTAGAGTTATGCAAAAATCAGCTCCAAATTTTAGCATAAGCCTGAAACATTATCTCTAAAATTTAAGAAATAGAGAGAAACTTTACCATTAATGAAAAAAAGATGGAAGAAGGAGGGAAGATAGAATACGTGGAAGCAGGTATTTTTCTCACTTTGAGCTACATACAGAGAGAGTTGTGTGTAACTACGATAGCATACACTAAAAGAACTTAAAATACAACTGTCTATTTAGTTTTCATTTGGCAATTGAAGTATCTGTTATTAAAAGAAATTAAGGATGGAGGAAGAAGCTAGCTGCATGATGCTGTTGGGGGAAAAAAAAACAACCAAAAAAACCCCCAGAACAATAGCAAAAAAAACCCAAACAAAAAGCAAACCAAACCCAAACACAACAGCAAAAAAACAACACACACAACCCTAACTGTACCCCTCGAAATCTGTAGGTAGATAGGGGTGACAAAAGCCACTGTACACGTTCTACCTGGTTTGCCCATTTCCCTTAGGGCATGCCCTTACTGTAAACCTGAACAATGTCTATTCCATGTTTGAGGACAAGCTTGCCATCAAACTGTGTTTTTCAAATTCAGAATTTTTTTCTCAGCAAATATATTGATGGAACAGAATAAATATCTGGTTTTTTATGGTGGTGTGTGTAGAAACTAAACATGTAGGAAGATTGCTGGATTTAAATTAGCAGCTCTACAGCAGCACTTTGAAAGCAAATAAACCCCACAGTGTTCACAGTTGTAGTGCAGGGACCTTCCTCTGTCTTTGCAGTCAACTTCAGAGAGAGCACTGTCATTCACCTGCTTCCTGCTTGCTACCTCTCCACCTCTGTTATTTCAATTTCTTTGCACACAGTTGCTGCAAGTTATTTGGTTGCTAAAGAGCACAGTGGTCTTTGGCTCACAGCTTTTATTTGGCTTCAATGTCCTGTTGGGCTGGGACTGCCCCCTTCTCCAAAAGTCATTCTGTAGAAAGCAACACTGTACCCTCAAATGTTCTGAACAGGCTTTTGAAGAGACATTTGGAATTTCACATCAGGGCTGCTTAACTGAAAGACTTGAGTCCAAGTCTAGACAGTGACCAGTTTTAGACAAACTTCAGCTGCCAGATCTGTATTTTTTTCTGAAATAATGGATATATGAAGCATAGATTAATGGCAATGTGATGGCCTTTAAATATGTCTACTATCTCTACCCATTTGTCACATTTTAAGTACTGCAGTAATAGCCTCAATTTATCCTTGATTTACTGTTAATGGTCTTAAAATTGCTTTAAAAGATAATAGGCTGAATTTTTCCACTGAAGAAATTCCTTTCGTTTATTTGAAACGTATTATTTTTCCTCAGTTACTAAATTTATCTTTAACTAGCTAGAATCGTGGAAGAGGGTTTTGGGGTTTTATCGTGGACAGGTGTGTTTTAATTAATACAGTAATAAAATTTATCTTGAATTTAACATTTTGCATGCTTACTTAACAGAATATTTTATTGATAAAGAGTTGCAGGTTTAATTTCTTCTAAACTGGGTTCAGCAATCTGTTATTGGTAGAGTCTTAAAATAACTGACTCTTCAATTTCCTGTTTACATTCAAAGGGACATGTGTTTCTCCCTCTGAGCTAGAGTTACTAAATCTTTTGGAAAACTTTGTAGGAAATACCTCCCTGATGCGAGTTCTAATTAATACCTTTTTCAAGTACTTGGACAGTAACAGTTACTTTTAGTCTTGAAAACTTTGTCTCTTTCAGGCAGCTGGAAAAATAACTAAAACCAGATTGTGACAGAGATTATTTCCTACAATTTTGAGTGAACTTAAACTTATGTTCCTGCTTTTTTTGTACTTGACATTGCTCTTTCTGATATATGCTAATAATGTAATCTTTTGTAAAATCTATTCAGGTGTAGAATTTGGGGCTCGGATGATAACTATTGATGGAAAACAGATAAAGCTTCAGATATGGGATACGGTAAGTAATAAATCCTAAAATGTATGGTCTCACTAGCAGTTCCTTTATTCTGACTAAGTTCTCTGTTACTGGCACTCATATACTGTGCACTTCGTCTTGCACCTTTCTGTGGTTTCTATGAAGTTAAAAATCTGCTAAAATTTTCGGTTTTGGTGTGATGTGTTCTTAGTGCCATTTTTTGGTATTTACACTGTAACTTCCTCAGCACTCTCAGATTTGTAAGACTGGAATTCATGCTGCCTCACTTTTTTGTGATAGTCATCTGTATTATTAAGTACTTGTATTTCTCTAAATAATCTTTGTGCATTTATGCAAGATTAGCTAAATGCATCATCCTGTTTTGAACTTATGATGTCTGCTAGCTTTAATCAAGAGTTCTCTAGAGAAAATGTTTGGATTTCCAAGGTAGAAGAAAACATACGGCTCACTTTTCTACAAGACTTAAGAATACAAGTTCACTATAATCACGAAGAGAGTAAATAGTTTAGGAAGGGACCGGTAAAAGCTTAACATTTCAAAAAGCCTTCCAAAAAGCAGACTTCGACTTTCGAGGGGGTTCAGGTTAAGAACATATATTTGCTATTTTCTGCTTGTCACTTGACTGTAGGGGTATTCAGCCTCACTGTCTGTGCTTGTGATGAAGCAGCTTTGAGATACCCATGCTGAGACCTGTATCTTTCAAATGTACTTGTCTGTTCCTTACGGCAGAGTTGCCTGTTTCCTTTTCCAAAAGTGTTTTGATACACTTTTATAAACAGGTACATGAACCATAGCCTCATATGTGTTCTTTTTGATACAGCAAGAGTGAAGGGTCATACATTCATGCCTACATATGTGCATGCATATATTAGAATGTAAATAAATGTAATATTTTAGTTAACTTCGTAGGTAAGACCTTACTTACTTTACCAATTCATGACTCAAAGTGGCATCCAACACTTGTGCCTCATTGGAAGTTCTCTGTGAAAAGATAGAGAATGACTGGTCAGCTTACTTCAGGCTTTTTATGCCCTGGACATTTTTACTATTTTTAAGTATGGATTGCTGACTGCCAAGGTGGCTGAACATTTGTAAGTTCGATAAACAAGCAAATCTCTGCATAAACAGTAGCTTCATAATCAAACCTCTAGTGCACAGTGTGCCTACATGAGAACATATCTACACTGGTCCTTGTTTTCTACAACTGAGACAGATTGTCTGTACCCAAAAGTACTAATTTTACTACCAGTGCAGCCACTGTCTTTCATTGTGTTATGAACTGATTTTGTTAATCTCCTTGGATACAAATAAACTTCAACCATGTTTGATTAGATTGTGCTTGTCTTGGTGCCTCTGACTCAGTGGCTCTTTGCAGTCTGTTGCCTTGAAAGCACGCAAATTGCCCAATAGCCAAAATGTCAACCCAGCTGCTTTTGACTATAATTTATAAGCTCCTTTTGAGCAGGGATTTTTGTCTGGATAGCTTCTTAAATATATTGTACATAAATTAAAAATATTAATTGAAAACTTTCATACACTGAATACACTTTCATACTGCTTATGTTGTAAGCAATTAATCACTTAGTGTATTGGCCATAGTTAATAATGAAATTATTTTAATTTAAAGGTTATTTAACTATTGTAATGTAAGGATTATAATCTGATTTATAAAACACAGGATATTTCTCTTCTAATCTAATCTTAGCTTTTAAACATATTTGAATTCCACTGTTTCAGTTTTGATCTTGGGTGCATAGGTGTTGAAGGAATAGCAAAAATAACAAATATAATGACTTAATTCTCAAGAGATATTTTACTTATGAGTGTTAAGGCACAAAAGGTGTCCATAATGGCCAAGGTTAGTGTGCCTGTGTCATGTATCTGTGTTGAGTGTTTCCTGATTTTCTGTTAGACAAAACCGCTGGCTGTTTCTGGTGCTATCTCCATATTTGCTAAGATGTAACAATTCCTCTTTGGTAAGAAAAAGTTCATTTTGCGCCTATTGCAAAGGAAATACATGAGGAATTTTTGTTTCTCTTGGTGCTTCCTGCGTCACACACCAGCATCTCTCTGATTTAGTGCTAGCCTTACACACCTACTTTTAATCCATCAGTGAACAGGATGCAACCTGAGTGGAGACAAACAAAGTGAAGAACTCGATAAAATTTATTTTGATCGTTTAACAATAAACTTGCTTTCTAAAGAGAATCAAACACTTAAATTCAGGTTTTTCTGGCCTGATCCTTCTGTGCAACAGTGCTGATTTTGTGTTGTCTTCAGCAGATCACTGCAGCTCAAAGGAAAGGTGTGTCTTAGTAATGGCAACACACGGAAGCTGCAGCATCCCCTCACTGCAGGAGTGTGCTATACCATACAGGGGCAGCTGAAGCTAACACTGTTTTGTGTCCTCCTTCTGTCATAGCTCAGGAATATTTTACTTTTTCATTAGCATCTTAGTTTGAATTAGAAGTGTGTTACAGAAGTTAGTTCTGCTTACTGCAGTCTGTTGTTCATGTGGGAGTATACAAACTGAATTCCTTTTGGGTGAGGCCAGACTGGAAGATATGCTTGAGCAATGCATATATACCTATTGGAAAGTAGTCCAGTATTTGGTCCTGTGAGCTGGTAGTCTAGTAAAGCCAGTCTGACTGAAAAACACCCACCCCACAAAAAAGTCACAGCTGAAAACCCACATTCTATGAAAGATATTGAGCGTGGTCCTTGCGTGTTGTGTTGCAGTCTCAGCTCTGCTGCTGTTCATGTCTGCACAAGCAAGCAGCGTGTCCTGTTGTTCTCTCCCAGTTGTAGGCTGCTCTGAATCTCCCCACTGCTGGGCTCTGCTGTGGTGTGTGCTCTGACACACCCAGGCGTTTAGGCCTGTGAGTCCTTGCATTTCACTTTACCTTTTTGATGCCTTTAGGTCAGTAAAGAGGAGTGGAGGTATTTGACCAAATTGTTCATTTGTCAATCTTTAGTCTCTAGATTGTTTCTTTTCCTGTGTCTTTGATCTTAGTAATGGCTTTCAGTAGTTGGGTAGACTGAGGAATACTTTTGTCCAAACTGGTTAGTTGGTAATTACTTTATTATTATTATGACTTAAGCTGTTTTTTTGTGGAAGTACGGTGTTTGAGCTAGTGTCAGCTGCACAAGTAACTTTTAGGGAACTAAAAGTGGTCCACAGCAGCAAGTAAAGTTGAAAATGACTGTTCTGGAAGCTGTTAAGCTTTCTCAGTGTAAACAAGGTGTGTAGATGAGGCTGCTTGTCCTGTGGCATAACAATGAGAAATACTGAAATTACTTCTCAGGAAAACATCATTGTTGTAGAGACACACTGGGCTTGTTACCAGACTGAGTGAGTGGCCTTTGTTTTGTTGTTGAGGGGGATGTTCTATATTGTATTGACTGTTACTAACAAGTCATTGTTGATGAGCAAGAGTAAGCAGTACTTAAAAGAGGGTATTTAAGTTCTCTCAGACACTGAAGCAGAAGAGATCAAAGATGATACTTAGTAATACTAATGCTCTCTAAATTGGTATCAGTAAGAATTTTCCCTGTGTATTTAAATACTGTATTTTTAAAATATCTATTTTGGCTTTATTTCATGGAAGTCTGTGATTAAAAAACGTTTATTCATTATTATGTTTATGTACCACCTTAGTCTTGCTCAGATAGATGAAGTATCTGAAAGAACTTGTTTTTATTAGCTAATTTCAAGTAACTGCTTGCTTTCCATACAAGCATGATTTCTAATTGAATTGACAGTGTTTTCTAGTAGAGAGCTCATGCAGAAA
The DNA here is from genome assembly GCF_047495875.1 of Pithys albifrons albifrons. Classification (NCBI taxonomy): domain Eukaryota; kingdom Metazoa; phylum Chordata; class Aves; order Passeriformes; family Thamnophilidae; genus Pithys; species Pithys albifrons. The sequence continues at coordinate 66,474,547 of NC_092461.1, read as the reverse complement.
AGCACATTTGCGGAAGATGAGAGACACAATTTTTGAAGGCATATTTCACTTTCAGATATTCTGACTATACTAATTCTTCTTGGAAATTAGGTTATTTTTCGTGTATTTGCAATGGCTTTGAATCTAGTAGAACCAAATAAAGTTGCCTTAATTCATTAAATGAATATCCGTTTCATCTTAGTGATTCTGGCAATTCCTAGGATGTGGGGTTCACCTCCAAGAGTTCTTTACTAAATGTCAGCTTCATGATATTTTCTACTTGCTTTGGTAGTCAGAGCATATTCTTGTTGTGGGCAGTTGATGTATTCTTTTACTACATTTTTACTAATATGACTTTTTAACCATGACACCCCTGTGAATAGGGCAGCATCTCATGACCCTCTGTTACACTGCTACAGGGTAACATCAGGGACTTACAGAGGAACTACTTTGCTTCCTGAAACGAGTTTGATTATTGATTCACAGACTGCATTTGCTGCTATGTGGGAGGATTAACTTATTTCTGGATTCATGGATTGGAGGGTGAGGAGGGAGATTTGTCCATTTAATAGTTATTCCTATTGCCATTTGTGTAATAGGACTGTCATCTGAAGTTTAGTGCCAGTAGCTAAGTTATTGTTCGCACTCATGCTGGCACTTCAGGAACCTAAGGCAACTTGATACACCTTTTAGCTTAGTGTTTGCAAACCTTTGTCTGTCATGCTTAAATGTATTTGATTATTGCATTACTGTGATAATGGTATGTGGTTTTCTAACCGGTTTTAGATTTCTTGCCAGTTTATCTGTGGCTTCCTACTACAGTGGAGCAAAAAGGAGTGTAACTCACTTTTTTTCATAGTAGAATGCCCATTTTAGTGAGGGTAGCTACTTAAAACCTGAAGGTTTCAAATACAACTTGAAATAAACCTGAGTGTGCTTGTGATAGTGTAAGGCTAAAGCTTTATTTCTGTCATGTGTTGGGAATTGCTTTGGATGTCTAAATGACACTTAATTCAACACCAACAGAAGAAAAGGCAGAAGTACAAATTATCTCTACTTAGACATACCTACAGTTTCACCCTTGGGGATCTTCAGTCCTCTTGAAATTTCAGTTCTTATTGCGTGCTGACAGGGTTATTCTGAAGCAACATGTAACTTGGTTGAATTCTAAGCATAAATTCTACCACTTTCTTAAACTGTTATGGATTCTTCTTCATAAGCATCTTTAGTTCTGTTCTTGTTTTGGAATGTCTTTGTTGGAACCAGCAGGGGTTGTTTTTTGTTTTTTCACTACTTCTGTGCTTATTTGTACTACATGCTAGTAAATCACCTTAAAATTCTTATTCTGGATTAGAGACAGGATTGCAAGAAAGACTAATGCATTCATATAAACAAGTTGCCATGTGACTTAGGCTATTGATTTATTTATAACTTTCAAAACTATATATAAAGGTATGTATTGCTACTCTCTCTTTCTGGAACATTTTGTTCCAGGGATCAACTTTGTGGAGTAGTTCCCAACTGACAGCTGTCGTAGGTGGTGTGACACTCCTGTGAGTTGGTTATTTCTTAGATGTCTTTTTAGTTTTCTATACAAGAAGTGTAAACAAGTTAAATGAGTAATAATTCCCAATGTGAATGAAGTGTTCTGTCACTGGTTCTGAACACATCACACACGTAGGCCTGTTTTAAAGAGCTACTGGCTGTGTTGTGTTGTAGTTTCTCATATTTCATGTAGATGTATACTATAAAGTTTCCTTCTAATAAATACTATTGGTCAGCTTGGATGGTCAAGGCCTGCGGGGATGTACTCAGATAACTTTGTCCCTGAAGAAACTTTCCAAATTCTTCAACACTGAGAATAGAGAATTCAGAAAAATTAATGGACTGTTTTGTAGGGAGATGCGCTGTTGTGAATCCTGTTTTATTAACTACTTTCTTGTCCTGCATCATGGCTCTTTTCATTATTTTTCCTTAGTTTATAGATTCAAAAATACGTAGTTAAAGAACTTGAAATTAACCCTTTTTGAAAACAAAGACTTGATTGTTCATTTTTCCTGTGTGACTACACCACACACTTGGAAATGACCATGAGATTTCCTGTGGGAATAGCTACACCTAGTCTTTTCTTAAAAGTACCTCAGGTACTGTGTCTGTGGTAACACAGTTGCATGGCTTAAATGTTCCTGAAAACTTCAGTGCAGGTACTAAATCTCCATGTACATTAGTGACCTGAAGTGACTGATAATGTTCATGCTCTGCCTACATCACTAATGTGAAATTATGTTTTGGTCTCTTTACTGATGTATGTTTTGAGAAGCACATGGGATATTATGTCCATGCAGTTTGAAGCAGGGATGAAGATTTTTGTACTCTTTGGAAGACTTGAGACTTGTAGAACTATGACTGTGTAAGGCTTTCCTATCAAAAAGGTTTTGTTGACCATTATGATGTAAAAGCTTACACTACGGAAAACAGCCAAAAGAATAATGTTCCCTAGCTCTTGAAACATCTCTTTTTTTATCAGAGGCCCACATTTTTTCATGATTAGTGAACTGTTCGCCCCAGACCTGGTACCTCGTTCTCTTTGGAGAGAGGATGCCTGCTCAGGCCTGCCCGGGGTGCTGTTACTGGTTCCTGGAGGCAGCTGTGTCTGAGCTGGAGTGTCTACATGTGAAACAGCTGTCATGGTCTGCCTGTTACCAAAAAGATCGTCCATCTTCCCACTTCCACTGCAGTGAAATTCTGACAGTGGGTGTAAGCAGGGATTGTCATGGAGCAAAGACTTGTCACCCGTATCAGATGTAATACGGCCTCAGGAAATACCCTCTTAGCATTTTAGTGGCTGTTGCTCCTGCTGTTCCCCACACCACAGCCCCCGACCTCTCCTGTGATCTGGACATCAGTCTGGGCAACCTGCTTTGAAAGGCCCTAGTTGAGCCAGGGGGGGTGCAACAGGTGACCTCCAGAGGTCTTTTTCCCACCTCAATCATTCTGTGAAAAAAAGCCTTTTAATATGGAAGAGAGAGAAAACAAGCAAGTGCTGGATTTTGTGGGAACATGAAACAGAAAGTAATAACAAAATTATATTTAAGATAAAGGGCTTTTCTCTTGTATCAAAGCTGATTTTAGTTTATACTGAGCTTCTAAACTGCTGCTTCTATCTATTGCTCCTTGTAACAAGTAGCTAAACTTGGGTAGGTCTTATTTGCAAGACTGGTAAAGTACAGTTATAACACTCTTGTATTTTTTTTGGACGATTTTGGCTAATACTACACCTTCTTTTGGTTTTGTCAACTTTGAAATAGCTTGTACCCCTTGCTAAAAAAGGGAGGGGACAGAGAGCGAGTTGTCAGATGAAAAAAATGCTTAAAGTAATAATAATAGTAAAAAAAAAAAAAGCTGTGAGCCATGTTCTATGTGCTTAACCCTGATATATTGACCTTCCAGATTGTACTGGTTTAAAGGCGAACCAGCAGGGGAAATGAACTCACCACAAGAGAGATTATAAGTCAGAGCTAAAATTTAATAATAATATTACAATAAATACACTGACACAAAAGGGAAATTGCTTTCAACTTACAAAACCCAGCAGTATAACCCAGTGTCCTGGGGCACAAACTCAAAGGGGTTTGTTTGCCCTTATGCTGAGACCCGAGTGGTTCCCCCAAGTCCAAAGCAAAAGTGAAAAAACTGTTGGTGCAGGTGATGGCTGTAGTCTGGGCAAGAGTGGTGGTCTCCTCCTGTCGAGGTCCTGCTGCTCCTCTGGATCCGAGGAGAAGTTCCCGAGGTCTTCTTACCCACCACTTATGTACCTTCAGGATGCACCCAGTCCCTCCCCCTGGGTGGGGACTCACACAATGGGTGATTAACTCTGGGAGCCAGGGGGTGTTGAACTGTTGATGGCCCCTTAGCAGCCACACCCCCTCAGGCTGGGTGTGAAGGTGATAATGACTCCCTGGGCAGCTGCTGCTAATGATCCATTGTCCTTGGGAAATGAATAGAGGGGGTAGAATACACAGCCTTGATCACCCCCACACAGTGTCAACTGGTCCCTCCTGCTGAACTGGGACACAGATTTCATTCAGAATGATGCTGCTAAAATAGACAGTAAATTTCATATATATAATGTATGTATGTGTGTATATATATATGTATGTACATGTATAAGATGTTTCCTAATACATATTTTTGTATTCTATATACAATAAACATTCATATCATGAAGCTTCTTTACAAAACTCAGGGTTTTTTTGCTTACAATGAAAGGGAGTTGAGTTTGTGCTGTCCATTGGTATAGGTAAGCACAAATTCATTATTGCTATATGGACAATGTCATCCTTTCACCAAAAGAGATACAATTTTCTATCCTTCAGAAAGCAATGATACTTAAATTTCAACATGGGCAAGTAAGATACAATTAAAAATGTTACAGTATTTTCAGGATTTATATACTGAACTTCTGTAAATAAGTGATTTTTTAAAAAAGAACTCTGCACACTCTACATTCTTGTAAGTTCTGCTAGAAACATCTGACAGTCTTGCTTGACCATGATTAATTTACTCAGGGAGATGAACAATTTCACCTGTCAGAGTGGAACTTATGAAGGTGAAACAGACAGTCTTAATGTGATAGGCAAAGTCCAGATCATGTATGAATTTAGGCAATACATGGAATATACTGGCAACAATAAGTTGTCTGGGTAGGAGAAAAGTGTTTAATGTATCTGCCATCCACTTGAGCCAGTGACCATGCCAAGAAAAAGTAGCACTTAGTGGAATTAAAATGTAGGAAACCAAATATAGCACTAAAAAATTGTTGGGTCTAACATCAAGTGTTTTCTTGAACTGAAGCAACTGATTATTCTGAAAAATAAGGATGCTTTCTGAAAACTGAACATGTCAAAACTTATTGTGTCACTGTTCTTGTTCAATGACAGTATCTAGATCAAGTTCTCCTTGAATTCAAGAATGCCTAATATTAAGTACGGTAACTGAGAGAAGAAAGTGTTCTCTGTACACTAATTTTTGTACACAGGGCTGAAGGGCATTTGATAAATATTTCATTCTTGCTTTTCATTGTTTTAAACCAGGGCAGTTTCCTCTAGTTTTGCAGGTAACTAACTTACTGTACATAGAAGGTTTGTCAGTATTAATTTTAGTATTTCTTAAACATGTTCTGTGTTATCACTGAATTATGCTTAGGCATCTGTTATTAATATTAGAAGTAAATATTTCTTCTAACAAGTGTCAGGTGCTCAATAGCTCTTCTGAAAAACAAGAGCACATGGAGCTCAAGATCTGCAACTCTGAACATTTATTTTTCAGGACTTTGTTCTTTTGAGTGCTGAGAGTTTTACAGGATACTCTTCTGTGAGAACTGTAGAATCTCTGAAGTTTTTCACAGTGCATGTGAAGATGACTCTTGCATCCTGTAGCTGCTTTGACAGGCATTATTTATCAAGTACAGAGAAAATGGATTAACTCTGGGGCAGAATTGTGTAAAATTGAATTCATGACCATTTTCTGTTTTTTCTTAATAAAATGGTTATGAAAGAATTCCATTTGAAGACTGTTGAAAGCTGGCTGCAGTTTATGATATAACAGATAAAATCTGCATCCTTGGCCTTCCAACAACCTTTACACCAGCAGATGGTGGGCGTAAAGATGTCATTCATCATTTATTTACAATGGACTTTATTTATTCTAGTGTCAACAGCTGCCCCAGGGAGCAGGTTATTGAATTCAAATGTGAAGCTCTGGGTTATTTGCTTCTTTTCAAATTTGTCTTCAGAGCTTAGTTGCTAGGAGTCCATTCTGTGCTCTAATAATGATTCATGTATTGTGAAGCCATTCAGTAAATTGGGTTGTCAGGGATTGCCAAAAAAGGTTTAGAGTTCTTGTTCTGATTTTTTTTTAAACAGCACTGTGATATAGTTGGTGTCTTCTCCTAATGTGCCTTCTCTTGCTACTGTTGGAGACTTTGTTCCCAGTTGTCCCCATTGTGATTTCCCTTCCATATTGCTCCTTGTCCCCGTCTTCTCAAAAGTAAAATTCTATGATCCTGTAATTCTATATTTGTGTTTTTCAGGACAAAAAAATAAATATGAAATACAAAATAACAAAACTTTGTCTTCTACAGGCAGGACAGGAGTCCTTCCGTTCCATTACAAGATCATACTACAGAGGGGCAGCAGGGGCTTTACTAGTGTATGACATTACAAGGTAAGAATGCCCACTGGATTACAATCTTAGTAGAATTGTGCTGTGATGTATGGCAGTGCTAAAATGTCTCATTTAGTTTTGCTTTTTGTATAGATTTTTGTAATCTAACATAGTGTCAACTTTCCTCCAGTGCTCAAAATCAAGAAAATCAAGAAACAGCCCATGTAACATCTACTTCCAATTTTCTCTGTATAGTAGTTGAGAAAAAGTATACATAAAGTCTCAGGAAGAATGAAACAAAATATTTTTATGAACTATTTGACCATTGACCTCTGGATTGTCTTTGTTGAGAAAAACCTGAAAATATTTCATTAATTCCTTTCTAATAGTTTTTATCATGAGCTTTAATTTTTTTTAATTATAGCAGATTATTTTACTGTTGTAAACAATTTCATTCCTGCAAAGGAGTGAAATAATAGAACATAGAAGTTTGGTTACAAAAAAGACCAGCAAACTTCTACATTGCTGTGTATATGAGGTTTGGAAAATACAGGTCTTATTGTGATACTTTTTCTAGTAGCTGTTCAGAAGTTCCAAAGGTTTCCTTGCTGTATTGAGTCAACTCTCTGTATAGAGCTTGTTGTCTGTAAAACTGGGTACTCTGGCTGGCTTATGAAAATATTCAGGCTCCAAAATCCTCTTAAGTTGTGTGTCTTCGTTTGTGGATCTTGGCTTTTGTTGCTCCATTGAGCAATTACTTTTACTAGAGATTTCCTAGACATTTTTGTTCCCTGTTCACTTCTACGTATCAGGAAGTAACATATTCTTTCCATTGGATTTCTAGTAAATGAATCTTTGATTCGTAAATAAATGGATTTACTCTTATGATTGATATCTGAAAATCACTCCTCAAGTATGAGATTTAATATTTACTGTACACATTCTGTAAAAACTGTAACATGGCATATTGGTGTACCTGACTTTAAAAGACTTTACTGCTGAATTTTTTATTCAGTTTATACACTTGGAAAATTAGCAACCATTTTCTGCCTTCAGTAGAAAAAGTATTGCTGTAAGACTATGTGATTATTTGTACTGTTTGAATTGATTGGCGCTGTTGAGGATTTGTAAAATTCTGTTCAGCAGGTTTTATGTTTGTATCAAATTACAGATTCTTACAGCTATAAGAATCCTCTTTACTCTTTGTAGCAAACATGTTCTCAATTAATTTTTAGGCAGAGTTCATTAACTCCACTTGTTTATGAAATTTTCATTCAACTGTTCTCTCTCACAAAGAGGTTAGTAGCTTTTATCCCTGCAGCACGTGTACTAATAAATGTATTGGTTTACTCAAGTAGAGAAGCTGACTAAGAGAGGGAAAAGATTTCTTGAAGTACTGCTTTTAATTTTCCATCTCTTCCATACTTAGGAGGGACACTTTCAACCACTTGACAACTTGGTTAGAGGATGCTCGTCAGCATTCCAATTCCAACATGGTTATAATGCTTATTGGAAACAAAAGGTAAAATTTTATCAGCTGTTATTTTGTAAGAGGGGAACACGTACAACTTCTCTGTATTTCAGCATTTTTTTTTCTTCTTTGTAGGCAAAATGTTAACTTTAAATTTCTTTCAGTCACTGGGCATAGTTCTGTGGTGGATTTAAAACCTTTCCTATTTTAATTAGACTAACAGAATGTGCAGCACATGGATCAACTACTTTATGTTCTGAGTATCTTTTTTAAGAAATAATTTTATTTCCAAGGGATTGACTGTGAATACCTGAAGTCATGGATTGTATGAATTATTTTCTCATTATGTTTTGTTACATCTGGAATCACCAATTAGAAACACCTAGACCTCTCCCTAATAAAGCAAGTATGATTCCTAATTTGAGGTGTTGTAAAGTGCTTTAGTTTTTGGTTAAGAATCACAGTACAGAAAAAGTCATTTAAAAAAAAGAGAACTTCAAAAACTTCTCCCAAATGTAAAAAGTGTGTACCTCAACGATTATATGAGATGCTTCTGAATTAGAAGCCTGTTCCATATTCTGTACATTTTGTCTGGGGTTGGGGGCCATTTCCTGGTGAATTCATTGGATGATGAAAATAGAGATAAAAGTTTCGGAAGTGTAACCTGATTTATAAACAATTTTTTACTTGGTCTTCTCATCAGCTACACTATCCAAAATTCTAAAATGGTTCCCTATTCGTGGTGAGGCTTTGATCTGTAGGGAAGGTCTTTATAAAAACACATCAGTGATAAGTTAATCTTTAATTTTTCTAGTTGTTGATCCAGTGAATTGTAGCATCATGTCTAGATGTTTTTTGCTGGATGCAGGATTTTTTCAAAATACCAGAAAAGTATCGCCTCAGAGTTTAAAAATCCATTAGTTATGCACCTTTATGTAACTGACTTGAACTTGTCTCCATGGCTCAACAATTCTTGAAGGTAAAGATGCCAGTTGGAAAAAATGGTCTGTATGCTTGCCCCTTAGAAGTTAATGAATCATTTCTGAGATAATTTCTTAGATGTTACTGAGGAACAGCCTTGTGATAGAGTGAGTCTGGTTTTGCTACTCAGGCATGTTTAACTCTCTACTTTCTTCTTCTTGCCCCTCGTCCTTTTTATTTTCCCACTCTGCCAACTCCCTGCTGCCACCTCCTCCTGAAACATGTTAAGCATTATTTGTCATATTTGTCAACTTTTTTATATGTTATCTGGAAAATGAGTGATGACTGTTTTTAACTGAGGAATGTGACAAGCATAGTCTTCACAAAATAATAGAAAAATATGATCTATTGTATCAAATGAGCCTTTGGTAAGCTCGTGATGTCCCTGACCAACTGTTTTTATACCTATGTGAATAAAAATACAGCACTCAGAGAAAAAATGCCCTGTTTACTTGAGATAAGTGTTACATAAGTTTGCATACTTCATTGACATCTGTGTCTGTTACTATTCCTGATTATTCCTAGCTGTTAAACTAAATTTTCGTGTCTTGCATTCTGCTGATGCAACTATACCACGATTGTATATGATAATATGCTACTTGCAGCTATCTCAGTAATTCCCAGTTACAACTAGTCTTTATTCAAACAATGAAGATTCTTAAAATTTGTACTGTAAATTAAGTTACAGATGAAGGTGCCACATGGAATAAAGTTCTTTAAGAAGCTTTTTAAAGGAGACTTTTTTCAAGGAGGACAGGAAGAAAACTGCTTCAGTTTCCTTGCATTATCCTGAGAGTTGGATCGAAGGAAGAACATGTATACTAACATAATGTTTTTGAAGCAGTACATACTGTTCTTATGACTCCCAAAAGTGCTCTTGACATAAGTTTGTAGTACTGACTTATTGCTGGATTTTAACAGTGTTGAGAATTTAATTTGAAATATAATGGCTGTTTGTTGAAAACATGACACATACTAGTGTTAAAACATGACAAATACTGTACTTAATCTTCTTTTCAGAACAAAGCATAGCTATATTGATCTAGTAAGACCAAATGCTTCGAATTATTCGAATGGAGAGAGGAAGACAACTGTGGTTAGTAGAAGCAGTTAAAGCTCTTTAAGAATATATCTAGGTATGAGTAGTGAGTTTTGATTGGGCTGTCACTGCAATTTTTGATACAGCTGCACTATTTCAATTAAAAAGTTGTTCATGTTCTGTCATGAAGATAACACTGAAGTGATTCTTCAGTTTTAAAAAAGATATTTTTGAGTGTAGCATGGTAGTAGCAAATAAAGACATTGCTCAGGTTCAAAAAGACAATGTCAGATACCTCATACTGGGAGTGCTTAAATATAATGAACATCAACTTCAAAATTGTTTTGAGAAGACATTTCTTGTATCCTTACCTTCAAATTATTTTTTAATGTCTAAATGATGTGCTGAATTGTATTGACTCTAACTCATCTGAGCTAGCATTTAGTTGTTAAAAATAGCAAAAACCTGCTTTGCTGCAAACTAGATGCCACAGTGAGTATTACTTAATTTTAATATATGTATAATTACAAGACTGGCAAACACTGAAGCCTGATATGATACTTTTTATTTGTATTCTGACTGCAAATTAAGCATTTCTCTTTGCATGCTGTTTACTTTAAAAATATGTATCTAGGGAGATATTTTTATGTTCACAACTTAGATGAAATTTATTGTAATATTTATACTTATTATTTATGCATAAGTGTACCATTGTTACTGCTCAAGATGTAATATACTTAGAAAGAAGGACAAACTGTATTCCTTGTTCCTAAAGAAGCTTTAAAAAGAGTAAAATACATGTGTCTATATGACTCACATAAGCAGTTTTGTCCTTAGTTGTCCAGTCCAAGTGGGGTTTTTTTCTGCTCTTTTGTGTAATATTTAACTTTCAACTAAATTGCTTAGTTGGAAGCAAAAAATTTGTAACGGCCACTTCAGTTTCGTTTTGCTGTTTGAGTGCCAGGCCTGGAGTTTCAAAATGTAAATGCTACCCTACTGGGAGAGAACAGCTAATGTAGTTCAAAAGGACTTATTTTTGCTTTTAAATCTTTTTATCAGAACAGAAATTCTCTCTATGAAGTTTTGCTACTGAATAGAAAAAATAACTTTATTTTAAAAATTATTTTTAATATTAAGAAATAATTTGTAAAGCTCCCTTATCAGCTCAGCTTTACAGTATTGGATTGGTAGATAACATTATATTAGAAATTAGTAATATGTACCTAAAATGGCAATGTCTAAAGTTAGTATTCAAGGAATACCTAGATAAATATACTGTTGTAAGCCATTTCATGAAGTCTTTGATAAGATCTAGATCTATGTTAGGTAGGATTGATAGCTCAAGCAAGTGTGATGCCTGTGGCTACTCCATATACTGTAAGTGCAAGGCTTGCAATAATTCTACTTTATTTAAGGGCTTGAATAGATCTCCCTATGTGCCTAAGTTTTGATGGGAGCTCTTGTTTTACAGGGCTTACAAACATGTTTGTGAAGAATAATATTTACATGGACATATTAGACCATGTGACTAACTTTTTGTTTCCTTCCATCTTAGTGATTTAGAATCTAGACGAGAAGTCAAGAAAGAGGAGGGTGAAGCATTTGCACGAGAGCATGGACTTATCTTTATGGAGACGTCTGCCAAAACTGCCTCCAATGTAGAGGAGGTAACTTTGCTGAACATTAATGTTTTACTAAAACAGTTGCTTTGAATTGCACTTCATTTCTACAGATACTATTTCTCTAGATTTTTGGTTCCTTAACTTGAATTAACTACTCTTTAATTTATATTATGAGAAAGACATTGTACCTGATTGCACAGCACTAATTATATTGTTGAGACTTATTAATTAACATAGTTATGGGATTTTTATAAGTATTTGGTCAGAGAAAGGGTTAAATTCTGTCTGCTCTGAAATCTGACAGTAGATTTGCTAGAGTCAAGCAAGGCAACATACTGGTATTCTTGGCAGGTGTCACTCTAACCTGTTTTAATGGCTTCTAATATTTCATAAGCTCTTCAGAGCAGTCTATTGCAGTGCTTTGGTATTTGTGTTGTCATCATCTTTCCTTTCCACTACCTGGTAGGAATCTTCTTTGCCTCAATTCACACTCAGCTTCTTTGTTCTGCCCTCTGCAGAGCTGCTGAAGAGGTCATTGTCTTGGTTGCTGTAATCTGCTATGTATTTGAATAAGTTTCCCAGTTTTTGCTTCTTTAAAGAACTTAAGTATTTTCAAGTTTGGCTTATAGTTCATATTTCTGGACACATACAAGTTCTTGCATATCTCACCTTGATTTACTGCATGGCTTTCTTGAGGGGTGGTTGTGGTGGGCTGACCTCAGCCAGCAACTGAATGCCCACTGAGTTGCTCTCTGTCCCTCTGTCCAGCAGGATGGGGGAAAGAACCAAGAGCCAAAGCAAGAAAAACTCAAGGGCTGAAATGAAGAGTTTAAAAAATGAAAAGAGGTGGGGCAAAAGTGACAGAAAGGCAGGCAGGCACTCAACAACTGTGAGCAAGAGTGACTTTTGACTGTCCTTTGGTTTTTATTCTTGAGCATGATGTCATGTAATATGAAATATCCCTTAGGCTAATTTTGGTCAGCTGTCATGGCTGTATTGTGTCCCCTGTGATTTTGCCTGCCCTGACCACTAGCAGGAGGAGAGCAGAGTAAGAAAGAAAACCTTGACACTCAGCAGTAGCTAAAGCATGGGTGAGTTATCAACACTGTTCTAGTCACAAATCCAAAACACAGCACCATGCCAACTGCTGTAAAGAAAACTGTCTGCATTCTAGCCAGACACAGTCCAGTGGTGGACAGAGAGCTCCAGCTGAGATGTTAGTGCTATGTAAAGCAGAAAGATTGCTTCATGTCTTTCAAGCCCTTACTCAGTTCATACATCCATGGTGACCTTTTTTATAATAGCATGACATAGTTCAGCTTCTTACGCTACCTAATCTTCTCTTATTCTCCAAAATTGTCCTAAATGCAGAATGTTGTGCGACCGATGAGGTATTCTTTAAGAGGTAAAGCCTTTTCATTTTGAAGTACTTGAGGTTTTTGAAAAATTAGAGTAGGTTACAAACAGCTTTCACAGAATTCATTCTGGTTTGTTCTTACCTGATTCTAACCTCTCTGATAATCTAACCTGATTATCACCTCTCTTTGTGTCAAAAAATACCTTAGTGAATGAATTGTCCAGTACCTAATGCATCTCTGATTATCAGGAGGCAAATGAGCATAAAGTTCTTCTCCAAACAAGTTCCAATAGAGTACTCTCCTCCTGATGATATGACTGAGTGATGTGTGTGTATTAACTTTCTAATTCTGTTGGAGAAGCTTTAGGATATAATCCTTTTCAGTGACAGTCAAATGCCTTTCTTGAATAGTGTTCTCAGCTAAAATAGGTGGCATGATTTAGAATAGTTGCAGAAGCAAAATCTTTAGCATCTTCTTTATATGAACAGATCAGCTTTTGTCATTAATGTTTTTTAAGCTGTTTCCTTTTTTTAATCCTGATTTCTACCACTGTGGAATACCTTAGTAAATCTGTAGCTTGTAGCAGTACATTGACCTGTTTGATGCTTGGATCTTATGACAGTTTAAAAATGTTCATTGTGTTCTTCAGGATTATGTCTCATAACCTACATCTTGCATAGAAATGTTTAGCAGTGCAAAATACCCTGTTGGCTTTTTATCTCGTGCAAGGCTCTTGGGGAAGTTTCAACCCTGTTTGCACAATAGGTAATTGATGGTAGGGAGTAGAAATAGTAGAGAAGCTCTTCCTTCGTAGTTACTTTGGAGGCTTCCAAGAATTCTCTGTGGCCAGAGAGTGTAATCATCATATTGATGTGGAATGGGATTAGATAAAAAGAGTTCCTGCATCATTGAGATGATAGAAGGATTATTGGGGGGAGATTAGACCCAGGGTTACAATTTGACTGCAGTGCAAGGACAGTTATTCCAAGTCTCTTCAACAGTATCATTATTTATTTAAACAGGGGTTTATTTCCTTTTAGCCTCTGTCTAGAACTGTCAAGGTAGCCAGCTATCAAAACATAACTTTGGATTTTTTCTTCTCAGTGACTTCTAAGCTGTGTTGGAGTTTCAGTAATGTACAGTCTGAGCATGGCTGTGGGCTTTCTCCCAGCAGAGTCTTGGTTATTGTATGTGCTCTGTTGAATTGTGCATGGGTGATGTGTGTTCTGACGTACTGTTTGCAGACTTATCTGCAGCCTGCAGTTCAGATCTTGCTGGGTGCTTTCTGCTTGGGCAGTGACTTAACACTTGTAGAGGCAGAGTAGATTCACCTGCAAGAACTCAGGGTGACCACAGTCTCCTACAGCACACAGTGCATATCTTTTTGTCTCTGGTTTGAATCCATGCCTGTGCACTGATTCTCAAGAAGTAGGGATACCGAGCTGTGTTTGGGAAACAGTATACTTTTATTTGCACTTTGTGCCTTATTCTTTCATTCCAGACTGCTGCATTTAATAATGATCAGTGATGTGACCAACCTTAAGCCAGAGAGTTTTCTGAATACTGGACAAAGCAGTACTAGACACCATCACTGTTTGGAAGCTGATCTCACTTGAGTTGTACCAGCATATCACTGACTCCTGGTGTGAGAGTTGGTTTTAGTAAGTTATTCTCCATATGGAAGGGATTATACATCCCTGTGCCAAACTTAAGAGCATTGTTTGTGTTATTCCAAGTTGCCTGCACATAAACAGAATGCAATAATGGATTCATTATTTAGGATTAAATCTGAATAAACTAATGGTTTTGACTGAGCAATGGAGCACTTCAGCTACATGGAGCTGGATAGACATTCAATGGTTCTGATTCAGCTGTAACTTAGTTTTCTCTTTAGGCAGCTTCTTTCATACTTTCGATTAAATAGATAATGAATATTCAAAGCCCCTGTAGCCTCAACAGTGGCACTGCTTGGTCACAGATGAGGAAAGGAGGATGGCCTTTTGTTATAAAAGTGAAAATCTCATGAAAAGATGAGATTCTTAGCAGCATCTAAATTGGAACTGATTTTTAGAAGTGTGTTTTATTTCCCTTTCACACCCCTCCTGAACATAACTAATTACTGGGAAAAAAACAGTTGTTTGACCTGGTAATATATTAAGTTGGGATTTAGTTAATAAAACTTGAAAGTCCAAGGATGTTAATGCTTTTCATAGTTAGTGATACACAAGATGTAATCTGACTAGAACTTGCGAAAGAGTAGGATTTCTAGGTCATGAGTATTTAAAACAAACCAAAACCCAACAGTTAGGTTTATCTTAACTTCTATCAAAACCAGTATTCCTTCAGGTTCCTGGAAATCCAAGTTCTGTGACATTTCAGCTGTGAGAAACTTCAGCCTGTTTCTCCCACGAGAAAATGGGTTAAAGCTCATGTCAGTTCCGCTGTGGGAGGGCGAAGGGGGCAGGACACCTGGCTGCAGTGAAGATTCACTGCTTTTAGCTCCTTGTGGCAAATCCTTGGACTGTGCCCCAGCTATGCAGTAAGGAACACTAGCTCTGCCATGGTTCTTGGGGCTTTTGGGCACCTCAGGATTTGATGAGAATAAAAGGTATCAGTTAATTGAGAGTTTCAGGCTTTATAGAAGAGCATGATATACATGATACTGCCTGCCTGACCTGTAGATTTCTGGAGAAATGGATTCTTAGTTCTGAGTGTTTTGTTTTTTCTGGTTTTTTTTCCTCAGGTACTCTGTCCTTTGTAACTGTTCAACAGCAGCTACAGATCTTTTCAAGATAATTTGAGGTCTAATAATGTGCATATTCCCAACAAATTTATTGGGAAATTGTGCCTTGGGAAGACATATAAAGAAATTGATGTCAAATTCTGTTTTGTCTTTGCACCTATACTTAAAATATAAAGACGCAAATGTGTTGGTGTTTGTTACATAGTATCTTGCTACTGCTTGATAATGAACCCCTCTGTAGTCCTTTTAGTGTGTTAGGCTTCCTTCTGAAAGTTCATTTAACCATAAGAAGTGTTAGCCTTACTGTGTGTGCATAAAACAGCTGCTCAGAGCTTTGGATCTCACTGTATGAAATAGCCATCCAACACCTCTTGCAGAGTGGGATGGTGAATGCTGTTAGGGGTAAATCCGTTTGTATTCCATGTCTGTTACTGTTTCCAAATGCATTCTTAAATACTAGAGTAATCGAACTATATCATGTTGTATTCCTAAAAGGTAAGATAGGAAGTTGGAGAGGAGGAGGAAATTCCTGGTGTTGGCTGACCACAGAGCTGAGGGCTGTGCTTTAGAATTTGTGAGATATTTAATCTTTGAGCATTCCTCATGTAATTGTAAAAAAGAATCCAGAAATAATGATTGCCGAATTTTTATTGCCAAGCGTTATATTTAATTTTAACATT
This sequence comes from Pithys albifrons albifrons, assembly GCF_047495875.1. Lineage (NCBI taxonomy): Eukaryota > Metazoa > Chordata > Aves > Passeriformes > Thamnophilidae > Pithys > Pithys albifrons. The sequence goes on along the minus strand of NC_092461.1, from coordinate 66,458,509 downwards.
ACCACCAGAGGGCAGCATGTTCCATGCGCTGGCCGTGCTGAACCTGCTCACATCTGATTTTATGCAAAGATGAACATGTGAAGTCTGAGTTTTCAAAAGTATTAGTGATTCATTTACAAGTTTTTCCTATTATGCTCAGCTTGTATCTAGAAGTCTTCAAATTCTCGTTGTAGCATTAGCTTTCGGAGAAAGAGAAGTGACATTATTGACATCTGCGAGTGAAAACTAAAAGTAGCTGTTCTGTAACTCAGATTCTGGTGCCCTTAGCTTATTATTACTCCTGCATACACCTTTGTTCAGAGAGAGGGATCAGGAATTTATTTCCTTACTTCTTGCTTTATCCTTACCAGTTATAGAATCCATTCTTCCTGTTTTTTTCTCAAGGGTAGTAAACTTCTGTTATTTTTGTTTACTTGTGTGATGACATGAATGTTGAAGTCAATGTAATTCTACCTTCAGTGTTTTTAGGATTAATTTACCTTGAATTCAGCATCTGTACTCTTCTGTAGTAGAGCTTTTGTGTGGGATTTTTTTGAGGTGAGCATTGTGAGACTTCTTAATTCTCATATTGCAGTATGGTCTAGGAAACTCCTTACACAAATAATCTAAAGTGATACTATACTGGTATACTGTGACTCAAAAGCCTCCTTTGTTAGCTTTGCAGTAGGTGCAGGCATGAGACAACAGGCAGACCACATCTTGCAAGACTCACTTTCCCACTTGTACAGTAATGCAGTCTTCTTTGACAGGGTGACTGTTATTTGAGAATCTACTTATGGAGAGCGTAAAATTGAAAAACACATTACATTAATACAGATCACTGAGTAACCTGTATACAACCTTGTTTTTAATGCTGTGGTACAGATATATTCAGTAGTCTCATACATAAAAGGATCGGTAAGTTGATTTAGAAAGATTAAAACCAAGAGTTAAACGTAGACATTTTCTGGAAGTTACATTGTTTTCTTGAATTTTCCTGAAATGTAGTCAAGAATTTTTTATATTTGGAAGTGTAACATACTGTTTTTGCAGAAGTCTCTCACTTCTTTTTAGGAATAATAGAGGTTCTGTGTACTAGGGTCTTGCCATCTTTCAGGTGACTTTGTATAAATCCACACTGAGTATGCCTCTCCTGGGTGGTGAAAATAAACCTGGATCTGTGCTGCTGTGGAATGGAAGGGCTCGAGTGTCTGGTGTTTTAGTAGCAGCAGCATTGTTAGAACATACAGTGCAATTGCAGTAGGCTTGGTAGGCGGCCAGCTCAGCCCGTGTGGGCTTACTGGTTGAGGTCCTGTGTTATGTGGAAGTGGCTAAACTGCACCTGGATCCAAGCTGGCGTGTGAAGTGCTACAGCTGTGTTCTTGCAGTCCCCTACACATAGCCTAATAAATCCAAACTGGATATGAGGGGAAACAGCTCTGTCTTTCTGCATCTATGGCTCAGTTAATCTGCAAATAGGATAAACTGCTCATAAATAATTAAGAGTTTATAGTATACTGCATGTTCCAGATAAGAGTTAGAACATGCAGTATTAAAAGAGATTTTTAGAAGAAGATAATTATAACGAGTTCACCTTCTTCTCCACGCTAATGGTGGCATTAGCATGCAATGTCAAAATCTGATATGATATTCTTAAAGCAAATAGTCTGCTGCTTTCAGGGGTGGTCTTAGGTGGTTATTTTGAGACTGCTTACACTTTGAAGTGTAAGCTAACTTAAAACATGGATGCAAGAAACAAATGAAAATCTCAAGGGATTCAAGTCTCTTTTCATGACTGGTTAGTAGCAAGTTTTCAGAATTCATACCAAGAAGGGAACATGAGGTAGACTTCTGTGCTATATTCTTGTCAAGTCATTGTTTTCGAATAGAAGTTATGTCTCTGTGACCCAGTGCAGCCTGGCATTTTGCCATGTGGGATAACAGTACGTGCTGTTTTAACACTAGTATGTGGTGCACCAGAATCACTGATAGGAGTGTGACAGTCAGATATGTCTTTCCAAGACAACTGAAATGATAGAACTGAGATTAAAGTAATAATTGAATTTTTCAGGTCAACAGTTTCTTAGCCGATATGTTTAATATTAAAATAGACTGTACTGAACTCGGTGCTCTTCTGCTTGGTACAGTACACTTGTAATAACAGGAGGGATGTCTGTGTTTGTGCAGTGCTGTTTTCCTGTGCATCTTGCTATTTTTTTTGAGGATAGGTGCATTTCTACAGTGTGGTTCTTGAGTGTAGCATCCAGGAGATAATTTATAATCAGTTGTGCTAGTTTGGAGTTCGTAGTCTGTTGAAATTCTAGTTTTGTTGCTCTAAAGTGGTTTTTATAGACCTAATGTAATTCTCCTGACACTAATTCTGAGAGCCTCGGCGTACTTAGCCAGTATGTTCTAGAAGTATTAGAAGTGCCAATTGTTAAGTGCTTGTTTACATGAAGTTATCATAATGCATTTTTAAGACTTCAAGTTCTGTTTAACATCCCACTGAAGCTGAAGCAAGCAAATATCCTTGCGGATTCCAGCTGTGTGAATTTCCAAAGTTTTTGACTTATACCTTTCAGTAGGCCCATATATGAGGCCATTACAATAATTACTGTGTTATCAGAAACAAAGATAAGTTTGAATTTTTTTCTTATGTGTAAGACTTTGGTTTCTGAGGAATTTGAGTCAATTCGTAGTTGGCCAAAAGCCAGTTTTTTTCCTCAACTCTTAACACATGTTTGAAAAACGAACTCGCTTCCTAAGTGCCTTGTGAATCTGCAATGATTAATTCTTCTCATTATTTTGCTGCAAATTCTCATGACCCTCTGTGATGATTCGATCACCCACTTAGACTTTATGCATATTCATATCTTTCCACTGCTGCTGCAGTCGTTCAAGTCTCCTTCACTGGCTGTGGTGTGTGCTTGGTGCAGTAATTGAGCTGCAGTAGATTGATTACTCTGGGGAGCTGTAAGGCCTTTAAAGGTGAAAACATATCAGTCCTGTTAATTAGGAAACAAAGCTCTGGTGGCAAGTTCAGCAGTCAAATGCTTCCAGTGTAGAAATGAGGAAAAGTATGATTTGTTCCTCTCCATGAACACTGTTTACTTTTTTATATTTGAATTAGATCTGTATTTGCTGTAATAGGTTTCTGCAGAAAGTAGCATGTCTTGTATGATTGCATGGTGTTGGTATTTTAAAGCAAAAAACCTGTATGTTGTAATTACTAGGTGCTGTTAATCACCTCCTAAATTATACATTATTTTAGGTGTTACTTGACCTATAAAGCTAAATGACAGATGAAGAATGGAATCATCGATTGTAAACTTTAACCAAAAACATTTATATCGGTCACTTCGTCAGACCTGAGTGTCAAAGTATGTTCTCTGAATTAAAACAATAGATTTTTAGAAATCGTTATAAAACCTGTGGCCTGTCCTTGGTGGTATTAAGATGTCCGTTGCCCATTGTGTGCAAGATTAATTAAAGAGAATAAGTTCTTGAAATTAGGTGAATATTAAATGATAGCATAAGGTTTCATCCAGCAGACAGCATCCTTACATCATCATTGTAAGTACCCTGTGGTTTTATGTTGCTAAGCACTCTAATCTAGAGTGGCCTATTACAAAGATATTAAGGGTAGGGAAACCATCTGCCACACAATCTATCCATAAGGGTCAGAAATAAATAATTTAGAAGTAATTTATATATCTTAAAAACCACTTTTTCCCTGTAATTACTGGACAACAGATTGTAGAATGCAGATGTTATGAAAATGCCAGTGTTTTTGTAAACAGCATGTGATCCATTGCTGCTTCAGGGTAGGTTATAGGATGCTGTTGTCATACCTGTCCCTGCAGAGGTCAGGAAGGAGAGTCTCACTGAAACAACTGCACTTGAGATTGAATTCCAATTAGCGCATCTTACACCAAAGGTTATCGCATTCATTGTGGTTTTGGTCTTTTTTTCCTCTGTTTTAGGCATTTATTAACACCGCAAAGGAGATCTACGAGAAAATCCAGGAAGGAGTTTTTGACATTAATAATGAGGTAACTTTTAGTACTTTGAATACTTTGTAAAGGTTATAATTCACCTTCCCTGGAATGCTGAACAGTAAAAAATTTGTCTGTTCCATTTGGATATAGAATTGTATGCCATTGTGATAAAAATGGATTAAAATAAGTGACCCTATCCATCCATGAAGCATTGCAAAATAATATAAATCCCCAAAAGAGAAGAAAATCCACTTTCATCCACTTCTCCATATGGTGTCATCTGTTTTCAAAGATAATTTTCCACTATGTAAATGGGGGACCATGTTGATATGCCAGATGCACTCCATGAGCTGTCCAGGGTAAGGGAGGGATTGTTTTGAGAGTTACATAAAAGACTTTTGAAATGTTCCTGGTTTAGGTGGCTCGATGCTGTAGGGAATAAAAGATTAGCCATTTTTCCTATGCACATTACTGAAATTACGGATTGTTGGGGCCTGTCCCTTTGCTTGTTTGGGGTTAGGGTGGAGAGGTGGAGGAGAGAGCACTTTTGTCATGCAAAAGCCTAGAAATATCTCTAATGTCTGTCTTGAATTTTGAAGTGATTGTGCTGTTGAAAATCTTGAGCAGTTTGGAAGGAGGTTCTTAGCCATAGAAATAGCAAATTCAAATTCAGTGGTGGTAAATAGACATATTAGTATTGTACAGAAATGTTAAGATCGTACAAGCTCCCTGTTGATCTTCACATAAAAAGTCACACCACATCAAATTTAAAACTTAAAATTTAAATGTGATGTGGTCAGTCTTTTCTGATGTCCAAGTTGTTTTTTTAACTTGCATGTCCCTCAGTATCATTGCTGAGGTGCTTAGTGAAATCACACATGAAAATCTGCACCACCACTCTGTTCTGTTTCTGTTCTGTGGGTGGGGATGTCCGGGACTGTCAGTCCAAGGTTTCTCGTAAATGTTACAGACTTACAAAATTGCTCAAAGAGTGGTGAGGGAGTTGGCAGGACTCAATTAAATAGCTGCACCTCTTTCTGATTAATATATTTCAAGAAAACTTAGACTATTGAAAATATTGCTCATGACTTCAGAGAGGGGAAAAAACTAGAAACTTCAGTAGTATGCAAAGTATTGGATCATGAAACTTGTAACTAAGTAGGACTTAAATAGTAATCCATCAAAGACACTCATTCTGACTGGAAAACATGTGTGTGTAAATGCTGTTTCGGTGAAACACTTGTTAAATTCAGTTCACTGATGAAAAGTTTAAAATTTTCTTTCAAATGTTTCCTGAAGGAAGTGCAGTTGGTAGTGCAGTATAAATTGGAGAGCAATCAGAGTTTCTGAAAAAGCATGCTTGGTTGTATCTGTTGAGTCTCATATAGTAGCTGACTGCTTTACTGTGCCTTACGGAGCTTTGATTGCAATATGCTGTCAGGAGCCAACAGTCCGTGCTACTTTTTTGGCCTTACGCCAAGTCTGGCTCCTTGATTCCTCAAGAAGTTGCTATCAGCCCAGAGGGGGCAAAACCAATGAGCCATAGGGCATGCTTTTTATTAAAGAGGAGTCAAAGAGCGAAAAGAAACCACATCAGCTGCTGTCAATACTGAGCGAGTGCCAGAAACCCGAAGGCTACCACTACTGCAGAACAACTGCCAAGCACTATAAATCTGAGATTTGCTGTGACGCAAAGTTTCCTTAAGAGCTTAATTTCTGAAGCTACTGTATTACTTCTCTCAAAGTGCTGTATTTTTAGGTAAAATCCACTTGAGGGAGTGAGGGTTAAGATATAAGTGTGATTTTGATGAATGAAAGAGCTACGCTGTGTGTGGGTTCTTGGCAAGTAGCCACGTCTTTTGGGATCACAGAAATTATTGATGACACAGAACACTCGTATGCCCTTAGCCTCTACAGCTGATTCAACACAGAAAGAAATGCTGTCTAGAGAGGAAAAGTTTTATATTAAACTATTAAACTAGTGGAGCTTTTGGCAAGAGGGGAGAGGTTATACATTCTTAGCAAATGCCGTGTGTTTTTAAAGCCTTACGCCAAGTAGTATTCAAATGCCACTCTTGCTCTGTGCTTTTTTTGGTAGGAGTTTAAGCTACAGAGTGTAACATGGAGATAAAATTTAAATGAGAAGGAAGACATCTTCCTTTATATTTAATCGTAAAGGACATGTCACTAAAAAGTTACCATCTTCACTATATTTATTGCATGCATTAGGAGGACTTGCTATATGATATTCTAAGCAGAAAAGACTGCTTTACAATTATGTTAGTGTTTTAAAATATTCACACTGTATTTAACTTCATTTCAGGCAAATGGCATAAAAATTGGCCCTCAACATGCTGCTACTAATGCAACACTTGCAGGCAATCAGGGAGGACAACAAGCTGGAGGAGGCTGCTGTTGAGCCTGTTTTTACTTTCTAGCTGCCTGGATGAGGCCTACTAACTTGTTTGTTCACCCTTCCCTCCCCTCACCCTGCTCGCCTCCACTTCAGTTCAACTGAGACATGAAACTTGTAAGTTGGTTTCCTGTTGCAGAAGACTTTATCCTTCAAATTCTTGTATAACTTTGAATAAATGGTTAATGTTCACTTAAAGACAGATTTTGGAGATTGTATTCATATCTATTTACATTTGATTTCTAGGTCAATTGATGTGATTATTTTTGTTAAATGTTGTCTTGTGCCCTTGACTACGAACTGAATTGTATTAAACACTACAAAGTCATCTGAGTATTTTAATCAGTTTGTGTAGTTAGGTTTCCCAGCTCCTGCGGTTACCTAATGTTTAATATTGTAGAGCTGTCCTCAAGTTTTTTGTCAATTTTCAAGGCTATGAAGAGAAGCGGAAGGACTCTTTTAATTCTGTATTTATCACTTTCTGTATATATAGTTTAATAACCTGCTTGGGTGTACTTGCCAAGCTAGAATTCTTTAATGCATTTGCATAAATTCTATACTACTTAGAGCTTGAAAACTACAGAAGCATTAATAGAAATTGCTTGGATGCTAAATTTTAAGCCTTTTTGACATTGTTAGCATGTTCATGCTCCCCTGTCATTATCCTGAAGTCCAAGAGAGATGCTTAATGTATATTACTAGAAGCTACATAACGTGCTATCTATTTTAATGCCAAATGTTTGCTGTTTGTCCACAATTTCCACAGCACCTCTTCAGAAATGGATTAGCTGTTTGCCTTAATAAATTCTATAGGTAAAAGTAGAGTATGAATGAAAAGTAGAGGAGGAGTTCATAAATTTAAAATGGCACATTATAAAAACATTAATCTTTTCTCAGTGTTTTTTTTCTTGTTTACCACTTGATTTCTAAGTATATTTTTCATGCAAGGACAGTTTTTCAACCTAAATGTATAGTGGTTGTGTAAAGTTTTCTTTTAGTGACAACTTGTAATCCTAAATATATGGTAAGCATCTTGTCTATTGTGAAGAGGGTGTGAAAATAAAATCTGCCAGTTTGGAAATCTTGATGAAAATCAAAATTAGAAATGTTTTGGTACTTATTATGGTGGTGGTTGGGGAGGGCATGTTTTACCTCAAGTGAAAGGGTTGCAACAGTACAAAACTAAATCCTGTGTTTAAGTGTTGATTTGTTAAAATACAGTGTTCATGTCACTTTTCCTACCACTGTGCAAACAACTGAGTTTCCATCTTATCCTACTTAAATAATTGCAGATAAAAGGGTGACACTAATGCTAGGCCATTCTTTATGTGTTGGGGAAAAAAAAAAGGGGTGGGGAGCAATGACTGCAAAACTTTTGTCTTACTGGACCAATACTGACCTCAGCACAACACTGGGGGACAGGGATCCTCATGTTATCCCTTCTGATTGTCAGAACTTTAACATCCAAAGTGAATAAATTTCAGCCTGACAGGTGTAACATAGCAGTGGTTCTGAGATTAAATAAAATTTGAAAAAATGTGTGGAACCTTTTGTTGGTATTTAGGGGAAGGGGCAATCAATATGGATTTTTGTTAGTTGCTGACTTGAATTCTTTTTTACACATTTAGGAACATTTTCAGCAATGCAATACAATTGTTTTCAACTATTTATATTATTAAGAGGTCAGTCAATTTACATACTTGCAACTGTTACCTGTTTATTATATGAAGCTTGCATTTATAAAGCACACATTGTTTCAGGTGAAGTTTGAAAATTGTGTTGCTTGACAGTAAAACCGTCGGACTGAATTGCATGGATGCCAAGGGAAAACTGGCTTGTAGTAACTAGCTGCTCACAAGAAGGAGTGAACAAACAAAGAGTACTTGCTTGAATTAACTGTTTGAAGTGTTTTTTGCAACTGGCAACATTGTAGAACTTAGTTGCTTGAGATGTGATGGGAGGAAAGTATGCTCTTCTATAGCGGCCTCAGCTCCATTACCAATGGGAATAAATTTCACTTAGCCATAAAAATTGTCCATTATTAAGGGAGCAGAGAGAGTATTTGTACCCTATCCCAACAAGAACAAAAATGCACTGTTTTAAGTGGTGATGATTTGCAATACCGGCAGTTCTGACATCCTCTCACTTTCTGAAAGCATGGCAGAGGTAGAGAATTGCCCACGAATCTTGGGCTACTGTAGCAAAGAGCCAGTGTTGCTTTTCGGGGGGTGAGGGGCAGGGGGAATGTGCTGTGAGTTACTGAAGCCACATATGCAATCGATTGCTGATCCTGCTGGCTGGTCCTGGCTCACATGCCAATCTTATGCTGTATATTTTGTCAAGAATCTGGTACTTTCAAAAAGGAGCTAAAACAAAACCGGTTTCCATGCATTGTGGCTGGGTTTTTGTCACAAACTTCATGTACACATAATCATTTTGCTGCCAGTTACAAATCTGTATTTTTGTGACTTTGGGATTTTTTGTTTAGTTGGTTTTGTTTGATTTTGAGAAGCCCTGATGCTATTTTATTCTATTAGAATTTGAAAATTATATAGCACAGGATGTATCAGGAGGGTTTTCTTCTAGAACATGTGCTTTAACAGGGTTATTCTTTCACAGCTTTCAGTTTTGCCTGTACATGAGTGACTGATATCTTGCCGAGATTTCATGTTGAATTAAAGTTGCTTTTATTAGTTGCATTTTCACAACCAAGGAACCATTTACTTTTCCCCCAGCTGTACAGCTGTTACATATAATGTAAAAGTATCAATACTGAAAAATCATACCAAGGTGCCGTTTTCCGTATTCCCAGTTTAGCATATGGTATAAATCACACTTAATTTACAAATCAGTAAATTTGGAGTGATAAGTCTTCTAAGCATGACTTAAGACTTGTCTTTCCTATTCCTACTAAAAATGAGAAGCTCCAGGATTTTTGGCAGTCATTTAAGAAAGATTAACCCTCCCTCTCAATCATACCTGTGCATTTCTGTTGGCTTCAGTCATTCCGATTTATTCTTATGTGAAATCAGACTTAGTGAGTTAAGGTGAAATAAGCTGATAAGCTAAAATAACAAGAATGTCTGAAGCCCTTGGCAGGCAGCAAGTGCTCTGTCCTCTGCTCCAGGATTGTGTTCTTTCTGCTGTGTTACACTTTTTGTGGCACAGCTCGTGGTTGCAGCTGGAGGCTCTTCAATGAGCCGCCTTATTTTTGTATTGGTGGGGTTAGAAGGGCGCACACTCGTTTTAGGCTAAATGGTATACATTTAAATCAGGAGAGTTATGTCTGCCTTAGGCATTTGCCTGTTGGAACATTACATCTGTTCTTGAGAAGAAAGGTAAACCTCTTGTCAGACTCAGAGTTAAACTGAATCTGAATGAAAAAATGTATATTAAACTAACTTAGAAATATCAGAAGACGATTGCCGGCATTGAAGGATTTTTTTTATTTTTTTTAACGTAGTCTTTCTTAATGAGATCACCCCAATGTACCTGCATTTTTCTCAAAGTTATCAATAGAGTTTTGCTTTTGTAAATGCTGAGGCCTGAGGTACTGTTTCCTCTTGACGGATTGTTCTTCTGATACTGATTGTCCTACAGCTTTCTTCTTAGGTTTTTTTAGTTGATTGGTTTGTTTTGTCTGTTTTTTCCTTCTAAATCAAGTCTCTCTTTTGTATTATCTCCTTTTGTCTTTTCTGTTTTCATATTCTTTCATTCAAACTTAATCCTGTGAGCAGAGTGCTGCTCTCCATCTTTGTGCTCCACTCCTACACGTACAGGAATCTGCCCAGTATGGGACATTTGTTTTTAGGGATGGAAAGGTGGGGCAGAGGGAGAGGGATATGCTGTCTTGCTGCATGATATAAAATGATGAAGGAAGTATTGCATGGTTACACATACTGTGTGTGCTGTTTTGCATGTGTGTGGGGATATAATTTGCCTAGAACTCTTCCACTATTGCATGGGAGGAGATAGGGGAGACAGAGGAACATTAACAGGTTTTATTTGGATATGTTAATAAATTTGTTTGCTGATAGCATATGTATGATTTGTATATACTTAGTGTTCCTCCCCTTGGAATCTCTGGGTTTTCTTCTACCGCGTTACCACAATTTAACTGTAACAGTATGCAGTGGTGATTTATTGTAATACACTACTGAAATCTCCATTTGTAAATAATCCAGGCTGCTGCTGTGTAAGTAGCTGATGAAATGTCTTTACTGGGTCTGCTGTGTATGAAAGAAACCACAACATTAGGCAATAAAAACTACTAACAGAATGTTACAAAACCAAGACCATGACAAAAAAAGCAGCATGTTGTGGATCTATCTTTTTTATTCTTGAGACAGATTTTATTATTTTTGGAACTATTACAAGGCTTATGTTAAATATTGTGGATGATAAGAGGAAACAGACTCTTGGCAAACATGGAAAACCAATTACAGCATATTACCCTATTCCCCTTCCAATAAAGGAGGGGCGAAGCTAAAAGTTTATTCTTTGCTTAGCAGCTGGAGGAGGTGGAGGGGGGGAAGTGTTCCTGCTTTAGCATTGGCTTGAGGAAAGAGATTGTTGCTGTAGCAGTCTTACCGCAGGCAATCCGAGCTGCAGAAGGCAAAACCAGTGCACTCCATAGCCTGTTACCCCAGCCCAAAAAAGCACACTGTTGTGCTGAGTAAAGAAATAGCTATTCTATACCATGAGGAATACTGTTCACTTAAAAATACATCTTAAAAACTTGTGTTTGGTTGCAGATCTCCATGTCATGGTGATAAATACTTGATTTGATAAATAAACTGGAATATGTATCTGATACTTGGACATGGAATTTAACTGCTACATCCCATGGCTCTGTGACATAGAGGTGAAATAAAGTGTAGGGAAAACCTACATCAAAGCCTTTTTAGAAGTCGGCACATCCATTTGAATTCCCATCCCAAATTGCAGTTCTTGTAAAATTGTCCATAGCAGCTTGAATGTTGATGAATTGACGTATCAGTGTGTTTATGTGGGGGTTTTTTCCCCCACAGCATAGTTACGATTTTTAAAATTCCTTCATTAAGGAGTCAGAGATATAAATGTTTATATTGGGTGGACTCTGGCTGATGGTTTCAGTCTATGGTACACTTGCTGTAAATTACAGCAGGATCTAACTGGCCTTTCTTAAGCAAAACCCAGTTCCATGTATCAAACTAACTGGAAACTGATTGCTTGCTTTTCCTAGATTTAGACATAAAATACTGGGAGGCAGGAATATCCTGAAGTGCAAGGACAGCTCAGAAGAGACCAAGTTACCACCTAACAATTGGTAATTTAACATTGTCTGGGTTAAAGCAGTCAAGTAAACAGTGCGTGTTCTGATTATGGCATGGGAAAATATTTTCAGACACAGGAAATGTCTGAAAGAATGTGGCTTGCAAGACAGTTATATAGCAAGCATGCTTGGGAAGACAAAAACTCATGCAGTTGTTTGCTTTCTCCCAGGATGAGGCAGGAGAGGCTGCCAGTTTGAGGCATTGCCCAGCAACTGAGCACTGACACCTATGCCAGGGCAGGTGATGCTGCTTGAGGACTGTAGCACTGGGCTGCCTGTGAGGAAGGACCTTTTAAAATTTGGACACTGTTGCTGGGTGTGCATTGGTAGCTCTAAGATGAGAGCTGAGGCAGCATCTGTAATCTGTAGGATACATATGCCCGGTTTTAAGGAAGAGAGATGGGTACAGAAACAGTGAAGAGGACATGGGTCAAATATACTTGTCAAGGTACAACACCTGTCTGTGATTGTTGTATCCAAGCACAGCAAAGCTTTGTTTTGAATGTAGTTGTATGCAGATTATTCTCTGGGTTTTTTTAATTGCATTTTATTCGTGAGGATGACTGGACCTTTTGTGGGTTGCTGGTTAGGTTCATGTCTAAAGTCTTTAATATGGAGAATGTCAGAACACTGAAGAATTTGTGTGTCTGGTGCCCTTGAGAGTAAATCCAGCCATTTCTAAGCAAAATCTGACTGACTGACTGACCGACCTAAACAAACTGGTGAATGTCTGTCAACCATCAGTGGTGCACAAAAATCCAGCAGATGAGCTATGCTGATCCTCCTTGCCCCCATGCTATTCAACTCCCATCTCAGAAGTAAAACATGCCTACACAGAAACAAAAGTGCTTGTGGTGTGTCCCATAGTTTTGGCTGTGAAGCAGAAATTAAGCTTGTGAACTCGTGCCATATTGTAATTCTGTCTAGGATGTTTTTCTGTAAAGCCTCATAACTCCAGAGAAAAAAAGCATCCTTCTGTACAGGACTGACCACTGTGCATCATCAGTTAAATACTCCATCATAGTCTCTGGATTCCTATCCAAGTCCAGTTCTGTGTCCAGTTTTCAGAGCTCCATGTCTTCTTTCTTGTGTTCTTTCCTATCTTCTATACGTTCTCTCCCACCTTTTTCTTTCCTTCTTGGAGTTTGGGGGTGGGTGTCTGTTTAGGGGAAATGATTCAAAAAAAGCAGCAATGTATTTATGGTACCCAGTTCTTCTGGAAGACCTGTATTAACTGGTAAAATAACCAAAAAAACACTCTGCATTTGGATGAAATGGTTTTTTGTAGCAATGCCATTATATGAACTTAACATACATAGTTGGTCACAGACCCCTCTCTTTAATTCTGCTGAATCCTCTCTCCTGCGTCATGCACCAGTAGTACAATCACAGAAGAAAAGTGCAGTTGTCTACCAGTAATTTTCTTTTTTGGCAAAGCACCATCTGAATGGTGGGGTTTTGTTTAGTTTGGACTTTGTTTTGAAGGTGTGTGTAACTTCATTCCATCCTGGCTTTCTAGTTTAATTCAATTGCTATGCAAGGCAAAAAGCAGTTTTCCTTCAATGTCAGATGAACTCTGAAGTTCTAAAGTTATTGGGTTGTTGTTGCCTACCACACATAACAAAGATCCATTAGAGGAAAAGCTGCTACTGAAACTATTGCTTTGTGAGCCAAGGAATAAGCTGCTTGCTGCAAGCAGGAGAGGTCTCATTATCTGCGTGCTGGGAGCCACTGTGGTAGAGGCTCCTTTTTCCTGCTCCACAAGGACTGAGGCGTCTCTGAGGTAAGCAAAGCAGCAATGCGATACTCCCCAGGCTTATCAGCTCCTATCAGTTGGATCTCATGTTTGCTCTAGACTCCACCTTTACTTGGAAAGTGCTTGCAATTCCATGAGGTAATTCTTCCTCCCCGCGCTGTGGCTTGTTAAGACGACTGTGTCGTCCTAGCGTGCGCCGGGACACAAAATGATAAAAGCCTACCCCGCCATCCATGCGCTGTAACTTCCTTTTTCCCCGTCCTGCCGGGGCAGGCTGTTGTGCTCCGCATGTTTTGGCTCTGACCGCCGTGGCAGCGGGTCAGCCCTGCCGGGAGGGCAGAGCCATCGCCCTCCCGCCAGCCAAACGCCTGACCGAGTGCCCACTGCCGCTTTCGCCACAGGTGCGAGGTAACACCTGCTCCGTTGGCACCGGAGCCAGTATAAATCTGCGTTATTTTGATTGAGCTCGGATTGATTAGGAACAGGTCCGGGCTAACATACCATAAACACCTATTAAACCGAAATAAATACGTCTACAGGGGGCTTAGCTTAACCGGGTGCAGCTTTGCAGCGCGGGGCGGGCGCAGGCGGCGGCGGGCACCGCCGGTTCCAGGAAAGCCCGTCCGGGCTGACGTCGGGCGGGGAGGGGGCGGGACGGGATTTCCCCTGGGAGGCCGGTGCGGATCGTTCCGTGCTGGTGGTTCCCTCGCAGCCCCGTCCGGGGGGGACGGTGTTGGCCCGTCCCCATGGCAACCTCCGACCCCCGGCGCGAAGGGGCGCGGGCAGCGGGTCGACCCCGCCATCCCTCCGGGCCTTCCCCCACCCCTGCCTCGGGGACGCGTCCGGCGCCAGATACTCGCTCTTCCCAGCGGCCCTGCGAGGGCTGTGCCCCCTCGGTCCCTTGCCCATCCCGGCCGGGCTCCTGCGGCGCTGCCCCGGGCTCCCGGCGCGAGCCTGCCCGGGGCTCCCGGGAGTGACCGTGGGAATACGAAACGGCAGGAGGGGACGGGCGCGAGGTTGTGCGATCGGAGCCTCTCGGGAGGGAGGGGACGGGTGGCCCTGCCCCGCTGTGGCCCAGGGCTCAGAGCCGGAGCAGCTGGAGACTTTAAGGGAGGGACGCCGTCCCGGAGCGGGAGCGGTGGGGAGGCGCGGGAAGGGGCGCGGAGCCCGATGCGTGCGGAGTCCCGTTCCCGGGAAGCACAATGGCTGCTTCTCCAGCCTCCCGGAGCTTCCCTCCGGGCTGTGTTTGTCTGCTCGACCTCCGCCCTTGCTGGCGGCCGCGTCCTGCCCTCGCCGCCTGCGTGGGGAGCTGCGCCGCTGTGGGAGCGCACGGAGACGTGCGAGAGGCGAGGCAGCAGGAAAACCATGCCCTGTGACCAGGGAATGGCGTTTCGTGGTCACTTCCAGGGTAGTCCGGCCTGTCGCCTCCTCTCGGCCCTGCTGAACGTGTCCGTAGCCCCTCCCCGAGTCTCTCCTCCGACCCAACTCCAGCTGGAGCGTTGCTGACCCGTGTGTTGTGCTCCCGAGCCGGCTCTGAGGCTAATTGATGTAAACATACCTATATAGCTGTTCTGCTCGGAAAAAATAATAGGAAAACTGATGGGTTTAACTTCTTTCACTGCATAGTATTATCTACAGTGCTATCTCCAAAATTTTTTCAACTTTTATGTTAAAAAGTTATTGCAGTGAAGAACACTTTCTTTCAGATTATTTTTGTATTTGGCAAAAGGAAGGCCAGAAAAGATGCAGTGCAAGTAAGTATTTTGACCTTTGAGTGGTTAGACAATTGAGCTTTGATGTCTGTCATTTTTTTTCACAATATAAGCAATAAATAACATTTTTACTGTCACCTGTTTTACTTGCTAACGCAACAACAATCTATCTGGATTTTTTGCCCCTGCACTTGCCTTTTGTACTGATACTCTATTTAAGTTTTATATAAATTAGACTGGTCTCATCTAGAGAAAATGGAAAATCCATATAAAGTCAACTTTTCCTTAACAAAAGTCTGTGGATGATTCAGTACTAGATGTGATGCTTAGACAGTAAAGTTTCATCTTGCAAAAGTAAAATAACATTTTCTTTTTGCTCTAAATCTTACAACTCAACAAAGTGTTTAAAAGTTGACAGTGGGCACAGTTGGTATTTACCTGATCAACTGCTTCAGTTTTAAGTTGGTTTCTGGACAGGTAGAGTACACCACAGGCATGCCTGGACATTTGGCGCCTCTGAGCAGTTTGTCTTTGAGGAAGCAGATCATTAAACTGTAATGCGAAGAGAAACCATTTCAGCACTCACAGATAAATACCTCTTCTCCTTTTTATTTTTGACCTCCTGACATCCCTAGTTTAGGTGGGTTTAAATAAATGGGAGAAACACATGGAATGCAATGCATACTTTTAGGTGTACACTAACAGAATGTGTACATTGAAATACTATTTAATAGACAAACAGCATCTGAAAAGCACATAAGCCTAATTGATTCCAGACACAACTGGCCTGGGTTTTGTTTCCTCTTATTCCAACTTTCTGACCTTGTAAAAATTATCTTGATTGTGTTATATTAAAACAAGGCCATCATCTTGCAAAAACTACCATGTGTGCTGGTGCTGAGAAGTGCCCAGTTAAGCACTGGCTCTGGAACAGATGCTGACAGCATTGGGCCCCAGATTGGTGTGTTTGTTTTCCCTTGCTTATATCTAATCATAGTGAAGCAATAGTCTCTACGAAAAGTGCTCATTTTTAAAGGATGTAAAAAATGTGTTGTAAAACTTATGATTTGTGATGAATTATAGGTTTTAAATTCTTAGAGCAGCTTAAGCTACTGGGATTTTATCGCTTTTACACTATGGGAAAGAACAGTGAGGGTTTAAAAACATGTATTGCCTGTATTTTTTTCCGTTGTGTGTGTCTCGTGGTATCTTTGTTTTTCAGAAGATTGTTTCTAGGGATTTGTAGAAGGGTTGAAGGACTTGCTGGCTTTGATGATAACTCGCCCTTACAATACCATGGTGCCTTTGTATAAACATGTGAAAAAGACCTAAGGACAGCATAGTGTTAGATGTGCTGCTGTCTTTGGCACTGGAGAACTTCTGAGTTTAATAATATTTTCTGCTTGAAAAAGAATCCACTGATCCTTTTATTACAATAACTGCTGCTGCTCCATCTATTTGGGAATCTGTGTCCTGCTAGCCTTGAATCTCTGTGAAGAGTAGTGACAGAAAGATGTTGAACTGAACAGATGATCTCTCTCTTTATTTCTCTGAAGGCTGTCCTTTTGGGTTTTTTTCAGGATCAAGAATAAACTGTGTGTTTGTGCCTTTGTCAGCAAGGCTCCCGTGGGGAAATCCTTCTAAGTGCTGGGATTGCCTGGTTAGTAGCAGGGAGGCTTATAAAAAGCAACTCCAGGTGGAAGTGGGCCTTTACCTGCTCCTCCCTTCATCCTGCTGCAACTCCCTTTCATCCAGGCCCTGACAACAGCTTGCCTTTCAGTCTAAGCTACAATACTAAGACAGTTGTAGTCACTTGACCAAGGCATTAGACTATCTGCCTTTACAGATTCATTGATGTTCTGAGGAGTTTTGTTGTGTATAATGTATTATGTCAATTTCTGGTGGTCATACAACAAATGTAACTTTAAAAACTAAGGCTACCTTTGAAGAAGGCAAGCAGCTTTTATGCATCATTAAACTTGGGTTCCAAAAAGTTGTCATCAATGCAACTGCCATTAAGTTTGGACTTTTTAGCTCTCATGTCAACATTTCTTTTTTCCCTACAGATTGCAAGGTGGACATGGTGTGTGGTACGTAATTTATCAAATAAAAAACCTGACAGCATGTGCAGTGTTCTGACTCAAAAGTCACGTTAGTAACCTGGTACACCAAAGATGAATATTAGTGCCAGAAAACTGCATCAGTTGTCTTTATCTTTTAGCAAGTGTTTTATAGCTTTTCTGTGAAGTTATAGACAAGCTTCAGGTAAAAACCTGCCGCCTTGGAAGCCGTGATATAATCTGTGTTCTCAGTGCAAAAAATACAACATGTTCTGGCTTGTGTTTTTTAAGAGAGAAAACAATTGGTCCATTGCTTAAAAGCTGTACCGTTCTGTGCTGCGCCACTGAAGTGTGCAGCCTGTGGAGTGTGACCTGTGGCGTTACAGATGCGGCACACATCCCCTCCCTTCTCAGCAACCACAGGATGAGGACACAAGGTCTTTCTGCCTTAACTGAAACAAGCAAGTTCTGTTCATCTGCCCAGAACGTACGGGTAAATATAAAACGATTGTGTAAGGTGGTTGTAATACCCAAAGTATAAACAAACTTGTGCACAGGAGAGGTGAGTTTCTGGCAGGTTTTCAGGGGAGTTTCCCCCAGTGCTGCAGAATCAAGGCATTGCTTTTTAAGGATAAGACAAATTTTAGGTATTTATGTAAGTCTGTGCAGAAAAGGTGCAGAGTAGGGGGATACCAAATGAGGTGTTGTGTGCTCGTGCTTTTAATGCTGCCCCGTGACTCCAGATTTATTTCTTCACATTTGGCACTCAGTGTTATTGAACCACCTCTACTTTCATACCATGTCAGCATGGGTGGCAAGTACACACCATTTCATGGAATCAGATCTCATATATCTCCTATGAAACATAAGCAAGAAGTGAGGTGTTTCTTTACCTGTGGGTTGTTATTATCAGACGAGTGAGTTTTAATATTTTTAGGTTTAATTAATGGTGTATTATTGTAAATACTTAGGTGATTAGAAGTTTTTTTTACAGAGAGTGTGGCTGTAGTGGGTTGATCCTGGCTGGATGCCTCTCTCTTGCTCCCCTCTGCAACTGGACATAGGAGAGAAAATATAATGAAAGTTTCATAAACTGAGATAAGGACTGGGAGAGGTCACTTGCCGATCACAGTCATGGGTAAAACAGACTCAAAGTGAGGAAGTTAATTAAATTTATTACTAAAAGAATCAGAGCAGGAGAATGCAGAGTAAAATACACCTTGAAAAGACTCTCCTCTCAGCCCTCCCTCCTTCTAAGGTCTCCCTCCTCCCCACCAATGGTACACGAGGTCAGGAATGGGGGGTGCAGTCAGTTGTTGTTTCCGCTGCTGCTCAGGGAAAGGAGTCCTTCCCCTTCCCCCTGTGGGGTCCCTCCCACGGGAGACAGTCCTGAACAAACCTCTCCAGTTATGAGTGCGTCCCACAGGCAGCAATTCTTTACAAACTCCTGGAACATGGGTCATTTTTCTACAAGGTGCAGTCCTCCAGGCCCAGACTGCGCCAGTGTGGGTCCCCCACAGGGCCACAGGTCCTGACAGGAAAACCTGCTCCAGTGTGGATGCCTCTCTCCCTGGGTCAAGCAGGTCCCTGCCAGGCCCTTCCTCTAGCATGGGCCTTCTTTGGGGTCACAGCCTTCCTTGAGCCATCTACCTGCTCTGGTATGAGTCTTCTCCACAGGCCGCAGGTGGATCTCTGCACCCCCATGGACCTCCATGCTGCAGAGGCACAGCTGCTCCACCAAGATCTGCACCACGGGCTGCAGGGTAACCTCAGCTCCAGCACCTGGAGCACCTGCTGCCCTTCTTTCTCCACTGACCTTGGTGTCTGCAGAGTTGTTCAAATGTTCTCACTCTGCTCTTCTCTGGCTGCAATTTTCAGCCGCCCAATAACTATTTTTCTCCTTAAATATGTTATCCCAGAGGCACTACTGTTGTTCCTTATTGGCTTGGCCTTGGCCAGTGGCGTCTCTGTCCTGGGGCTTGCTGACATTGGCTGCAGGTCATGGGGGGAGCTTCTGGTACTTCTCACTGAAGCCATCCCTGTAGCCCCCCTGCTCCCAAAACCTGGCTACAGAAACCCAGTAAGTGGTTAAGCACTAGAGCAGGTTGTCCTGAGAAGTGCTGGATGCCCCATCCCTATAAACATCAAAGGTCAGTTTGGACGGGGCTCTGAGTAACCTGATCAAGTTGAAGATGTCCCTGCTCATTGCAGGGGGATTGGTCCATATGGGCTTGAAGGGGCCCTTCTAACTATTCCATGATCAAACTCTGCTTAGTCAGGTAGTTTCTTTTCTTGCACTGAAGTGCTCCACCAGGGATACAGGTTTGGCTGGCTTGTGAGGAACTGTGAAGAACAGACAAGTCAGTTTAAGTCCTTATTGTGTTTGCTGAATATATCTCACACCTTTTAAATGTCCCAGTGTCCACAATAATTGATGCAGGCTACAGTGTGAGTGCATTCTCCTTTTCCTCCAAATTATACTCTTTCCATAACAGAGTATTGATTAATATTTAGAATTCTGGCCCTTCTCTTAAAGTGAAATGGAGACCACAGCTGGCACCTTCACTACTCTCTCACAGCAAACCTTTTCCATAAGCTTTAAACTTAGCTATGTATGAGATTATTTTCTTAATTTAAACATGTAAGAGACTGTTTTCTCAGGGCTGGATCTGAAGGAACAATTTATTTGACTGTTTTTTCTATATAAACATACAATGATTTTATGTATGTCCCTATATCCTTCTGAAACCAAATTTTCCATGCACGCCCTTCTGGAGAGTGAAAGGATGAGACAGAGAGGGAAAGAGACAGAAGTGGTGTCACCAATTACTCTGCTGTAAGGCACCAGGATAGTACCATGATAAATTTGGTCAAAGAAAACACAAAGGATATTCTGGATTGATGTAATGCAGAGCATGTTTATGAATTGTCTCAATTACACCAAGCTGGGAGGACTACAGATGATCCTTTCAGAAATCAAAATGAACTTCCTAAGTGCAAAAGAAAAAAAAAATCAGTTTCATGGAGAAATCAAGGTAGATGGTTAGAGGGAGTTTGTAGAGCATCACTAACAAAATAACAGTGGACAATGCAATGCTCCTGTGAAATGCTCTCTTAGGATTTATCAATAGGTGGCATGTGTAAGTCATCAGAATGATGTAAACGTGACTCCACCAAATGCTGGTAAAGCCCCCACTGCCACATTGCCCTTGGTTTCATGTTCTGTGCTGAAAAATAAAGTATAGGACAGGACAAGAAAGCAAATAAGAGATATAGAATATAAAAGGAAATGATGAAGGAAAGGAAGATGCTGAACCTGAAAAGTAATATTTAGAGGAAATCAGATAAATTTTCCAATGTGTAAAATATTAGAAGAGGTTTGATCAACTGTTTTTGAATGCTGAGGGAAAGATGAGACAAATTGTATCTGTACAGAGGGAAAATGTCTCAGATAACATGTTAGGAGGGTGGGAGGATGATTTAAAATGGATCTTAGGAGAGTGGGGGGATATGCAACAACTTCTAAATCATTGGAGTGAAATACCAGAACAAGCTACTTAGGAAGTTCAGGTCTCTGCTTCACGGAGGGTTTCTAAGAACAGGTTAGACAAACATCTGTTGGGGATTGTCTGGGGCTACTTTATCCCATCTTCGTGTGTCCAGGGGGCACCAGATGGTTTCTTCAGATCCCTCTCAGCCCTCGTCCTACAAGTTTACCAAGCAGGGAGGGGAGTGGACCTGAGTTTAATGACAAAACGGTATCATCCTATTAGTTGATCCTCTTTCAGAATAGAAAAATAATCAGAGAGAAACCACATTTAACTATGTAAGTAAATGGACTTTTTAAAATTGCTGTTGAATTGCAATTTTATGAAGAATTGATAAAAAAATACATGGCTATTAAAAAAAGTTATAAAACTGAACACATGTAAAATAGTCCTTACAGCATTTGTGGTGTGACAGTTTAAAGAAACAATTTTAAAGGCAAAGTAGCAAAAATAGCAAATTTATAAGTATTTCTCAAGCATGCTGTAAGTGTGTGTTTGGCCATGGGTTTTACATTGCCTCCCATTTCAAAACAAGCAACAAGAACATCCGTTGATATATCTGACTGTATCCGAGAGTGTCGCACCTAGGTGTTCCTGCATGTGCAAATCCAGGAAATAATCATGATAAATCACTTTTGCTCTCCAGTCCACAGAAGGAACAAGTTATTCAGTATGTGCTCTGAAAAATCTGTCTGGAAGGACAGCTGAATGGAAACATGGCAGTCAGTGCCTTTCCTCCTCAGCAGGTGAACTCTGTGACTGCAGCGGTGTCTCCCTCCCTCCCTCCCTCCCTGCCTGCGCGTTGGGAAGTTCCAATGAAATATAGCTGCTGTGGAAAGTCCTGCTCACAGCGAGGAGACGTGACCTCTCGGCGAGTCAGATCCAATTTTACAGGCGGCTCTGAGTCAGGGCGGAGCCCGTGAACTGAACTTTGTATTTAAGAAGGAAGTGATGTTGGTGGCAGCCTGTGTTGCTAAGCAGATGAGTTGCTGTATTTTTATGTCAGCTGATAGTTTCAGTGGGGGTGTGACTTCATTCTTAGATATGATGCCTTCCATTTATTAAGGACAAAGGTCAGAAATTGTCAGTGCTGGGATAGCTGTGACTCTCCATATAAGAAGCGGCACGTTCTGCTGAGCCGTCAAAGATGGAAATGGGAGTCCTTAATGCTGCTCCTGCATGGTGAAAACAAAACCGACCGTGAAACTGTCAGTTCATGTCAAGTCCAAAAGCAAACCTCCTCACAAGCAGCGATGATGTGGAGTAGGTCAGTTCTTCAGTGTTGCTCCATTTTTATAAGACCTCAGTACTGTTCCCGATTAAAGAGGTGGCCTGGTCTTGTCTCCAGCAGTAATGGGAAGCGGGGGCCTGAGATGAGGAGTTGGTCACTGGCCTGTTAAATCAGAATTTAGGTGGAAAGCCAAGTGATTCTGCCTCATAAGCCAGTAAACTAAGTGGTGTGTCTGTTTGGGAGGGAGAGAGGGTTGTTTATCACCTCTGTGCTGCTGGCACTTCCAGCTGTCCACAACAGCACGGGTAAGTGGCAGTACCCAAGCAGCATTTCAGAGATACTTGAGGGGGAGAGCGCAGGCAGGTTGGGGACAGCTGCTCACAGCTGTGTGTGCACCCACACAACCCACAGTGAGAAGTCACAGTGTGCTGTTTCAGGCAGCATTTTCATGTATTCCCCCCTAAAAGTCTTTGGTTATGTCCTTAAGTCAGCCTCAAGAGAGCTAGATGTTGTTAACCTTGTTCTGACAGAGACTGCTATATCAGAACACTTGCACCAAAAAGAATTAATTTCAGGAGTACTATTAATTCTTCTTGTTGTTGCTAGATTCCTGAGGGCGAGGCAGTAGTGAATGCAGAAAGCTTTGCCCTTTTAAGGCATGGCAAAGGTGAGTGGCATGTGAACGTGAGCTGCTGGAGCTAGCTGCCCCCCTGCTTTTCTGGTTCGGTTCCAGAGTTAAGGACTTCCCCGCCACAGAAGTGGCTGTTTGGGCCCGTTCCAGCTTTTGTCAGTCACTCCAGCTGGCTTGAGTTTCAAAGAAACCCCCAACTAACCCCCACAAGTGTCTACATTGCCTTGCCCTCTGTTCCCTTAGCTTGCTGGTGCCACAGGGTGGCTCCTTGTAGCACTTCTATTTCCAACACTTTTAGCTCTTCATCTGATATCGTTAAAGTTGTTCTTTCTGATATGAGTCTGCTGCTTCCTGGTACTTACAAAATCCATATGTTCTTGGTATTTCAGTGTGCTGTAGGTTGGTGAACAATTTCTTTTGAAGAAGGAACATTGTTTTCCTTCAGCATGTGGCATGTCATTAGCATCTGTGCCCTTTTGGCCACTACACGCTGTCAGTCTCGTGAGCTTCCATTACTGTCTAAATTTTGAGAAAGTTTGACTAAAACTTTCACTTGTGAAAGAAAAAGAAACCATTTGTCTTTTTCCGTTCATTTGGCTGAAACAATCTTCGGAGATTAATAAAACATGAGTGTGTGTCAGGGTCGTGTGATTTTGGAGCCACTTCCCAGCAATCATGGGACAAAACATGATGCCTTAGCTTGTCTGAGGCTGTCGAATGGCATTCTGAATACTGCACTTGCAGTGCTCAGAGGACAGTTACTATAGGCCAAGCTTGGGCTCCCAGTGCAGTTTCACATATCTCCTTGCAAGAAGAGAAGTAAAAGCAAGGCTGTGAGAGAAGAAGTTGTTGAGGTTTGTGTACATCTGTACAGAAGTTCCTTGGGACCTGCAAGTTCCTTCACCAAAGCATAAAAGCCTTTTAGAAGAAGCCAGCTGGAGGGTGTGGCACCAGTACAAGTACTCTCTGTTGGAACTGTTGCATGGTTTGGACTGTGGCACTGCTGAGCAGGTGAGGAAGCAGATGTGCTGAACAGAGCTGCTCTCCAGTGGGGTGGGCTGCTCTGTGCTCCCTGTGCGCAGCTCTCAGCAGCTCTCAAACAAACTCAATACCTGGACTTGGTTGTCAGAACAGACTGCTGGTGCCTTGTGGCCTGAAGGCTTCCCTGTGCATGGCTTGTTTGGGGACTCACAACTTGTGAGGTGTCATCCTCTGCCTGCGGAAGTAACAATGTCTAGATCTTCAAATCCCATTTCACTGTACCTGGCTGTTAAAACAGATGCTGGTTCTTCAAAGTCTGCTGAATAAGTAACCTGCCTTTGTATTTTCATGTGATGCTAAATCATTTGCATTTTGTAATACTGATGTTTTAAAGCAGTTTTAAATGCTGCCTGGTAATCTTGGTGGTGTACTTCTTACAGAGTACATTAACTTATCTCTGCACAATTATGCCTGTCATACACAGTGACTGGCTTAGCTTTGCACAAACTATCCCCACCTTGAGAGTTTACCTAGTTAGGTAAAGTGTAGCAATTCATTGGGGTTTTGTTGGTACACATACCCTTGCTCTGCAACTGCTGTTGAAATTCTCAGCCATTAATGCAAATTCTTGTTAATCTGCGAGCCAAATGGCTGCCTACATCAGATGGATTACTTCGTCCCAACACCACACAAAGGGTTGGGTGGCTGGCTACAAGTGAATTTTCATCCCTATCATCTCATGGATATTCTAATAAGCTGTTACCAATAAGGTTAGTTGTGAAGACTGCCATGTTGCTGTTTCCTCACTCTCCTATGGAGCTGCCTTGTTGATAACTCATGGAGTTACGGCTTTCTTTTTGGGGACTGGCTGAAACACAAGTTCAAATTTCAAAAATTTTCCCTCTGTAACAGCTATGCAATGATGTATTTTGTCCACATCTGGTACTACCACTGAGTGTGCATGTGTGAGAATTTGTGCCACACATAGATGGTGTCCCACCTTGGAGTGGTGAAACCCCAGCAGCACTTTTCCTTACTCCATTTCCTGTTGTTGCTGAGGAGTTGGAGAGCAGCTGTAATTGTCCCTGTCCTGTGAAAGTGCTTTCCTTGGAACATTTAACCAAGTACCTACCCATGTCCCCCCTCACTGCTGCTGCCATGCTAATGTACTTTTTTTTTAAGAATTGCTGCATTTCTTTGGTTATATTACGCTTACCCTGTCACCATGATATTCTTTGAACACTTTTCATGCTTGACAGCTTTGCGATCTGATTTCTGCTCAACAAGAAACTGAAACAAGTTCTAGAGGGAGCAGTGAGGCTGCTGGCAGTTGGTCTCAGAATGAATTTGTCTTGCCTCTAAATCTTGGAGAACTTAAATCTTTGAAAGCAAGGGGAGTTCCAGGCGAGTTTACACTACATCAGTGTACTTGGCTGCCAGATTAGAGGCACAGTTAAGTGATACACATAGAAAAACAGACACCCCAAGTGTTTTTAGGCTGTTTTCTGTCTGGTCTGTCAACATACTGCAAGAGAAAACTGAAAGTGATTACATTTAGTAACTTGGGAGGATACCTCTGTGTAGGTTGGCCTGTTGTTTTTTTCTTTTTTTTTTCCCTCAAAGTAAAGAAATGCAAATTAAAAATAGAATGATAGTAAGTGGGCAAATTTGGTGAAGGTATACTCAGGGCATGTACTGCTTCAAAGTGGTTTTTTTTTAAAAATACTATTTCCACTTGCTATTTTTAACTTCATAGAAGACCTTGGTGAAGAACACTGAATGTATTCTAGTGCACCGTCACGTACTATCAGCTTTTCAACACGTTTTTCGGTTGAAAGCATGGGACAGCAACACCTCCCCGGCTGCCGGTCCCTTTCTGTGTGATTGCGCGGGCCCAACTGCATGGGAGGTGGCAATGCCTCTCCAACCACAAACCGTCCCTCTAAACCCAAGAGAGACGGAGTAGGTCAGACACAAATGACATGGTGTGGAAGAGTGTCATACTTCCTCCGGAGAAGCCTGAACTAGTTTTGCAGCTGTAGTGGACCTCATGGCTGTGGAATCGACAGGGACACCTGGAGGGAGGGAGCCAATGACCCAAGAAGCAAGAGAAGCTTTTCACATCCACGTTCATGTCCAGCTCCCAGCTTACTGTGTGTTAAAAGAGCATAGAGGAGAAGTTGTGTGAGATCCTGTGAACATGCCTTCTCTCTTTCCCACGGAACAGGTATGAGTGTGGGTGCAGCAAACAGCCCCCTAAAAGGAACAGCAGGAGCTGGAGGGGGGAGGGTGTCTCACTCCTCGAAAGCACATGACTTTGTTTTTCCTTCACCAACCTGCTCCAAACAATGATGGTAAAAAGTTATCTCGTCAAATGACTCGCTGAAAATTCCTGTAAGGCCGAGTATCTTTACACTGGGTTTACGCTTTAATCTCTTTACACTTTTAAGACGCTTATTTAGTTTCCAGAGCAATGTAGGGAGTACCGCTAAGCGCGCTACTGGTAATCACTTTTGGGTGGAATTTGTCTAATTTACTTATGGGATGAGTTTGTTTCGGTTTGTAGCACGAATTCGGGTGTATCGCGTAAAACATGGGAGAGGCAGAGCTAGTGCCGGTGCGGTGCCGAGGGAGCGCGGCCCCGCCGGGACGGGGGCGCTGCCGCGGGCGGGCAGCACTTAATGGCCGCTTCCCTTTGAAAGCCCGACGCGTTCGGGACAAAGTCCACCCTAAACCGCGGTCTCGGTCCATCCTACCCCCGCCCTGCCCCGCCCCGCCGCGGTGGCCGGCATGAGAGCGGCGGGCGGGCGGGGGCGCGGTGCTCGCTGCCCGCCGGGGGCAGGGACCGGGGCCGGGGCGGGACGCGGGGGGCAGGCGGTCTTCCCGGGGCGCCTCTCGGTTTCGTTTCGCCGCCGCGGTTGGGAAGTTTGAAGCGCGGCAGTGACACCTCACACAGAACACACAGCCCGGGCTTCACCGGGAGTTTCCCGGGAAGGGATGGGCCAGAGCGGTCGGGCGCGGCGCTGACCCCGAGGAGCAGAGCGGAGCGCAGCGAAGCGAAGCGCTCCCCTCGCTGCGGTCAGCGGCAGGCGGAGCGGAGCGCAGGGAAGACGCCAAGCTCCGGCCGTGCCCCGCAGCAGCACTGCCGCGGCCCGCGGGGGAGAACCCCGGCGGGGCGCTGGCGGGCCGGGTGCAGGCAGGTTAGTGACCCCCTGCCCCTCCCCCGCCCGGGGCGGGGGGGGCGTTTCCTTTTTTTTTTCCTCTTCCCCCCCTCTTCTTTTTCCCTTTCCTCCCTCCTCTCCTCGTTGCATAAATTATGCCGGGCGGGGCCGTGACGTCGCGGGGGCGGGGCGCGCGGCGGCGCTCGCCCCCGGGGAGGGGGCGGTGTCGGGGGCGCGCCTTGTGGCGGCGGAGGGAGGAGGAGGGGGAGGGAGGCGGCGGCGGGGGCGGGCGCGGGCGGGCGCAGGGGGCGGCAGCCGCCTGGCTGGCTGGTGTCGCGCTCGGCTCGGCTCCGGCGGGCGCGCTCGCTCGCTCGGGAACTATCGGATTAAACTTGAATTGAGTGAAATTACACAAAGGAGCGAAGCGGAGCCGGCGGAGACCCCGAAACTACCCGAGACCCGCGCTGACCCTTCCGCTCCCTCCCCTCCCTTCCATCCCTCCTTCGCCCGCCCGCCCCGGTCAGGGATCCCCCTCCTCCCCTCTTAGCCCTGCCCCGGTGCGAGCGAGCAACTCCGTGCGTGTGTGTTGTGTGCGTGTGTGTGCGAGACCCGCACCCCATCTCGCCCTCCCCCCCCCCCCCCGCGCCGGTCGGCGGCACCAACTCCGGAGCGTGTCCCCTCCTCCTCCCCAGCCCCTCGGCGGAGGGCAGCGAGGGAGTGAGCGGGGGACACCGGTCCCCGACGGCCACGCACCGGCCCGGTGAGTGACCCAGCACCTCTCTGGGCACGGAGGGAGGGAGGCTGGGCGGGCGGGCGCCGGCCATGGAGCAGGGGACCTGCGGCAGGTCTCTGTCCCCGGCCGAGCGGAGCGGCGCGGGGGTGCTTGCTGCCGGCGGCGGTCCGGGGGGGCTGGGGGATGCTGAGCCCTGCCGCGGCTCCGGGCGAGGCAGGGCGGGTGTGTGTGTGGGGTGTCTCAGCGGGGCACTTCCCCGGGTGTAAATGGCTTTTTGTTGTGCTGCGGCCGGCCAGCCGCCTGCCTCGCCTCGGGGGAGGGGAGGGCACTGGGGAGCCAGAGCGCCGGCGCCCCTTCCCCTTCCCTTCTTCTCCCTTGCTCCCCCCTCCGCTCCTCTCCGTAAGTTTGGAGGGTGACTAAAAATCCGGGAAAAGTTGAGCGAAACTGCGCGGCGGGGGCGGTGGGGCCCAGCGCCGGCCGGGATGGCCGCGGGAGCGCTTCCCCCGCTGACCACGCTGACGGCTCCCGGCGGCCGCGGCGGCACAACAAGCGCTAACAAAGTGAGGGCGCTTCCCTGCCGCGCACGGCCTGGCCCGGCTCGGCCCGGCACCGCCCGACTCCTCGCTCCGCGCCGGCACATGGGTCGCCAGGGCCGGGGCCGGGCCGCAGCGGGGGCACCCCCAGCAGAGGCCGGGCGGTGGGTGGCGGCGGGCGGCAGGAAGGCGGGCGGGGAGGGAGGAGGAGAGGAGGAGGAGGGAGGCGGGAGCACGAGGTGCCGCTCCGGCCGCCGGTGCGCGCGGCGGGGGGATCGTCCTGCCCCGGCGGCACCGGGAGGGGGCAGGGGGCGGCCGGCGCTTCCCGGCGGCCGGAGAAGAAAGGGGAGCGGGGGAGGTAGGGAGGGGACGGGAAGGGAAGGGAGAGCGCTACCCGAGGTAGCCGGAGCGGTGCCGACGGACGCCACATAATAGGGGCTTCACCTCGCTGGGCACCTTCGCTCCGCCGGCGCGGCGCGGGGCCGGGGCAGGCGGGAGGCGCTGTCGCCGCCGCCGCCTCGCACATGGGGTCGGGGCGCTCCCCTTGTCGCGCTCCCCCACACCCCGTTCCGGGCCATTTTGAGGGTGAGCGGAAAAAGGTGGTTTGAGGCCAGAGCGGTCAGGGCGCGGAGCGGGAGGGCGGCCGCGCTCTGTCCGCGGGGTGAGGGGGGAGCGGAGCGGGGCTGGCGGCGGGCGCTGCGTGCGGGGCGCGGGGAGCGGGCAGCGCCTGTGCGTGTGCGCGGGTGTGAGAGAGAGAGCGAGCGGTGGCGGGGGGAGGGGGGCAGGGTTGTTAGTGAGTCTCAGGGAGAAGGCGCTGCAGGCAATGAGCAGCCATCATTACATTGCCTTCATTTATCCCGGTAGCGCTAAATCAGGGGACGCGCTCCCACGCCGGGGGAGCCCCTCCGGGCGCGCCCCGTGCCGGCCTTCGCGGGTGGGTGTCCGGGGGGGGCGGGTCGGGGTGCCGGGGAAGGGGGTGGCTGTGGAGCACGGGCTGGAAACGAAGCCGGTTTCCCGGCTCCCCCCGACACCCAGCTCACGCCTGGGTTTAAAGTAGTTGTTTTTTAAACAGACAATGGACAAAAGGAAAGTAGCGATGGATGCCCGGGAGCTCCCTGTCCGCTGCGGGGCCGCGCGGCTCCGCGCAACTCTCCCGCACTTACCCACTTTCTGTCTTTGTTTTCTTTTGGAAAGGGGCCGAGCGCGCCTCCCCATACAGAAAATAGCGATTTTTTTCATTTGCGAGAACCTTTTTTTCTTTTTTTTTCTTTCTTTTTTTTTTCCCCTCCCTGTTTTCTTTTTTTTTTATTTTCCCAGCCACTTGGGTTTCTGCGCGTGTTTGGCTCCGGGAATATCAGAATAACCTCGGTGCGATAAGTTTGTTTCTGTGTCGATGTTCGTCTCGATTTTTACTTTCATCAAAGCAGATCGCGGGCTGTGTTTGTCCTGGAAGATGGCTTTCGGGAGAATGTGTTAGCCCTTTCCCCTCACCCCCCCATTTCCTTTTTTTCTTTTCTCGTGGTATACGGGAATAGCGGAGGTACAAACAAGCAAGTTGAACAAAAAATGTTTCTGTTCGTTTCCTCACAGATCATCCATTCTAACGACGGCAAAAAAATCTTAATGACTATGACCTTAGCAGCATGGGTAGCTGATTTATCCCAATTATAAATCCCGTTAGTTTGCGGTAATGTGTGAGTATCAATATATAATTCATATTAAAAAGCATGATCCATAATTCTTATTCCTTTTTTTTTTTATAAAAGTTGAAATCCATCGTTTTCCAGTGAGAGTGCTGCATCTGTCGCTTGGAGTGTTTTTGTCTCGCTGTTGCACAACAGAGGCTCTCTAGTCTTTAACCTAAAATGGCAGCTTTAATTTGACTGGGGCCCATTCATTGACAATGATAATAAAAAGGCTGAAAGCTAAATGTAGCTGGATGCTTGGGGCACGTTTGCAGAACACTCTCCTCCTCATTGCTGGGCGCTGCAAAGAGAGGAACTTTGAAGCTCTCTAGTTTCTATTGTGAAAGTTTCAAACACTTCTTTTTTCTCATTAAAAAAAGAAAGAAGAAAAAATTATGTTGCTCAGCGTCAACCACATTGTAGATGTCTGGGTTGTTGACCAACTTAACGGAAAGAGGATAGTTAGAGAAAGCTCCTTCCAAGAGGGCTGCATTTATAATAACAGCGGAAAAATTCTAATAATGCCTTTTAAAATAAGATGCAGTCCAGGGGAATATTAACCATTTGTTTCTGAGGTTTGTAACAGGTGATTAGAACAATTACATTCCATATATTTTTCCTGTCTCCAGCTACTAAAAGCAGGGAGTGTTGCTTGTTTCTTCTTGTCTGGTGTTGTATATGTTCTCAGGGTTTTGCGGAGATCCTTTTGATAATGTGCTATTTTTCTCCAGGATAAAACCACAACTGCTTGGTAAAAGTAATTATTTTTGGTCAGAAACGTCATTTGAAGTTTGAAACAGTTTTATTAAACAAAATTTCCCCCACTAAAGCATTGGAAAATGCCACGGATTCACACATCCCCTTGTCTTGCCTTTCTGTTAACCTGAACTGCTTATTTTCAGTTTCTGTTGAGCCTTTTTTTTAGTGAGAAATTTATAAAGATCATTATTAAAGCTGTCGCACAGGCTGTTAGAAGAGCATTAAATGCTTGTGATTGCAAGTTTAACTGAATTAGTGATTCACTGATACTAATTGGATAATCGTATTTGACCAAATATCTTACTAAATATTTAACAATGTAATGATATTTCTGTTATTACTTGTGAATCCTGGTTAGGTTATTTAAACAGTGGAAAAAACTCACTTATATTGGAAAATGCAAGTGATTTTATTGCCTCTTCAGTAATGAAGGGAAGTTTTGATCATAGGCAAGGATCACACACAGTCCCTTTAGGAAAATAACAATTTCTAAGGATGTAGCATTGTAACAATATCAGTAAAAATAAGGCATAGCAGAGTAGTCTCTACTGCAATCAGAACTCTGCACAGTGATGGGAGATTTGGGTTAGGACCAATTTTTTTGGGATTTGATTAATGCAGAAACCTGAAGATTTGGGTTAAAAGGAACACTGTAAAGGCTTCCCAGTCCATGTAGAGGGGTCAGTTAACTTGAATGTAGTATTTTTTCACATGAATTATTTGCTGTTTTGAACTGAAAAGCTTTTGATGAATGTTCACCGTATTTCCCGTTAACACTCAAATAATATTAGGGCTTTTATAAGACATAAAATGAGTTATTTGCAAGTCAGGGTGAAACAGTCTGATGGCAAAGCTGCAAACAGTGTACTCTAAAAGGGGATGTGCTGCTCAGTCTGAGCTTGGCACAGGTGAGTGGATGTTGGGGTCTGTGGGCCTGCCCTGCCCTGGCACGGAGGGAGGCTGTACCAGGTGTGTGCCCCACAGATGGTGGCTGTGCAGGCAGGAGGTGGCCTGGGCCCTTCACTGGAGAAGAACCTGCAGCATAAGGATACAGCCAAACCTTAACAAACAAACAAAGCTGACCCAGATGTGATTTACTGTAAAGGTGGGAGGCTTGAGTAAGAGGGTCTTTTCAGGTTTTCCAAGAGCTGGTGAAGTGTGGCAGTGAGGCTCAGTGGTTTGCCATGTCCATGGCTTTTCTAGAGCATCTGGCTGTTCGGGGTTTGGTTTTGTTTGTAGCATACGGCATGATAGGTAAAGATATCATAGGTAAATGACATGATAGGTAAAGATGGGAGGAGGTGGAAGAAAGTAACCAGAAAAAAAGAGTGGAAATAAACACATGCATTTCCTTGAATCCTGTACCTTACATCTATTCTTTATTTCCCACTCATTTTTTACAATTTTCAGAGGGAAAACCTTTAGAACCTGCTGCTTAGAAATTTGTGTGGCTAGCAAGAGTACAGGCAACTGTGTGTCAAGTTGTTTGTATGTCTGAAGGTCTTCCTTCCTCCAGTTCCCTTAAATCCTGACTTCCAAACCCTTATGTATTCGTCTGCTGTGAACAAATCACTAAGTGCTCAGATTTATGAGCTGGTTAACTGATGCCCATAAGTAACATGGGTGATACTTTTATGTTACTTTAATGTTCCCTGTATACATGAGAAAACTGCAAATTTTAGTAAATAATTAAACTGTCTTTCTGACAAATGAGTCTTTTGTGTGTAGGTGAGGCTTTAGATTTCACTTTTCCAACAGAAAACTTACTGCATCAATTTATTGCATCAATTTAGCTTCATCATTAAGACAGACATCAACTCCATCATTTGTATTTCCATGAATAGCTTGTTTGCACAAATACAAACCACAGGATTTCAATGGAAGAAAATCTCAAATATTCTCTATGTTGGAAAATCCAACTATAATTTATTTTTTAGAACTCTTCAGAGGAAGGAGTGAGGTGTAATATACAGAAACATCCTATGTTTTTATTAGGATTCTGACAAGAGACTGAAACCCAGTGGAAGAGTTTTCCTCCTGATTTCTTTCTGCCTGCAGAATCAAACTAACTCAGTGCTTCATATCTTACCTAAGATCAGCAGTCGTGGAAATACAATAAAATTCTTCCTTGTAAAACTCCTTGCTTGGAAGGCATGATGCAAAAAATGAAAAGGAGGCTGTGACCTAAAGAACACACTTCAAGAGCCTGAATATGACAACAAAGCTCTTAAGGGTATTCTTAAGTATACAAAAGCTGATTAGCTCTTAGCTTGCAACATTGTGACTTTTCAAAGATGTAAACATGCACCTAGAAGAAGCCAAGCCAAAACTAAGGATCTTCATGCTGCCAGTTGGGTTCTCCGGATGCTGCTCAGTAGTGGTCTCTAAACATCCTGGTTATTTTGCTGACATTACACTAAATGCATTCTCCTTGAAAAAAATAAAGGAGAGATGCAACTTAATTTAAATCTTTTCTTTTAAAAGTTGTAATTCAATAAAAGAGTGCTAATTATCAAATAAGCTACTGTATTAGTTGAGCATTGTAACACATGATTTTGAAAGCTTATTGGCATATAGGAACTAACCAGAAACCCTTGCTGCCATGATGTAGGGCTCGCTTTGCTTTGTAGTGACCTATATAGCTATTTTGGGTGTGGTTTTGCTTGGCTTTCATGGGAGCTGAGTCCAGCCTTCCTCTGACATAGACAATTGCAGTGATGAGAGGGCCTTGAGGGAAATGGTGGGGAATAAATAACTTTGAGAATCAATTGTCTGGAAAAAGTCATTGCCCCTAAAATGCTTGCCACCTTCTAATGGTTCTGAGGGAAAAATTAATTTCAACTTACATGGTCCTGGTTAGAGGTTTTTCTCTTTAGGTCTCATTTAAATATGGGCTGGTGATTGTGGTGAGCAGTGCAGTAATTGACCTGCTTGGGAGTAGCTGGTATGTGGAGAATCCAATGTTGGATAGTTTTGGAAGCACTTTATTTAAATGTTCTTCAGCCACTTTTAAAGCTGTTCATTAGAGCTTTCTGTTTACTGCGAGAACTTCAACAGGTACCTGACTTTAAAATTTTTTCTTGGTGATTTTTGAAAGTAATTGACATCCTCACAGTTTATCATCAGATATACAAAGTATGATTCCTTTTGTGCAGCAAAGCCAGTCCTGCTCTGAAAACTAAACCTTTTATTTCTCTTTCCTGCCTGCCCCCGCCTCTCCAGTTTTCCCATAGATTTTTTTTTTCCTCTTCAGATTGTGCCTTTCCTGTTGGGTTTTTAATCTTCTTTCCAGTTCATATTGCTGTCTGTTTGCTTAGTGGAGTTGTGTTTTCTTGCCAGCCCTAGATAATTAAGATATGTTACAAAATAAACATGCGTTTCAACTCCTAATAATGCTGCTTTCTACCCAAAGCATGGAGGATGCTTTTGTTGATATGAGGAAAAGCTGGCTGGCTGCACCAAAGGCTGACGAAAGGCTCATGTTAGACCTTGGATGCTGTTCTGGCAGGCGGATGGTCGACAGTGGAGAACCAGAGCAGAGGGCCACTGCAGCCTGCCAGCAGCTTTCCAAAGGTTCTTTGTGACCCCTTGAATACGAAAGGCCTCTTGTTGTTTTAAGTTTTGTTTCCATGAAAGTGATGTTACCCCATCTTTTAACAGTTAAGACACAGAGCTGTAATGCTTTCTCTTGCTCTGTGCACTGAGCAGTTGTGAGGGGGGAGGGTCTAGTCCCATGACAGCTTTGAAATGGGCATGGCCACTGTGGGCTATCCCTTGCCAAACAGGAATTTGTGGTGTGGGGAGGAGTTCCTGGGAGGTTTGTGATGTTTCTGAAAGCAATAGGGAAGCTTGGAGACGAAGAACTATGTGACCAGTGGTGAAGCAGATCAGAACATGGAGCAAGTCCAAGGAAGACTTTAATAAAGGCACTTTTGTCCTCGACCTTAAAAAAGGAAGCCTGTGGATTTATTTACAGGGTAAACAGGATTTGTTAAATGGGTAGTCATTAGGTGCAAAGGAATACTAGTCATTCTTTGAGAGAGAATTTAGGGGAAAATTAACTAAAACTGAACTGAAAGCCAGAATTTTTGAAGTTTAGACATCAGTAATATGACAAAACAGGGAGAAAGTCTTCATAGAAAGCATTGCAGTAGTGCTGTTCTGTGAAAAATGTGAAACAAGCTCTTATGTGTCAGAAACAGAAATTCATTTCAAGTCTTTGGTATGGTATTAACTTGAGTGAACTAGTAAGTGGGAAGTCTGAGCTGATGACAACTTACAAGAAAACATTCTTTGCTTCAAAGAGGATCCATCAATGTAGCTGTTGAGATTGAAGTCCAAAGCTGAAATGCTACTTGGTGAAGTGTCTTGCAGGAAAGTGCATAGCAGTCTGTACTGCAGAGAATAGTAGCTTAGTATTTCATCAAGTTGAAGATCAGCAGCCAAAAAGGCCATACAACTGACCTCATTTTTAATGCTCGATAGAAGGAAGATTGAGGAAAGAAGGGTAATGTTGTGGCTAACAGATGTTCAAAAATCACTCTGATAAGCCTGAGATAAAACTACACATAGGTGAGAGACTGGTAAATTTCAAAGATGAATCTTAATTCATCATTCAGGATATAAGAAGTGTTTTCACAATCTTACTTGTTCCTGGGTAGGAGAGCTTATCTGAAGTCCAGAAATCAGGTATCTTGCTGCTTGTAGTTCTGTATTTGAATGTGCATTGTTTGCTTGTGTAGGATAAGAAATAACTAAGCAAACATAACTTTGGTTGTTGGCTTGAAATAAGATCTAAGAATGTGATTTTATTTCTTTTTTTTTTTTTGTCTTAACTCTCTGGCATATAGCTAGGCAAGTCCTGTGGCCTTTTGAGTATGTGTTTTGGTTTGCAATGCTTTTGGAGTGGAGTAGGTGCTTGTTCTATTTGGTGTATTACTGCAAGGCAGAAAGCAGGCAGGTTGTCATCTCCAGTTCTTGATTTGAGAGGTGCTGGGACTATACTGCTAGTTCCTGGGAAGATCAGGCAGGCTTCACAGGGTGGTGTAGTTGTGTAAGCATGGCTTAAAGGAAGGCCCTCTGACATAGCAGCCATTGCTTATGTGAATTCAGACATTCCTTTAAACTCCGATGAAGGACTCTAACTAGGTATAATTCTTGCCTCGAGTTGTTTTAACTGTGAAGAATTAAACTGAGAGTTTATAGTGAGCAGTTTAATATCTCTCTTGATTTAGGAAGGAATCATTCAGCAAGTGAGTTAAATAGGGGTTTCTGGACTGCCTCAGGATGTAAGTCTGGGAGAGACCTGCTAAGTAATTCAGTTTATTTATCAGTACCACTGTGAGGTGTCTGCTATGCTTTGCATTCACTCAGCTCTGTAAGTGGGGTACAGCCTCACTCATCCTTACTCTAATGACCATTCTTTCATTGGTAGGGAAGTGAATAAGAAGGCTTCAGCTTCACTTCCCCCCTCTTTCTGTCTTGATCTCTGCAAAGATACATTGTCATTTTCGTTTGGTGTTTTGTGGGTTTTGTTTTGTTTTTTGTTTGTTTTGTATATATGTAAGTGAAGACAGTTACACCTTTAATTCTGTTGTAACCTTCACAGAGGTTACTAAAAAACCCTGCCTCAGTTTCACCTGCATTCCTCCTTTCCTTCAGTTCTGCAGTATTCCTAGACCACGCTGCCTTCCCTCACAGAAGTGGCTCTTAGTGAACATTCTTTTGTGTGTTAAACAGGATTTGAACCTTGTGGCAGCCATGCAGAGGGAAGGGGTTGTTTCATAGAATTGGCATGGCTATTGGAAGAGTCAGCTTCTTACAGGCAGTGCTAGAACAGGAGCATGTTTTACTGCCTGGGTTGGTAATTGTGGTAGGTAGTAGTTCTAGAAGTCAAGAATGTTAGACATTACACGGAAACTATTAAAAAAGAAAAATGGAAGGGGGGTGTTTGTGTGGCTTTTCACTTACCATGGTTACTGAGTTCTTGAATGGTGAGTTCTCAAGGAAGTAAGTTAATGCCTCAAATCCCCTGGCTGTCCTCTGCCCAAACCATGACTACTTGATTTTGGAGCGTTAAAAAAGAAAACCTTGGCTACAGAAAAGAAGGCAGGTGAAAGAAATTGCTTCCATTGGTCTTCTCTTAAGTAATTTCCCTGACATAGTTATTTAAAAGATTAATCTCTCTTCTTCCCCTTTCCCTGCCTCCTCTCCCAAAAGTCAACCAGAATGCCGTCTTCCTGCCTCCCTGGAGAAGGGATGCACAACCTTTGGCTTGTCGGTGGTTCATGCTGAGATTGTCGCATGACCAGTGGCACAACTGGACTGTGCAGTATGGGGCTGGTTGGGCAATGGGAATTTTTGTTGTGTGAGGAACTGGACTAGGAAGGGCTCTTGGAGGCAGATATTAGTGTCAGCTGGGATGCAGGCTGTGTGCCTGATCTTATGCCCTAGTGGGGCTTCGGGGATCTGCTCTGCCTTCCTTTGTGTGCCTGTGTCTCCCTGTCACATGGAGATTCATGGTGCACTCCGTGGCTGCCCAACATTTAAGATTTTTGGTAGGATGCTCATAAGGTCAGGAAGGCTGAATATCCCTTCTCTCATGCGACAAGGTGTGGTGATGGTGGTGTTTTGGAGCAGTGTGCTTTTTCTCTTCACTGCATACTGAAAGGAGCTGTTTTCTGTTTCAAGGTGCCTCCCAGGTAGGCAGTGAACTTTGAATAGCAAGGCAGGGACTCCCACAGCTGAGCTGTTCTGTGTGCTGCTGTCATGGATTCCAAGTGGCCATGGGAGCGATACATTTGATACATGTTGACTTCTTGCTTCTCCAGTGAAATGGTACATCCACAGTAGGCAGTCCATTGCATAAGGCAGATTGATCCAGGAAGAGAAATCCGTGGGCAGAAAACCTGGAGACTAAGTATCCGCAGCACCTGCCTCCAAACACTGTTGTCTTGACTGCCTCCCTCTGAGTTCTTCCTCCTAGGCACGTCAGCCATCCCCTGATAGGTTTACTTTGGATACTGGTGATAATGTTAGGAGAAAAGACAAAGTTCTTGCTGTATTTTGCCTATCAGAAATACTTGTTTCTCCATCATAATGCCTATTGGGTTTGCTGTTCATGTTCCCAAGGCTTTTTTATTGAAACGAAACAAAAACCCAAACAAAAACATGCCAAGCTTTATTTACCCTTCTCTTCTAATTATTATTCTTATCTTGATACTGTGTTTGTAAGAACTTTTTTTTTCTTCTGACCAAGTGTTAAACTTGTGTAAGACTACATACTACCACATGTTTTTGTACAGTAAGTTTTTCAAAACTCTGAAAAGAGCTGGAAGCTGTTGAATGTCATCTTATAGTCCATGTAATCATTTGTAAGTCAGGGTATGGTTTGAGAACTGCAGTGAGCTAATTTAACCAGACATTGTTCTGAAAGGAGAAGTTTCCTCTCTGCCTTTGTCCCCTTGCACCCTTCCTCACAACTGCATGGCTCTGCTACTTTCTTTCGTCAGCTGTGCTCATCAGGTCCTTCTGTGAGCCACTTTAGTTCACCAAAATGGCAGAAAAATAACTCTGTAAAATGGAGAGCATTTTGCTGTTGTAATGAATCAAACTGGCTCATAAAAGGATGTGATGAACACCAGAGCTGGTACTAAGGACGAGGGGGGGCACTGGCTTGGAGAGCAGCAAGCGCTTTTCATCTTTTCATTTTGGTGGCAGTGAGCAAGTGGATTGGATCAGTTGCCTGGGAACCTTCATGGGAGAAAGAGAAATAGAGTAATCATCTGTGAAGCAAAGGACACCAGAAGAAAAATGTGCTGGCCTGAGTTCAAATTGATATTAAAATTTGTTTATTCTGGTGGTGCTGTGGATTGCATGCTATAAACAATTTGTTAGAATTAATAATCCACTGCCCAGAAATCAGTTTTCTTCTTGAGGCAGGAGAACAAAAGCCTTAAAGATTTACTTATATATAAGTAACTTTTCTGCTATTTCAAATGTGAAGTATTTAATCTTTGAAACATTTTATTTGCAAGCAAGGAGGTTTTATTTGTGTGGTGGGTTTTTTTGGTTTGGTTTTTGGGTTTCTTTGCAAGCTTGAAGTTCTCCATGAGGTTTATCAAAGTTCTGAGTCAATTTGTGTGTCTCAAATTTTATCAAGTCAGTGTTGTTTCAGTGTCATTAAGTTTCATCAGTCAGTAATTCAGTGGATTCTGTTATTCAGAGTTTTATCCCAAGTATTTACATTATTCCTGCTAGTTTGAGGTGGAATGAGAAGCTTGGTCATAGTATGTGGCTGAGATTGTTATTTCCTATAATAGTATAAAGTTTTCTGATAGTGAAATGAATGCACTCCTACTTGTTAAAATTGGTGAAAAAATACATTGCAAGTCAAATAACACGCTGCTTAGTCACTCCTGTAATACTGTCTCCTGCTATTCTTCAGAGAGTGAAATGGGCAGTTTATGCTGTGTAGCTCAGCAGAGGAATGAACACCTTAGAAAAAATGAGGGATTCTGACTGCAGCTTCTGCTCAATCCACCTGCCAGCTTGAGGTGACTCTTTCAGTGCAGCAGGAAAACATGGCACAAGAAGCTGCTCACTTTCTGAAGATCCATGGCTATTTTATCAAGTTATTTGTGTAAACTGCCTGCAGTGTGACAGAAAGGGACTTGTTAGCAGGTGGGAGAGTGGAAGCTCATGCTTTCCTTCCGTTTTTTCTCAATATTTGGGCAATTCTATGTGCCTTTATGGAAAGTAAACATGTGCCATAACTATTAAAAAAGCCAAACTCCCATGTAGTACACCATCTAGAGTCCTTTCTTTGGGTTTTACATCTAAAAAATTCCCTTTCAGGAGCTACAGGGGATGGTGGGAGGAGCAGGAGAGAGGACTTAAAATTCTATCTTAAGGACATGGTAAGCTGCTTTTGGTGAAAACTGTGAGGAGTGGTGGCCCTGCCTAGCATTATGTGTGTTCAGAGTGAATATTGTAGTTACTAAAAGCAGCTTGTTTACATTAG
Source organism: Pithys albifrons albifrons (assembly GCF_047495875.1). Classification (NCBI taxonomy): domain Eukaryota; kingdom Metazoa; phylum Chordata; class Aves; order Passeriformes; family Thamnophilidae; genus Pithys; species Pithys albifrons. The sequence continues at coordinate 66,418,993 of NC_092461.1, read as the reverse complement.
GAATTGTATGTGCTAGCTCTAATGGGCTTTAGGAAGCTCAAAGCACAGCTGTAAAACATCTGTCTCTGGGACCAGATCTTGTCTGTCTGATGAGTTGTCCTGCATTTCATGTTCAGATTTAGAAAACAAACTTTTTTTTTAAATTTAAATGGAGAAATTCTTCACTGTCCTGCTTGAAGACTGGTTTGCACTTGAAAGGCTATCATGATGTTGTCTTGAACATAGAACTTAAAATAGTGACTCCGTATTAACTTAACTCCGCTTCCTCTTTAATCCGATCATCTTGCTTGCTATATGACCTTATAACACCTTAATTTAAAGACTGCTTATTCTAGTGGATTAAATTTGGAGGTGTCTGCTGTGGTGGGCATTGCTACAGGAAGGACTTAACAGGAACTTAAGCGTTGCATCAAAAAAATGGGCATTCAGAATCGGAGCAGCAAGAAAGTGTTTTCCCACTTTGGAATGCTTACTGTTACTGACCTGTGGACAGGCTTGCTGTGAAAGGACAGGAGGAGTTTTAAGCACGTAGTTCCATTGTACTATGAGAAAAAGTACATTCATTTCCAGTGAGTGAATTGATGCTCCTTGTCTCAATTACACGTGGAAGTGATAGAAGGCAAAATATCTGCAGCTCCTAGTGTTTGGATGGTTTTTCTTCTCTTCAAGGCTAATGGCCTGAGCAGATGGTTGGAAGCCAGGATCCTAAGTGCTACTTCAAACTGGTGTACTACCAGGTTCATAGTGATGTGTTTTGCAGTCTGCCATACTGGGATACGTAATAGTTGCTGATTATCTAGCAGCACTCATCAGATGTTCATGGTTCTTTACCAAGTGTTAATTTTGCCTTGCTACTGCTCTCGTGAAGTAGATAAATGCCCTCCTTAAAAGGAGAGTTGGTCTGACATCACTTAAAAAAAAATCTGTTTTAAGTGTGTTTAGAGTCGGTGTCTGAGTAGGCTGTGATTTTTCAGAATTTACATCTTATTCCTTTAAATATTTTTCTCAGGAGTAAATTCTAAACAATTGTATTTTGTGTATTGAGTTTGGGGGACTATAAGCTTCTGCCTTGTCCCATACAGTTTCCGGAACAAACTCTGCCAAATAGTCTGCAATTATATGTTAAGCTTAGGTTTAGGAATAGAAACAGTTCAGTGAATATACTTTGTATTCTGGGCTATGTTATTAGCCATTTTCACTTGCATTTTCTATTAGGTTATTTTTCCATCTCAAGTATTTAATCTGACTAAACTAAACTACAATCAAACAGTCAGTCTCTTTTGAAGAACTGTGTGTTTCCAAGCAAGGGTGTGCAGTTTCTGGGTTGAGTGTGATCTGGGGTTTATGGTGAGTTTTACTGTACCTGTGAAAACTTTGATTGTTACGAGTCCTTGAAAATAAACCACTGGCTTGTGCTGCCTTGTCTCTGACAGAGATTTAGCAGAAGGCCTGTTCTGCTCTGGGAATATGCTGTGGCCTTCAAGCTTGGACTGTGCTCAGCATACAATGGCAACAGCACCTCTCTTGGATTGGAGGAAGCAGCAGTAGACTGGAAGGTGCAAAGAGACAAGGGTTCTTCCATTGCTTACCACAGCAATCTCCATGCCTTCCTTATTTGTTAAGGAGAAAATTTGTACCCCTTATTTAGGAGATGGACATAGTCGCCTCTTTATGGGTAATAGAGAGGGTTTGTTTTCAGCAGATAAGACATTGCACAATGACTTGTGGCTTGGAGCTGAGGATTGAATTCAGTCTTCCAGTAATTCCTTTAAGTACTTAACCTAAATATATTGTAGTTATTTTAAGTACCTTTTTATAACAGTAGTAAAGCTTCAGGCCAGTGCTTTGAGCTCATGCTATCTTTTATATCTGCCATTTAAATCAAGAAAAGTATGAATATTTTAATTTTTTCACCACTTAGTACTGTTTTTAAGTCTTTTTCCTTCAAACGTGAAAAATGTTTTTAGTACAAGTTTGGTATTCCTAAAATGTCAATGTATAATAGAACTTTGTTTTGAGTTATTAAAACCACACTTTTTTTTAGTTATTAAAAATGAACTTAAAAACCTGCAGGTACTGAGCCGCATCCAGAGAAGTACTGCTTGTGCTGCAGTATTTAGTATTGTCAATGTTTCTGCCAAATTTTTTTGGACTCCTTTATGAGGTTAAAAACAGATTTTAAACTCTTCTCTGAATTTTCTGTTGTTGGAATAGGATAATCTTTCATACAGGAATAGTAGAATTTCAGCAGACTCTGACACAGTTTTGGGTGTCCTTTTCTGTCTCATGCTGTGGTTTCCTGAAGTGTGGTACTCTCACTTGTATAATTGAAGTACTAGTAACATGGACTGAAATATAGTTTCTTCATGAAAGAAGGGTGAAATGATATACTGAAAATTGTGTGTTATGGAAGTAGCATAGTTGTCAAGAGCTATTAAAGCCATGTTGTGAGTATCATATTAGTTTTCTAGTACCAGAGGTCTGTCTCATCCAGAATCCTATTTCGCAGTGACCAAGGGGAAGGCTACCCAGAAACAGAGCAAGCCCCTTAGTCTCCAAAACTGTGCAGCTCAGAATTGTCTCAGAAAAAGTAATAGGTAATGCTTAATGAATTTTTCTTGCATGAATTCATCTGGTCTTCTCTTGGTCTTTGTAAACTCTTGGCTTCCATTGGGATCGTGGCAATGAGTTCTGCAGCTTAAGTACATATTGTATGAAGAACTGCTTCCTTTTATTTGTTTTATTTTGAACCTGCCACCTGCTAGTTTTGTTTGATGTTCTCTAGTTTCCTTGTTAAAAGAGAAAGAGAACAATGGTTCACTACTTACCTGTACCATGCCACTCCTGATTTTGTAGGCTCTTTTATTCTCTCCCAGGTTGTCCCTTCTTGAGGTTGGAGATTCTGAAGGGTCTTCAAATGCTTATAAGCTCTCTCTGGTCTGTCAATAATTTTCATTTTGAAGTGGAGGTGAGCACAGCAAACACTGGTACTGCATCAAGATGTAGGTACCTCTTAGACTTGTGTTTTCCCATTTTGTACAATTATGTGAGGTATTTTTCCTTCTCTTTTTTTTTAAGTATGCCTAGTATTCTGTTTACTCTTCTGACAAATCTTGTTTTTCTAGATCTATTTATTCTGACTCCCGAATCTCTTTATTGACAATGATCACGTCAGAGCTCAGTAAAATGTATGCAAAACAGTCAGACTGTATTTTCTCAGGTGCATTGTCTTCTATTTACCTACACTAAATCTCATCTGCATTTTATTACACCTTCACTGGGTATGAGGCTGCTTCCTGCATAGTGGATTTAAATTTTTAGCAAAATAAACTTGTTAATATTATCAGCAAACTCGCTTCTAGGTTCACCACCTGTTTCTAGACCTTTTATGTTCATGCTATCAGCACAGGTCTGGAAAAGAGTTGGGTGATGTTTCCTAATGTTTTTTTTCCAGTTTTGAACTCATTACTTTTATCCATATGAAGACCTTCCCTCTTTTGCTGTTGTAGCTTAGTTTCTGTAGGAACCACTGCTGAAGGACTTCTGTTCAGCAGCTGGCATTTGTTTTGGTCATCCAAGTTAGCTTAGACTTTGACCACTTATCAATTGCTTCAATGAAATCTCCTGTATTGGTTATACAGGACTTTTCTGTGAGAAAGCATCAGTGTCACATCTGTAGTCTGTACTTATCTATGTGCCTGTGTTTCTTCTGTCTTCTACTTATCTGCCCTACTGAGACCTTAGACTTGTTGGTCTTGGGAGGCTAAAGGTGTGACCACCTTTCAAAACTGATGCACCATTGACACGAAAGCAGCGTTTGGCCCTGATGTGGTATGCAGCATAGTGGACAGACAGGCTATTTTATCCTTTGGCTCTTCAGAACTCTTGGTGACTGTCATCTCACACTGGTAACTTGTTGCTGTTTGTATTGGTTTGACCAAAACTACCTCTTGAGAGTTTATGTGAACAAAAAAGAAGAAAGCTTCCCATAGCTTCTCCAGTGACTGTAGATACAGAAAATTTAAATTTTTCTTTCCTTGGAAACTTTTTTCATGTCTTGGTTATACGTTAGTCCAGTGGATTCTCTAGCAGGCTTCATATAACTGGCATTTGTGAAAGGATCTTTTATGACTTTGCCATTTGAGGAACCTATTTTTGTTTGCAATTTTCCTTGCTAGCTCCTTTTGTCCAACTTATTTCTTTCTTCTTGAAAAGTGTTCTTACTGATAGTTTCCTAGCTTGTGGTTTAACTGTGATGCGTTTTTCCCCATGTCTCTGCATTTTTAGTTTATATATATTTTTTATCTGTTGCCTGTATAAGTTTTGCCCAACTGATTTTGTATCTCTTACCAAGCTTCCTCATTCTCATGCATTTTTGTCTTTGAGAGTAAGCACTCCAACAATGCATTTTTATTACTTGTTGCTTTTTTAGGAATGCTAAGCTTAAATATATTTAATGTATTTCATTAGCAGTAGCCATGAGTCATGATAAAGTTAAGTCAAATATGACATGAACAAATCTGAATGTAATGTAATTTGATGGATTCTTAAATAGTCCATGATCTGGTTAAAATGTGCCAGTGTGGCCCTGTGTAGTTCACCGTAACTTCATGGAAGTTGTTTGATAAATATGGTTTATGTGCTTTTATACTGTGATTTCTTCTTGCCAGCAAACCAGTCACCTTACCAAGTCATACAAGTGGAATGGAAATTTATTTTGAATGCCACTGATTTATTCTGGAGTGAGACAAAGTATATGACTGTGTCCTTCAGTTATAATTCCCCATCAATTGTAAATTGATGCATTTGTTCAAATACACTGTATAAAACAGTATTACAATCAAGCTGTAGTTATCATGGGAGCCATAACTTCTGCTTTTCTTTTTCTTAGCTCTCTATGTGAAAAACTGTACTGTAATATATTATTTGATTGTTTAATACTGAGGTCTCTCTGTTTTATCATAGTATGTGACATGCTACAGTACCACTCTGTATAAAAACCTTTGGTGCTTGAAGCAGTGGTGGAACAGTAAGAGTTTATTCATGTCTTCATGTATAGATATGTGAGTACCGTATTTCGAAAAACTTTTGCACAAATAATAACCACTTCATACTGGGGTTTTTTTGAGAATTGTGTTTCTTTGCTTAGCTGAGAATGACTTGGGAAGTCGTAAGTCTCTAAATCTGAAGTCATGGACATCGACTGTTACTTTTATGTTCCATTTGATAACTTCTGTTAGAGAAGTGACTATCCTGAAAGTTACTTGCTCTTTCAAAGGAGTCTGTAATATGCATTCAAATATTTCAGCATAAGCTACTGAAATTAGAGAAATTTCATATTTTGGTAATGGAAAAAATGTTTGCTGTATTAAAATCATGAAATATTTAAGAACTCATAGTCATGAAAGTAGGCATCTGGTTTTATAAAGAAGCATCAGTTGCACTTTCAAAGTGGGTGCTCCAAAAGGTGGCACTTTCAAAGTGGGTGCTCCAAAAGGTGACATAGTACTAAAAATAAACAGAATTTTAAAAGAGATCTTGCAAAATTATTTTTTTTCTTAAGAAAAATGAAGGTGTCATGAAAAGCTTATGCCTGTTCCAGTTGTTGAGGAGTCATGGTTGTGCTTTGCTAAGTTAATTTTTAAACTTTCTCATGAAACCTACTACAGCTCCTAGATAGCATGCCATTGTGTACAAGATAAACTCATAACTTGTTTTGTTTTCTGCTTAAAATACAAGTTAAATTGCAATCAATATGCTTACAGGTAAATTTGTTGGGGGCAGCAGGGAAAGGAACTATAGAAAGGATAGGTTTTTGGTTTAAGAAAAAAACTTAAAGGAATATTAGGGTGTGATAATTTCTTGGTTCATCTAATTACTAGCAAAGCACCTAGAAGAAAGTGGAGGGGTGGCTTTCTGTTTGCAAAGTAAAGGTTGCTAACAGAATTTGAAGTAACAAGAGTTGAAACTAGTCCAGCCTAGATAAAATCAAAAGCAGTGTGGTCTGAGATCGTAAATTCTCTTAGATGTTGTTAAATGAATGGGTGCTCTTGCCAGTTGTATCTCTTCCCTAATTAATGCATTATGAACTTCTCCTCGTAAGTAACTTTCATGAAGAATAAAGGGGGATTTTAGCATTTGCTTAAAAGCTGCGTAGTTGTGTGTTAGTAGAACGTATCTCTCCTACTGGAAGATCACAGGCTATCAGTCATTTAGCACTGAGGTTTAAATGGAGTAGGTGCTTTTACCAGCTGATTTATTAGAATACATTACTTGCAGGCTTGCTGAAAAATGTAAGTAGCAAATTTTATATGAAAAAAGACATGAAGGCAGTTGGGGATTTCATCATGGTCTATGAATAGCTGATAAGCAAAACGGGGTGCTGCAATACTCTTGTTTTCTCTCTTAACCTCCTTTTTCCTTATCTGCCCCACACATAGGATTTTGAAAGTGGTATTGGGAAAGGGAAGTAGGTCTCAGTCTAGCAGCATGAACAAAGCTATGGATTATAGGTTATAGGTATCTGTCCCTGTTTCTGTGATCCTTGTCAAAGGTGTGTACCACTTTTGTTCCCCTCATGCCCCAGCAGTAAGGCAGTATCTTTTCAGGGCTTTTAAAAGGCAACCTTTGTGCTGACCAAATACATTTTTCAAATAAATTTGGTGTTGATGATTTAATGATCTTGTTTGTATTACCTTATTCTTAATCAAAAACTCATATGTAGCATAAAGTTAAATCATGTGCTTTGTTTAGAGAACCAGAACTAGATGATCTTTAAGGTCCCTTCCAAACCAAACCATTTTATGATTTCTGATTTGTGAAGCAGTTAATGCATTGGCAAAATAGAGTCACAGCATAGGGTTTGTTGTAGAATAAAATCAAAACTGACTCTTTGACAGTAAGTTGCCAGTTTTCCTTGCCTTTTCAAAGGCTTGGATACATACTTGTTCCTTCTGGTCTACCTTGAATTTTAACTACAATAGCAAACTCTGGAAAATTTTATATGGAAGGTACTTGAAATGCGTCAGAAAGATAGACTAATTCACCATGGTTCTGATACCTCCTTTCCCACCTCCCCATACAATTATTGATCTGAATCCTCAGACATTTTCCCATCACTTGTGCTCATTTTCTTATTAATGAGATAGATAAGGATAATTGGAAGGAATTAAATTGTTTGCTTCTGTTTAAGCACTGTTTTGCAGAGTGAAGAATCATGATTTTTCTTTCCTCTATTTTCGTTTTCACCTATATATGTCTAGAGTAGAAATAGTCAAGGTACCAGTTACATATTTTTAGCTGGAGGAGTAGAAGAATAATCTAGACCTTTAAAGTATTGGATATAAAAGAAAAATGCTTATCTGAATATTCAGGTAGATATAAGTGTAATACAGAGAAGCTCTGTGTTTGGAGTAACTTCTGAAAAGTGTGTAACTGCAGGAGAAAAAACCCACAACAAAGTAATATGGTCCATTTGAGTGGGTAAGCAAGTTGGGACCCTGAGGTGAAGGGTCTCCATAGTTTCAGAATACAGAGACATGATTTAAGACAGTATTCTTAGTCATCTGGCTTGGAAATAAAAGTACAACTTCTGTGTTTAAATGGAGGCATGTTTAGAATTGATAATACTATTGACACTGATGCTACAAACTGCCTTTTTATAGACTGATGTCCTGTACATCATCTCTAACCTTTTCCAAAAATTGTGAGATCTAAATTCTCTTACCATATTCTGCCTTGTGATAAGTCTGGTTGTATCCAGCTATTCTTCTGGTTGTGGACCATCCTTACCCTGTGTGATTACAAAGTTGCTGTGCATTAACTAAGGGAATCCATAATATGTTTAAATACATTCACAACTGTGATTTTCTGTGTTTAAAACCTCCAAACTTTATATTAGGTTCTCCCGTGTCTTGTAATTTCTCTTTAAAATCTTTGTGCAATTAGTGACTTGGCCCTTCTATCTAATTAACAGCACCCATAAAAGTCATCTGTGAGTGAAAGGTCAATGGTCTGCTTTCTTTTTTGTTTAGCAGTGGTGGGGTTGGGTTTGTTTGTGTTTTTTGTTTTGCTGGGTTTTGATGTCTTTTTTCTTTTTTGATATGAAAAAACTTTGAAGTCATGTATGTTGTGCATCTTAGTCCAAGTCAAGGTTTCTGTAACGTGAATTGTCATTCATTGGAATTAAACTGCTTTCATACTGAGGCTTCTGTTTTAAGATACAGGTATTTTCAACAGTGGAAGGTTAAAAATGATGTCTTGAAATCTTTCTGTTATCTTGAAATATGTCTTGAGTCAGCAGCTAAGTCAAGTTCTGGTTTTGAAACCTGATAGATCCCAGCCTCTGGTATTCCTTCAAATAAAACTGTCTTTAGCTTAGAGATTGAACATTTGGAGTTAGTCATAGATGTGAGCTTTGTGAAGTTGCAAAAATGAGGCTCGGGTTACAGAGCCAGAAACCACTCTTTTAAAAGTTCAATTTGTTCGTTCAAGAGATTTGGCATAGCTGAAGGTAGAAACCTGTTCTCCAGAATAGCATTCACTTCCCTGTAGCCATGAGTTTATTTCATTTTTTGCTGGCTAGCTAGCTGACCACAGCAAACTGATTATGTGAAGTTGAAAAATTACAAAAGAAAAATTGCCCTCTTGCACTAATTTTTATATATTAATTACAGGTTATTCTTCATTTATGACCCTTAAAATCTGCATTTCCTACTAGAGAATTAATAACACTTTAGGAGATCAAACCTCTCTTTCTGATCTGTAATAAATACAGCCCATGGTGAAGATATTTGCTGTAACCTTTGGAATCAGATTTCTGTCAGTCTATAAATTTTCATTTTCTTCTTACACTATTTGTTCAATGTAATTATGATTTAGTTGATGATCACTCTGTAATTACACTTGATAGAGTGAGTGAATCCACTATATGTAACTTCAAGTAAAAAACCATCTGTGTAGTGATGCTGAATGATAAAGCCATTGATAATTTATTTTGCTTCAGGAATAGTATTGCAATTCAGTCATATCACAGTTGGTATCCCTTTAAAACTGCTTCTAAATTGTTGAAGCATCCTGTGTGATAGCTCTTGTATTCAATGAGTTCTTAGATGTTTCTGAAAGATTTATAGTGAAGTCCAAAGCATTTCAAGGCCAAGTTATAGCAGTCTTGTCAGATGCAGCTTTACAGCCTAGTGACTTATAATGAGAGTAGAATGTAATTAGAAATTGTCCGTGTCTTCACTGAGTACTGATGAAAACTATGGCTCAAAGGTTAATTCAAATAATAATTAATATTGGTTTCTGTCAGAACAGGGTGGTAATGAAATCTTTGTCATACAATGACTTTGATTTTAAGAAGTGGGTGCATAAGAAATAGAGGCTACAGTTTACCTTTTCTGATTATATGCAGTTATCTTATAATCAGCATGATGGCTTGATAAAGCATAATTTGAGGGCAATTTAAACATATTCAGAAATATTACAACCTACAGTGAAAATTATCTGACATGTTGCATCTGTTCAAGGAGATAGATTTATAGCTAGATTGCTGAAGTAGATAGATTACTACAAATGATCCTTAAGGACTGCATCTGATTTTTTGTTGTTGTTGTTGATAATAACTGATCAATACCATGTTTTTGTGGAAAGTCCTCTTAGTAAGATTTGCTAGCATGAGAAATGTGGGATGTTACATTAATGTTTGTTTAAATTGGACTAGTTTCAACTAAAGCAATAGACCAGGTTTTGCTGGCAACCAAAACAAATTCTGTTCAGTTTCTTTTCTTGAGTTGAAATTTTCTATTGGAAAAAAATAAATGCTGTTAGTTTTGCTGAAGCCAAACCCATAATTTTTCAGTTGCCAGTATTCAGTGAGCTATTGGACCTGTTATTTTGAGAGGCATTTCATGAATACTTTGCTGTCTCCTGTTTTTTCCTCTGTCTACTCTGATCCTGTCCTTAAAATCTGCCTACTGAAAAGCTTCTCTAGAAAGTTACAGCTGCAGCTTGGGTTTATGGGTCAACATAGTTCTGTATAATATGCCTTTCTCACACCTTCTATTCAGTCTGCTTGACTTAAATGTTACTGCACTGCCTACCACAATTTTAAATTTGCTTTAATTTTAAGGCTGTTTCCCCTACTGTCAAAAAGGAAATCTAAATGCCTCTAAATTAGATCTGACAAACATCAAGTTTTTTCATTCTTATGTGTTTTAAAGTGATCACAAGACTGATTTTTTTTCACTGATCTGGATAATGCTTTCCATACAAAGAGCTTCAATTCTTGGATAGCAGAGTCCATATTCAAGATTGTACTGTTTGGGAGTGGTGACACGCAACAGGGAATGAGTTACATGGTGGGGGTGGGAGCTGAGAAAAGGGGTATGCATGTTGTGTGTTTGAGGGGTGTTTTAAAACTCCCGAGATGAGAGATGTGTGTGGCTCATCTTCGCGAACGAAGATTTGGGAAGGGCTGTCCCCACGTGGGTGTGCCCTTCCAGCCTGCGCAGTGGATTTTTAGGTGAGGCTCAGCATGCGCAGAACTGTCCCCACCGTTTAAGTCCTGAGGTCCATCTGCCTGAAGTGTTATGTTGGTTTCTCGGACCTATTCCTGTTCTTTCTTCATACATTTTCTCAAAATCCAGGATAAGAGAGTTCTATGCTATGCTGAAATATCTACTAGCTGAGGAGGAAAACCCCTCCCTGGATTTTAGTGGTAGCACTGGGGAAAAGCTCACTGTTCAAATCAGATGCTTATATTTTCTCTCCTTTATTTTATTATAAGCAAAAAAATACAGGCTCGGGAACTGAGCTGCACTTAAGAAAGAATCTTACTTAGATTTCTGAAACTTTGAAAGCTCTAGTGAACAAACTTGACCAGGAAATAGAGACTTTTTATCTAAAACAATCTCCATACAAGTTTTCGAAGACTAACAAAGGAAAATCTAAGGGATGACTGAAACCTTTCTTAGGCAATTAAGGTTGCATGTTTATACTTAGTCATTTGGTTCTTTAACAGAATCATTGCCTGTGGAGTTGACAGCATCTGTAGAAGGTCTGCTATAGTGGTAGAAGAAAAAAAAATTTTGCTAAATTTGAAATATCGTGAGTTTTACTGCAATATAAACTCCTAATAAAAAGACCCTTCATTTATAGCAAGACCTAAACATACTGAAATTTGTTCTGGTACTTAAAGATGTCAAAGCACAAATGTAAACGGATAGAAATTTAAAGGGAGGTGTTTTTTGTTGGACATTCTAAAAACTTTTTTTTTTTTGGAGGAATATATGGAAACATTCTGAACCATACACTGGGTCATTCAGCCAGTCCCTTTCCGTGACAACTCCGTATGCTGATGAAGAGGTATTGATTAAGACCACCCTTACTTAACTAGAGATGCATGCACTGGTGCAAATATGCCCCCCCCCAAACAGCAGTGAGACATACATAGTGGGAAGCAGGGGAAGGGAATAGGAGGATGGTCATTTTGGTTCATCTTTTTTAATAGTAGAAGTGGCAAAGTTTCTGGGATTAGGTTTGTTAGTTTAAATGTGTTGTAGGTTGTCCAGTAGTTTGCTTTCTCCAACCACTTGAAATTCTTTGGGAAGGGAATCTTCCAGAGGATTGTATCTGTGCTGTGGAATAAACAGTTGTCGTGTGAAACTGATGTGAGCCTTAGTTTTACTCTGCCTCCACTAAAATACACTTTTACCGTAGTTTGTGCAGGATCAGCACAGAGGAGTACAAAGAGGGAGCTTTTCAGTACAAAGGCTGCCTGTTTGGCCTGCCCAAACCACCGTGAATGTGTTTAAAGGGGACTTTTATTACCATGGAAACTCTCAGACAGGAAGGAATTTGTCCTGCCATATCTAGAAAATAGTCTGTAATGGTCAGCTCTTGGAACAAAAGTGTTTCGAATAGTAGGATATATTTAAAAATTCTTGTGGTGAATATGTCCAAAAAAGAAAAGAATATGTAAAACCCAGGCTTATGCTAATGGACTTTTCGTATGAAGATTTAGGGAAGACTGCAGACAAGTACAATGTGAGCAGGGGAAGTGTACTGAGAAATCTGAAGAAGTTTTTCCTCTCTAGGTCCAGAAGGCTTCCTAGGTGTTGAATGGATGTTGATGAAATATTCTCCCTTTAAGTAGTGTGTTTATCCATCACAACCATTCATTGAGGAACTGTGCACGTGCTTGGCTTGAACTGCTGGAGGCAGTCTTCTGAGCACCATGGAAATAATTGCCTTTGAAATGTCTTAACTAAAACCTGTTCTTTGACTTTCTTGACTCCTTAGTATTCACAAATGGCCTGTATTTTCCTAAATCACACTGCGATATAACATTTCTTGTCTAAAAGAACTTCTAACGCCAGATCCCAGAATATTTGCGCATCTTTTGCTGGCGTTGTGCAGTGGTATGAAATACCTCTAGGTCAGCATCTTCCAGTCAGCAGGAGCAGCTAGTGGGAACTGCAAGATTTTCCATGGTTTGTGTAGTGTTTGGTGTTGATTTGATTGTCTGTCTCATCAGTTGGATGTTAAATATTTTTTTCCGATATTTGACCAAATTAGAATTCATTATTTTTTTTCTCTACAAGTCATACCAGCAGACAGTGCTTTCTCATATTCTTTCTGTACAGCAAATGCCTGGCTTGTTTTACTGCTGTGCTTTTCAGGTTAAGTTGTTGAACCACCTGGCTGTGGCCTGAAGGCAGTTTGAATGAATGGTATAGTAATAAGCTGATCCAATGGGTTGTGATGCTTGAAATCAGCCATACCACTCTTACGTCTCTCCTTGTGCTGTTATTGCTGTTCAGCTACCCCTGTGGTGACTATCTTCTGATGGCAACAAATGGTTAGATCAGTTTACCTCTGGTGTTAGACTGCACCTGAACTTTTTCTTGAGGTGTTTGGGATAATAGTAGAAAAAAAAAAGGCATCATATTTGGGGTTAGGAACAGGAATAACTATGGAGGAAAAATTGTCATGAAAACTTTCCACTACCATGTCGATTTTGCATTTGCTCACAGATGCTGAAAATCAATGTTCAAACTTTAATTCTATGTGGGAGGTCAGGTAAAGACCAGGTTTATATGTATGTGTGTGTATATATGTGTTATATATACACATACACACATACATATAAAATGGAGTATTTCTGTATGCCTTTCACAAGCTTTGACTGACCTTGTTTGCGTTATCTGGGTTAACACTCTAATCTGCTGCTCTCATATGAGGACTTCCTTCTTACACGTTGATCAGTTTAGTTTCTTGTCTCCTGACTTGAGGAGCCAAAAGGATTGCAGAAGGTAGTTCCAACCAGATTTAAAATAAATAAACAAACAAGAACAAAACCCACCTTACTCTTGTTTATACTAAACTCCTTGCTTGATGGCTCACTTTCCCTCGTAGGGCTTGGTCTGTTTCCCTCATCTGGGGACTGGGAGTACGCTGCTGTCCAAACTGTGTCAGGAGATGGGCTTCTTATTCGTGGACAGTCATTTGTTGTTCCAAAAGTATAGAAACCCCTGTTAGATGTATTTCCCTTATCCTTAACTAAGTTGAGAAAGGAAATACTGGTTACATCATGTATGACTTAATATGGTTATTTAATGTGCAGGTGTTGTAAAGCTGTGAATCTAAACTGCAGTGGAATAGTTGCACCATATGGCAGGGGTTTTTTTTCAATTCTTACTATTCCTTATTTACCATGTTTGGGTTTTTTTCTCTTTAAAAATGTATCTCTGTGCCACTTTGGTTCTGTAATACCTCCTATTTAAAAAAGAAGAAAAAAAATCCCTCAAACTTTCACAGATTTTGATATTAATTCATTTACTATTTGCTTACTCATTTCTCTAGTATGCATATATAGTTTTGTTTCCTTCCTCACTGTTCCAGTTCTAGGCCTTCTCCAGCTGGCAGTTCTTCATCTACTGTGCTTTTCATGAAGAATGGAAATGCCCAGCTTGCTCTTTTCCACTATCTCCCACTCCCCTGAGGGGCTCACACCCAGTGCTTGCAGGTCTGTGTTGCATGGCTCAGTGTTGCTCTCCTAATAGGAAGTCTGGGAAGCACTAAATCATCTGGCCACATACTGCTTCCTTCAACTTTCTCCCCAGCAGATCTGGGGGCTGAGTTTGCAGTACAGCATGATGGCTGCACGCAGCTTTAAAGCTTGGGAGCAGGGATGGGCTTTCTGCCCCCACCCCACCCCCTCGTCGGCACAGACATTTCCCTGCTCTCCAGCTGCTCTGGTTTCCATCTGTTACAGGGCCTTCTGGTGCGACTGTTTCCTCATCTGCTGAGCTGAGTAAAATGTTGAAGGACCAGACACTGCTGACCCGGGGAATTAAGGGGTTGTGGTTTTGGAGAAAATGGGTTGCATGCTTATTTTCCTTTTCTCTCAGAAACTTGGCATGCAATACATGCACATCTAATATAATGAGAAACTTTGCTAGGTGCATTTTCATTTCTTTGTAGCAAATGAGTTTACTCATCTTAGTTGCATGTGCGATGCTGTAGGCCTGTCCTGTGTGGTAGCTGCCCCCTGCCCTGGGAGCAGCACTGTGCTTCTGTCTGGTGGGCTCAGAAATGTACAGCGATGCTAAATGTTAACATGCAGCAGACAGACGGAGAAATAGCTGAAGACTTATTCGTGAAGATAAAAATATGCAACTAGTGGCAAAAAGCAGGGAGCCAAGGGAGGCGTTAAGAAACCTTGGAGTGGCCATCACTCTCCTGGCCCAGGAGCTGGGGAACTTTACCCCACGAGGTGGTTTTGCTTTTGGCAGGCAGATGCCTGCTGCCCATCTTCAGACTGCTATTTTAGGCTGCTCCTGTCTTTAGCACTTCTTCCATCCTGCAGTCACTTAGATTATCCCTTTCACAGATTGCTGAGCTGTTGCTCTCTTTTGAGTGAATCTGGTGAGTTAGCCACAGCAGCAACATGGCAATGCAGGCCTGCAACTGAGAAGTATTTCTGTAAAACAAAATATGTGAAAAACAAAATTTCCATTTTATAAGTGAAGAGTTGTAACCACTTCTTACTTGCTGGTACACAGAAACCGTGCAGAACTTTGTTAATTATCCCTGCCAAATATATAAAATTGTCAGAGTGCAATCCCTTGCTAGTCAGGTTGTCCTAGTGAGTGAGTAGCTTCCCTTTTTCTGACTACTGCATCATCATCTTTTTGGAAGTATTTGTTCTTGGCTTTAAAATTTGTTTAGACACCATCAAATTGGTTTGGATTTCAAAATTATATGTGTAAATGAGAAATGTACCTAGCACCCACTTTAGTAATTGAACAAAGCTTTTATTTCCAGAATCTGACTACTACTCAGTGTGTGGGAGAGGTGTGCTCTGACAACTTGGGCTGTTTTTTAAGGACTTATGTGATCTCATTGAAGGGTTTTAATATTAATTCATTGCTAGTGTTATGGTTATGTTTTGATGATAGTCACTTAGGAGATGGGTGTTAGGCAACCAGTTGGAAATTACTGTAAAGTGATTTTTTTTAAGTGGTTCATACATTCAACTGGAAATCCCAGAGCACATTAAAAGTGCTAATTCTCACTCTCCTGAAGGTAAAGTTTCTGTGTATTTCTCAAATTAGCCCCCCTCTGCCCAGCTAATACGGTATATGTAACTTAACCACTTATTTCTAACTGAGGATCATGCATTTATATAGCTTGATGTTGGCAGAAACTGATAATGGAGGAATAAAATAGAGAGTTGCTGATAGGAGCAATTGTTTGCCTTTTGGGATGATAGATGTATTGCATTATCAGAGGTGTAATATACTTCTGGATGATTTTCTGTGCAAGTGCAGCTGCCACAGGTTGTTCATGCAGAGTGAAGAGAAGAGAAACCCCATGCCCGTGAGATGTTTTGCCTTTTTGAAAAACATGGAGTGAATGAAACAGTGACCAAGGAGAGGACTTGGTGAGACAGGAGTGTTTTTATTGATAGGTAACATTTGCATGACATAGTCTCTCATTTGTGCTCAGTCATGAGCAACTACCATGTTAATAGTTTGGGAGTTCAGCTGAACAATAAAGTGATTATGGAGAAGTCAGGAAAGAGGCTCTGCAATATTTTGGTAAAAAGCTTTCCTATCCCATGTTCAGCACTTGGAGCATCACCAGGGAAGATGCAAGACCAGGGTCAAGGGAAATCCAGCTTGTGATTACTGAAATCTGGGAACAACAAACAGTGGAGTGAATGTCTACT
The DNA here is from genome assembly GCF_047495875.1 of Pithys albifrons albifrons. NCBI lineage: Eukaryota > Metazoa > Chordata > Aves > Passeriformes > Thamnophilidae > Pithys > Pithys albifrons. Next base: position 66,402,759 of record NC_092461.1, on the reverse strand, counting down.
GATGGTTTCAGGAGTTACTAGGTAGTCTAGCTACAAGGCACTCAGACTAAGTACCTACAGTATGGTGCAGCAGAAATAGGAAATTAATTTAAATAGATGAATTAGTAGTTTAGTACCTGGGTTTGAATTCATTCAAAGCTGAAGATGCCTAGGTCAAAAAGAAATAGGGGGAAAACTGGCTGGCTGACCTCTGGTTCCAGGGAAATGTGAAATTTGTGGTTATGACTGAAATCTTTGATCTAGTTATCAAAACTGTAAAAAGACACTGGGTGTGTCAGTTAACTTGAAAGGTGGTATGTCTTTTGTGAATAAGATGGACACTGCTTTTTTAAGAAAGTATAAATGATTGGACCATATTGCCATCATAAGCTTGAAATAGAGGCGCTCCATAGGTTTCTGTCTTGTAGATGTTCTTTGCATTGCTGCTTTGTCGATGCTGCTCAGATGAAACTTCCTCCTTGCTGCTCAGATGAAACACTGGTTTAAACTTGTTTTAGTTGGCCTGAGCTCTGGAGAAAAAGGCTTTTTTAGTACTGATCTGGACCTTAACTGTAAGCTTTAATGCTGTTACCTCACTCAGTGTTTTAGAAGGTGTGAGAGGGAACTCAGTTTTGTCCTTGTTGTGAAGAAGACATAGGACATGGGTGTGAGACATGAAAAATTAACTGTTGATCCTGAGGTAAAGCAGTATATCATGGCCATAGGAATAATCTCAAATTCTCAGATTATCAACAAGGGCTATTTGCCGACCAGGCTGATACCAGGGAGCTGACTCTCCTGGTTTAAATGAACTAAATTGAATTACATGTATATGGGCAGACAGAAAAAGTGATTTAGCATGTTTCTTCATAGAACATCTTGATGTTGTGAAAAGTGTGATGATCCCTCCTGTATGCGATGCTGTTTACAATCTTGAGATCCCTAAAGAATTAGGGGAATGTTTCCTTTCAAGCACACAGATATCAAAGTGGTTTTGTTTGGGTTTTCTTGGTGGTTTTTCTTTTTACCTAATGCTTTGGTTACTATTTACTAAAGAGATTACAGATACATAGTAATTCTAGTTTCATGGTATCTTCCATTCATTCTAGAAATATGTATTGTATATGGACGTGTCAGAAAGAGTTACTTTATAAGTAGAAGAGTTAATTTATACAGAAGCCGCAAATCCAACACAAATGCAGCCTTCCTTCCCCAGAGAAAAAAAGGACACACACAAAAAATGTCTTAATTTAAAATAAATACTTCTAGGTTTTGGTAGCAACACCTTTTGAATATGAGCACATGCAGCTTGTGCTGTAATCCAGCACTGGTGTGAGAGGCATGGCTGACTAGTGAGGAGTGCATCTGAAAGGGAAGGTGGCAGCTGGTTTACCTGGATGCTCAGGAGCAGGCTGGAAGTCCTGACAATCCCGGTGAGCAAATCCGGTTGACAGCTGTTGCTATTGCTACTGCCTTGCAGACATCTCTCAGTTAAGCTGGTTCCACTATCTTTCCCTTGACTCTTCATTTTTGGTTCTTGAGAAACTTGCAGAGCTGCACAGAATGTGTTGGGTGCTGTGGAGATACGATAGGTGCAGTAGGTGTTAGCATCCATTACACTGAGGAGTGAGACCAGGATTTCAGGGACATCCAGACAAAAGAGCCTCCTTAACAGTTTATACAAAAAGCAGGTGGTAGAAGGTCAGTGTATTAAATTAAGTCTTTGTGTATTTTTGAGTGGTAAGCACTAAAGCTTCTCACATAGAATTTTTTTTCCCCAAACAACTTGTTCCTGCCCGAGCTTGGCACACTGGTTTAGTGTCCAGGGGGGCCGATTCTGAGGACTGGCTATTGCTGATGTGTGATGTTGCATTGTTTGCTTTGCTTTCAAGCTGCAGTCTCAGTTGAGGACATAGCATGTACTTCACTTAGGTGTTCTCTCTTGTTTCTATTTCAAGACTAAACTCAGGGATAACTGTTGCCTGAAAACACAGAGATACTTGGAATTTAGGTGCTCAGCAAGGTAGAAAAGGAAGAATCATGTATTTCATATTTTTGCATGATGCTTTGTGACCAGATACAGTAATTTAAAAGGTACTGTAAAAACATTGGACAGGAAAGCTAATTGTGGAGGTATTGTAGTGACAGCAGGCATTTCATCTTCCTTTTAAGTAATTCTATGTACTTTTACTTTCATAACTAGTTTTATATAGTATATATAATTGGGGGGGGGGAAGGAGCTACATTTTATAGCTTTGCAAGCATCATTAATTAAACAGTTACCAGAGTCTCAGCTGTAGGTCCAAATACAAAAATGTATTTGCTAATACAGCATAAGTATTTAATCTGCCACTAATGCCTGTGACTTCTAAATCAATTGATCTCTAGCAGAGCCTCATCCATGCTTTTTCCTTTGCTATGCACTGTATTGTTGGGTTCAGGTGATCTAAGTCTATATTCTAAAAATGCCATTTAATATATGCTTAAGTAAAACATAGTATAGTCTTTCAGTCTTTTATTGGCTATCTTATTCTGAGTTATGCTTTTTTTTGGCAGAAATAAAATAAATTTGGAAATACTGTTTAGCACTGGAAATTTAGAGTTCTTTGTACCTGTTCTGATTTTTCTCTCTGTAGTTGCTAAAGCAAAGGAGTACATTTTTAGCTGTTTGTATTTATTCACCTTTGACTTGCAGGTTTTTGACCCTTGATAGAATAAAGATTTTGCTAGTAGCATTTCTGCATTTCACTACAGCATAGATAACACACTAGCTGTTGTAGGTCTTGTTCTGAGAACCAGATTCTCAGCACTAAGTGAAATAGCTCTAAACTTGGCTGGTTACACAAATCTGTATGGTAGCAGTCTCTGTATAGTACTTGCTTAAGAGTCCTCCCTTATGTCATTCTGGTATCTTTGCCTCTTGAGTGTTTTTTTGCTTGGGTGTGTTTTAAATGAGCCATTTTATTGGTCACTTTTACTTTCTCAGATATTTACAAACACAAAAGAAAGGAATTGCTAGTCCAAGAAAGTTTGCAATCAAACTCTTCCAAAGTTCTCAAATAAGCATAAGAAATAGGAAGGCTTGTAAAATAGTACTCCGTTCTTTTAGGCAGCCTACCCACTCCTTAAATTTTCTTGGTTTTGTTACTTAAAAAAAAACACAACAAAAATGATAACAAGAAAAACCCCCACAAAATAACCCAAACAAAAAAAACCCACCAATTCTCCACTCTCAATTTTAACCTCACAGTTTTCTAGTGAGTAGAGATAAATTTTGGGGTTTGTTGAGGGGAGGGCAATGTGGAAATAGGTATTTGTGTTTGTTTTGGTTTGTGTTGAGTTTGGTTGGTTGTTTTTTGGGGGAAGTTTAGTTGTTCTTATATTTATTTTAATTTAAAAGTGTTCAAAAAACTTCTGTAGATGTTGCAGCAAGATTGATAACCTTGAGAGGTAAATTTAAGTAGAATATGAATCATTAGGAACGCTGAAGACAGTGCTTCCTATTATAAAATTAAGTTTAACTCTGCTTTCTGAGTGAAAGTGAAGCTACCTACCATGAAGTGGAACTGATTTCCAAGTTCATTCAGAGAGGAGTAAAAATCACGTTCACATCTAATCTGTGAATGCAAATCTCTGCAAAGCTTGTGGGGAACTGAAGGTAGATCAAGAACTTTGCTGTTGGGTGTGACAGATTTTTGTGGTAGATGAATGTCAGCTGCTCCTATTTCTTGCAGTGGTTTGAATGACTGTGGCTCCGGGTACTGGGTCAGTTGTTTGCAAGTCAAAGATAAATACTTCCAATTCTTCAAAATCTCAATGAGAAGGGGAGTGAGATTGCATAATTCTAGAACTTTAGATGACAGATTTTTCCCTGGAAGGCTCTGTTTGTTAGAACATAACTACACTGGAGTCATCTTAAAAGGGCACATCAATGAGGCAATACATGTGAAAACACCTCAATTAGTTTTCTTACTTGCATGAGGTCCATTAAAGTTTTGCACAAGAAAATTTGGGTTTCCTCCCTTTGAACCTATTCTGCTATTATAGAGGAAAAACTTTCAGCTCAGTTCTGCCTGGAAAGAAGGGCCATGCTGCATATGAAGCTGATAAGGGCTGTGCTCATCTGACAGTCCCCATTTCAACATATAACTTTTGGCACTATTGTTTATGCTCTCTAGGCACCCCTTTTCCATGTCTGAGTGAACTTTAGTGCAGCAGTTTATTTACTCTTAAATTTCTTAGTCTTACACAGTTGAAGCTGTTGAGAGCTCCACAGTGTTTCTCCTTGGCATTCTCCATTGCAGAGAACAGCCTGGTATAGTCGTTTGTGTTGTGGTTTGAGTAAGTAGCTATGATTACTGAGAGCCAGGCATTATGTTCAAAAAAAAAGAAAAAAACAAACCAAAACCACCCCCCCACCACCCCCCCCAACAGACTTAATTTGTGTGTGCAAGACTCTGCTTCCATTCCACTGACCGAGAATAAACCACTTTTTTTGGCATATCCTTCTTCAAAAAAAACAATAGAATGTTGTGTTCTTATGTTAATTTTGTCAAAATAAACAAACAAACCTCTCAAAATTAAATAGTCCAATGAACAGTAGTTGTGGAAGATCTTTTGGGGACCTGTCCTATAACTCAGCTGTCCCCCATATCCTGTGGGACATTACTGCACCCACTCAATGGCCTAGGCACTAAATGAAGGTTCCTGAAATCTCTTTACTCCATGTACTGCCTGGTGTCCTGCAGAGGACTGTCTTTCTTCACACCCTCCCTTCCCAGCTTTTTTCTTTATGGTTGATTTTAAGTTAGTGAAGGAATTTAACATTTCCTTTAAATAGTTTATAGCATATGATAAAAGACATAATTAGTTTGGTACTACAGGTCTTTTTTGTAACAAAGTTAAAATTTGTAAAATCCAGTAGATCACGTTTGGGGCTTGGGATGATCTTTAAGGTCCTTTCCAACCCAAGCCATTCTGTGTGTGATTTCATTGAAAATGCTGTATGAAACACTGATGTTATTTTTTTTCTGAAAAAGATAATTTGTAATAATCCTTTCCCGGTGTAATAAGTAGTAATTTTTTTCTTTGCTGAAAAGTTCAGGATGGTATGCTTAATTGTATGGGGCCAAAGTGATCATGAGTGCTGGGAGTGAGGGCTGAAGTTCAGATGTAGGACGATTCATCTTGCCACATGTGAAGAGAGTAAGGGAGAACTACCATTTTGTTTCGCAGTCCTGAAGTGTGTTCTCCTTAGTCTTGGCAAAACTCTGGCTTTTCACTTTGGATGCATAAGGTGTATTTATCTTCACAGAAATGAGTGTGGATATGTGGTTCCTGTAAAAGCGCAGACTGTGATCTGCCAGTATTTATGAAGAACACATGTACAGGAAAATGGCTCTTAAGTACAAGTCATAAATTGAAATGATTATAGAATATACGTGGACAAATATACCATGTGTGGTATCGGTAGACTGTAATTTCATCAAGTGGTTTTTCAGACTTCATAAAGTATGAATGAAACATGATTGTATTGGCCTTGTAACAGGTAAAGTAAAATATAGGGTCTGGTCACATTAAAGTGCTCATAATTCTATTGCTGGAAATAGCCTTTTGGGATACGATTAAGTCTTAAAACCTGCCCATGATTAAAAAAATACATTTCGGCGAAAATCACATGTTCAGAAACTCTGGGAAGCATTTGAGTCTCCACCTCATGAATTTTTACAGTTCCCAGCTTTCTGTGTGTAAACACCATGAGCGGCTTTCAGCGCAGGGAAGGGGCAAGGCCTCCTGTTCCTTACAGCCTCGTCACCCCTCCGGTTATTTTGTTGTTTACTGCGGTTTTTTCCGGTGTTTGTGGCCCGGGCTTTGTTTGCTGGAGGGGCCGCAGCGGCCGGGCCGGGCCGTGCTGCGCTCATGGCGCCCTGCCCTGCCCTGCCCTGCCCCGCAAAAACCTCCCGCTCGCCTCGCCGACCTCTGCCCCGCTGTATCCTGTGACACTCAGCCTGTCTTTGTGCTCAAGTTTATCCGTGATGGATACGTTTCCCTCCCAATCGCATATGCCGGGAGCCCGGCGGAGCGAGCAGATAAATGATTTTCAGCTGCAGGCGGGGGCCCCTGCGCGCCCCTCGGGCCGGACGGGGCGCTGCCTCCCCTCCCCCGGGAATATGCAAAGGGATGGCTCTCGGGCTCTCAGATCCTTTTTAAATGCAAAAGAATGTAGGAAATTGCCAGATCAGTTGGTTAATCAGTGACAACTGCAGTCGGTGCACAAAAAGCCGGGCCCTTTAACAGGAGCCCCGGGTTGTGCGGGGTGTGTTTGCAGTGCCCCAGCGGGGTCGCCGCTGGCCCCACCTCTTGAATCCCGGGGCCGGGTTAGTGTCAGCTTGAGAGGGGAATGTAATTGCGGGGAGATTTCTGGTGACTGATGGCGACAATATAAGTCTTCTCCCTGACACCAGCGCCCCGGCGGCCCTGCCAGGCCTTTGTGCTCGCCTGGCCGCGGAGCAGCGAGCGCTCGGGTACGTGTCCCCAGCCCACCAAAGCCCACCAAAACAAGGCAGCCGTGTAGCCCATACAATTTTTCATATCTTCTATTTTTTATATTGGCTACACGGCTGCATTGTCATGGTCAAACGTCATTTAGGGCTCACCTTAAGCATGTTCCTGCTCCCCTTTATGGAGCTGTTTGCAAGGTTAACACATCTGTCAAACGTTTTGAAGAGTATTGCTGAAATGTTTTTGTGACTGCAATTGTTTCTCTTGCTTATCTAGGACTATTTTTAGATAAACTGCTTCACATATGTGTTTTAAACTTATGTTGGGAGAGAGGGTGGTCAAACGCCTGAAAAAGAGCTCTTAAAATTCCAGATTATGTAACACTGAAACTGAAGTGTCTCTGGATTGGGTTTGTCCCCTCTCCTCCCACTCAGGTTTGTAATGTACTTAAATGTAAAAAACAATTTTTTTTTCCTTATTGCTCTGGTTGCCTCATTAAAAACCTCCAAATATGTGCTTGTAATAAATGGCTCAAGACTTTCCTCTTTTTCTTCTGATCTGGAAAGAAAAGACATGCTGAGGCTTCTTACTTTGTTATAGGCACTGACTTAAAATTAGCAGTGCTCCCATGTAAGGGAAAAGAGTTTGCAACCCAACTGGTGTGGCAAATGCTTTCATATGATGTAACAACAAGGCTTGGTGTGTTTGCATCAGAGTCCTCCTATGTGACACTGTTTGTGGTCACGTATCAGAGCTCCTGTGAACTTGAATGACGTAGGATATTGTTTCCAAATGTGTGGCACAAGCTGAACTCTAGGCTAGTCATTCCTGCATCAGCTGCTTGACAGCAACAAGCTGCCAAATATTTGAAGGCTGTTGTGCCCTCAGTTGCCTCAGTAGAAGCCTGTTCTTTGGCAAAGTACATCATGTATTAAGGAAATAAAATACAATCTGGCTTCTGCTGAACGATTGTATGGGAAACTTAGGATTTTATGGATTTCTTGCCCAGAAGATGTTACTGTATAGGATTCATGGCATTTGGCTGACTGCACATAGGCCAAACCTTTGACTTTCGAGGGGCACTTGAGGTTTTCACTCCCATCCCCGTTCCCAGTTCTTAGTTTAACAAGCAACACTTGACAGCCCCAGCCCCTGTAGATTTTTGTAAGGATGTGTATTTCTGTGAAGAGCTAACTGAATTTTAGTAAGATAAATGTTAAACAAAGCTTTTCAAAAGTGCTTATGTCATATTTGTGGGCGCTACCCACTGAAGGCAGAATATTTCCAGAGTGCATCAGGTCTTTTCATCTTTTCAAGTCCTATCGCTCCTTCCCAGGATGAGGGAGAATGAGATTCCTGCCATCCTTTGATGTCCAAACTACATGGATTTAATTTTTAACACAGCTATACTGCATGAAGTGTGTACTAGGAAAGCATTCTGTGTGAATTAAAAAAAAAATAAAGTGTCTTCAGGCATTCAGAAACCAAGTTTCTTTGGAAGCTGCAGTCAGAAATAATGACGCAATCACTTTACAGGTCTGGTCTTGTATTTTGGCCGATCTGTATGCAAGAGGAACGTATCGTCCATGGTGTCTGTGACAGCCCTGAGAGCTAAGCGTTAGACACGCAGGAGACCAGGCGTGCTTCCCGCAGACGTGGTCAGGCACTTGCATAACTGTCCTGGCATCAGCAGCACTGTTCGCTCAGTAGGTAAATGAGCTGAAATGTAGAAGTCTCACCAGCCAGCTTCCCCAATTTGAATGTCTTGTCATGTTTTTTTCCATGTTGTCATGGTCTTACATGTGTTTGTGAAGTTTTTGGTGAATGTTTTCCTTCAACTTTGTGAGTAAAATAAAAATGTGACTTTCATTGCTGTCATATATGTCATCTTCTTCCATGCGGCAAATGCTTAAATTACTACCCCTTACAGCCAGCAGGAGCTTAGCAGTTTTGAAAAGCAGTTTAAATACGCAATGTTTAAATGCAGATTTAGTAGCCTAATGTTTAATCCTACATTTTGAGGCTTTGATCTCAATATGACCTTTGGCATGGCAATTTCTAGCAGGAGAGGTCTTTTTAGCCTAGTTCTTCAAAATGTGTAGGTGCATAGTTTCAATATATGAGTTTGTTTGTGTCTTTTAAGTACTTAAGAGTTTTGTTTGAGATACCAACTAATAGCTGTAAAAATACCAACTCTGCATGACATGTCTTTCCAGGTTGAAGCACCCAGTATTAGCTGCCTTCTCAGCTTCTGTTTGTTTAGTTTACTTGCTGCATGGCCATCAAGAAATGCTGCTAAATTTCTTCTGTAGATGGTCAATAGCTGAATTGAGGAACCTGATCAATTACAAAAACTTCTTCTGAATGGCAGAATGTGAGAATGGTGGTGTGGAGGGTGCATGTGCTACCCTTGCTGCTTTCTGGTCTTGACTGCCTGAATCTGCTGCTTTAGGGGCAAAAGTAATGAACTTCAGGTTTTAAAGTCTGCAGCCCTAGACTGGGTTATGCGTGTGCAGCTGCCAGTTTAGTTCACCTCATAAAAGTGGGAAGGTGCCCAAGGCTACTGAGTCCACGCAGGTCTGAAATATTAAGCTGGACAATGGTTAACTGCTACTTAAATTTGAAATCTAGCTCTTTAGGACTGGAATGTTGCAGACTGGAATAAATGTAAGCTTTTTACGCTGTGACAACAGGATTGTTAAGCAATTGTCTGTGTCCTGGTGGTTGGGATCATACCATGGCTTTGAACAGAAACAGGCTGTATAGGCAGCCTTAAGAAAACATATTCATTGACTATTTAGGTCAGTCTTGGTGCAATCTTTCATGTTCAGGAACAGAAATGTGATAGAATTTTATAGCAGAATCTGTGTAGTTTAAGATGATTTTAAAAGAATTACTGCCTTTTATAGACTCACACTTTTTGTAAAGCAAGCCACCTTTCTAAGGGTTCCAATATTCTTTCCTTTGTACCTAAAAAATAGTCACTGTTTCTCTGTATGTTGGTTTAAATTATAGGAACATAGAGAAGAATATGCACCATCTTTTGTTTTTAAACTATTTAATCAAATAAAGACTGTAAGCTGAGTTCATCCTGGTCAGTCTTGCTGTTAGTATGTGTGCATTAATGGGGAAGTGAACAGTGGTACTGAGTGTTGTAGAATTATTGCTTGATGATGCAGGTTCTGCCTTTAGTTTTGTGTTGGCTTTTTTTTTTTTTTACTAGCTTTGAGAATTTAAGCAAAGAATTTATATTGCTTGGAGAGAAAGAAGCAAAGAGATTGCTGCAACTTAAAATAAAGCTGACTCTGGTGACTTATTTAACTATCTAGAAGGCATCCTCTTATTGTAGAAGGTTGAGAGGTTATTAGGTAATTCCAGTATTGACTGTTCCCTTATCAAAACATTGGTTAATTTATTTTGATCAGGCTGTGGCTGCTACTGTCTTTCATGCTTCAACAGCTGCTGTTAGCCATATATCACATCAGAGGTGTGACTTTCATTGGGGGAAGTAGAAGAAGGTTTGGCAAGAGCACAGCTGACTGTAAAGAGCTGTGTTCGTTAATTTTAGAGCAAAACTTAAATCTGAAGAAATACTCTTGCAATTTGAGACATCTTCTTAAACATGGTCTTACGCTGTGTTTGAGACCTAACAGCTTCAGCATCAACAGCTCAAAGTCTATTCACACTTCAGATAAAAATGTAGATCTAAAATCATATGTAGTGGCAAACAGTGGTTTTGCACTGAATTTAGATGATGGATTTGTTTGTTTACAAACTACATCATGAATGTAAAGGTTACTTTTTTTTTGAAAGATCACCATGCTCAGGAAGCCAGGTGAGTGCTGGGTTCCAGATCACATCCCCTTCGTTGTAAGGGGACAGTCTCTAGCCCAAATCTGCAAATCAAGATTGAGTGATCTGGGCAGAAATGTGTCTGTAGTAAAAAAACCATCTTACCATGTTCTAATTTGGTTTTCTGAGATTCACAGCCTAGCTGCTGTTAGCTGATGTTGACTGTTACCTGTGGCTGACTGGCCTGGATTTCCTTGTAAGCTTGTCAGCTGAAAAACAGTAAAAAAACCCAGTATAGTTCAAATGTGTACTTGCTGCTTGTAACCTTGTTTGTGGAGATGTTCTCTTAGCTTGTCTATAACAGGTAGCAAAGAGAATGCCTTTGTGTAATTTCAATTCTTTTTATTGGAAAATTTCATTAGTTCTTCAAGAAAGTAGAGCGTGCTTGTCTTAAAAAATGATTCTTTTAGCAGGCATGATTTATATAATAAAATGAGTGAAAATTCTTACATGTTCATAGCTCTGTGACTGTAAGCACCTTAGAGGATGGTGGAGATCCTCTACTCGGCTCAAGTTTGATATTGCCCACATTGCATCAGTGGTTGGGAGCTAACATGTATGTCTGTGCTATTCTTCTTAGCTTTTCCAAGCAAAGAGACTGTTCCATTAAGTGGAGACTCTCAGTACACGCTGATGTCCAGCTTTGACAGCTCCTGGTGCATCAGTAGTAGCAGTGCCAGAAGTCCTCAGGCAATCAGGAATCTTCACCATGACTCTAGTCTGCTCTGGAGCAGTCTAATAACAAAAGTTTGTTTCTTGGTGAAGGAGGTTCCTTCTCACCTTCTTGTTTGAACTTCCTTATGGTGTGCTTTAGTAAACTGATTGAGGTGGTAAAAACTACAAATGGCTTTGCTTAATAATGGAAGTGAAATAAAAAGAATAAGTATTACAGATAGGAAGATGGCTCATAGGAGTTTACCTCCAAATGATTTAGGGATATAAGTGTTAATATCCCAGCTGAACACTAAAGAGATTTAAGAGTGTGGTTTTAAAGGTGACATTCAAATGCTATTTTAAGAGGAGTGATAAATGCTTTTGCTTTTCCTCTTGCCCTCTGCTTCATACTGTAGAAGGTCCTTTTGACAGTGGCTACAAGAAGGGTAATAAATGTGCTGATATTTTCTCCCTAAAACTTGTCTGGGACAAATCACCTTCAGTTAAATAGTCTGGCCTGGCATTTTGCATCCAAAGTGACTGAAGGCATCCCTCCTCCACTACAAAATGCAAGCTGTGAAAGAACAAATTTGTAAATCTTCTTTACTTTGGTTGCTCGTTAAAGGGCAAATTGGTATCTGCAAGTACAATTGCTACTAAGTTGCAATAAAGATGGAAAAATACTTTTATTTGCTGTGTGGATAGGCTCCCTTGGCTATTGTCTTAAAGTTTATTTTGAGATGTAAGACACAGCATTCAACGTTTTGATCATAAGAAGAAAAGACAGCATTGTTCGTAGTAAATGGATCCAAACAAAATCTTGCAAGTTCTTGTGGGGAGAGGATAGGGGTCCCATTTCAGAACAGTTGTCTTTCCTGTGAAAAACCTAAATGGAAACTTTTCTGAATCTACTCTATGACTGTTGCTTTTTTTTTTTTTTTTTAACCTGAATCCAAGTGTATATCTTGTTAGGTTAGCTTCTTACTATTTGAGCTCTTTTGCCATTGCTAATTCTCTTGAGTGAGTATTCAACATTATAATTCTGGACAGAGCAGAACTTCAGTGTGGTCTTCTGAAGTGCTGTAGTTGCAGTAGTAGTAGCATGATTGCCTGAAGATGAATAATGAAATCCAAGGATACTAGTTTCGTGTTACCATCATGAAGAAAATTAGGATATGGATTGGGAAATCTACTTCCTCATGGAGTGAAGTTTTTTAATTTAATTTTCTTACACAAACCGAGCATATAGTTTTGCTTAACTGGACTGAAACATTGTGTCTTTCAGTTTACAAATTCGTTAAGATAAGCTGTCAGTTTAAAAAAAATATATTTTTTTTCCTTCCTATAGGCTAAGTCTTGGGGTTGGATACGTTTTAGTGGGTCATGCTTGTGTGCACTTGAAAAATCTGTTGTCCGTATAACTAACTTCAGTTCATTGTAGGACTTGGTGCTTCTGCTTGCTCATCTGATTACGCAGCTCAAGGGAATAAGGTTAAGGACATGCTGTTGGTAACTAGAGCGTTTTCAGGGCTTTAGTTCAGCAGATGGGCTGCCTGGATATATTCATACATCTGCCTACCTGCTGTGGCAGCTGCTGCTGCTGCATGTTGTGTTCTTTTGTTCTGTTCCACCCAAGAAAGGAGCACTAGGAAGTGTAGTGAATGGATTAATTTAAGGTTAAGGCTAGTGTTTTGCTTGCTTCCTAACTCTCCATCATAACAAAGCTTCTGATAAAGCTAATGAATCCTTCATAAAGGGAAATAGATTTTTAAGATGTATTTTAAGGGGCTGAAACTAGCTAGAGTTGTTTAAAAAACAGTCAAGTATTTTTTCTTTATATTGCCTGATGTTATTCATGCCAATATCTCCCTCTCTTTCTCTTCCCTCCCCCACTTTTTCTAGGAGCAGTAACCAGACTTTGCCTGACACTGCGTGGTCCAAAAGAATTAAGGAAATATGGAATGACATGAAGGAGATTAGTTGAGGATTAAAGGCTTTGAGGACAAAACACCTCTCCGAGGTGAAGCACAGACTAGCATTCTGGTTGTAGCTCCAAGGAGCTGTGTGCTGAAAAAACATGGCAGATCCAGGAATGATGAGTCTGTTTGGAGAAGATGGGAATATTTTCAGTGAAGGGTTGGAAGGTCTTGGAGAATGTGGATATCCTGAAAATACAGTGAATCCTATGGGGCAGCAAATGCCTATGGATCAAGGGTTTCCTGCTTTACAGTCATCTCTTCATCATCCCTCTGCAAATCAAAATCAAGCCAAGTTGACCCATTTTGATCACTATAATCAATACGAACAGCAGAAAATGCACATGATGGATCAGCCAAACAGGATGATAAGCAATGCCCCCGGGAATGGTATAGCATCTCCTCATTCGCAGTATCACAACCCTCCAGTTCCTCAGGTTCCTCACAGCAGCGGTGCTGGTGGTCAGATGGGAGTTTATCCCAGCATGCAGAATGAAAGACATGGCCAACCCTTCGTAGACAGTGGCTCCATGTGGGGACCACGGGCAGTTCAAGTGCCAGACCAGATAAGAGCACCATACCAGCAGCAACAGCAGCAGCAGCAGCCACAACCGACACAGCCCCCACAGGCACCCTCTGGACCCCCTGGGCAGGGCCATCCTCAGCACATGCAGCAGATGGGAAACTACATGGCTCGTGGTGATTTTTCAATGCAGCAGCACAGTCAGCCGCAGCAGCAGAGGATGAACCAGTTTTCTCAAGGCCAAGAAGGCCTCAATCAGGGAAACCCTTTCATTGCCACCTCAGGACCTGGCCACTTGTCTCATGTGCCCCAGCAGAATCCTAGTATGGCACCTTCTTTGCGACACTCAGTCCAGCAATTTCATCACCATCCCCCCACTGCTCTCCATGGAGAATCAGTAGCCCACAGTCCCAGATTCTCCCCTAATCCTCCCCAGCAGGGTGCTGTTAGGCCGCAAACACTTAATTTTAGTTCTCGGAGCCAGACGGTACCCTCACCTACTATAAACAACTCAGGGCAGTATTCTCGATATCCTTACAGTAACCTTAATCAGGGATTAGTTAATAATACAGGGATGAATCAGAATTTAGGCCTTACAAATAACACTCCAATGAATCAATCTGTACCAAGATACCCAAATGCTGTCGGATTTCCATCAAACAGTGGTCAAGGACTAATGCACCAGCAGCCCATCCACCCTAGTGGCTCACTTAACCAAATGAACACGCAAACTATGCACCCTTCACAGCCTCAGGGAACTTATGCCTCTCCACCTCCCATGTCACCTATGAAAGCAATGAGTAATCCAGCAGGTACCCCTCCTCCACAGGTTAGACCTGGTAGTGCTGGAATACCAATGGAAGTTGGCAGTTACCCAAATATACCCCATCCTCAATCATCACACCAGCCCCCTGGTGCCATGGGAATTGGACAAAGGAATATGGGCCCCCGAAACATGCAACAGAATCGTCCGTTTATGGGTATGTCTTCAACACCGCGGGAGATGGGTGGGCACATGCGACCAAATGGTTGTCCAGGTGTTGGCCTTGCAGATCCACAAGCAATACAAGAACGACTAATATCTGGCCAGCAGCTTCCTAGTCAGCAGCAGTCTTTTCAACAGCAAATGCCAACCTGTCCTCCCATGCAGCCTCATCCAGGGATACATCATCAGTCTTCACCACCCCCACATCCTCATCATCAGCCTTGGGCACAGCTTCACCAGTCACCACAAAACACACCACAAAAAGTGCCTGTCCTTCAGGTAAGCTACTTCCAATTAGCAGAAAATGCTTTAAATGATTGTGAATGAGTTTCAGGATACACAAGAACTATGGTTTCAAAATACTTGATCCTGTTTGACTACCTTGTTTGCTACTGGTTATGTGGCTCTTTTGGTGTACAGAGGCTGAAGGTAAAATGAGGTTCAGGTAGCTTGCTAACGTCCTTAAAGTAATTTTTACAGGCTAACATGGATAGAGTGAAATTTGATACCGCAACAGGACAAGCTGAATACCTTGTCTTTTTTTCATGTTGGTTCCTTTGAGGGGAAGATGGAAAGCACGTGTGAGAATTGTCATTTAAACTATTAATTTTTGTAATTGCAGTTTGGAGAAAGAAGTGTGTGTTATAATGTGTTTGTTTTGGCCAAACCGGTGGTTTTCTTTAAATCTTAAGGGAATATTCTGTGGTTTTAAATTAAAGCTGAAATCTTTACATGTGAAAAAATTTGCAGCGCGAACCTCTTCAGCACTAAGTAATGGCAGAGAAGCGATGGGGCAACAGTTTATGCAAGGAGAAGGCAAGAGTTTATGCAAGAAAAAGACAACAGATGTGAATCACATTCTGAAATAAAATGAGGCTTAAATGAAATGTTAAATAGAAGTTTTGTTTTACCAAGTCTCTGATCTGCCAGGTTTTGATGGCAATGTATTGCTTCCACGTTATTTTTCAATTAAAAGCTAAAAATGGTAAAACATCTTTGTCCTCCATAGCTTACCATGTTTGACTAACTGCTAGTATATTAAGCTTCAGCTGAAAAAGTGCTTTTTTGGATCTTCACATTTGACATTGTTTGCTCTTTGTCACCATTCAAGAAGTTTTGGTACAAACTGATAAGTAAGTGGTCAAGATATCAGAGGTTTACTTTTGGTTTTTTTTCAAACCAGTCCAGGATTAATGCAAAGTAGCTTTGCCCATAAATATTTAGAGACAATTGCTGGAATGCAGTTGTAATGATACAAGGCTACAATACACTTAATAAATCATAAAAACAGTTGTCCTAGCCTGTGTCCTGGGCCTGTGTCCTGGGCCTGTGTGGGAAGCAGCTGCTCAGCAGTCGCCTCCACTGCTGCCTGCCGGCTGCTTCTGTTCGCTGCTCTGCACAGCGTGGGGTGGGTCTGGGAATCAGATGTATGCACTGCAGAGAGGCAGCTGCCAAGGAGTGGTAGATGGAGCAGCTCAGCAGCTGGGACGGGCTTTACATTCCCTGTGAAAGAGAGGAAGGGGGAGCACTGGAGGTGCTGTAGGGTGGGGAAGCCCTGGGAAGGAGATCAGGGACTAAACTGGGCAAGTACTCTGTGTTTCTGGGAGAAAGGATGAAGTTCTCTTGAAGGGGCAAAATATATCTTCAGGACTATCTTTCTCTTTCCTGCCCTCCTCAAAATGGGTATGAAATTTTATGCCTGTGTTGATCCTCCCTCTTCCTCCATCTCCATGCACACACTTTGTTTGGAGAATCTAAATTACTGCTCTTGCATGCACGTGGAGTTGTGTGTTCCTGTTGAGAAAGTATCTTTTGCCAATGCCTTGTGTTATCCACTGTGTAGGTAAACAGGATGAATAAGGAGGGAACTTGAGACTATATGAAAAAACAAAGAAAATGAGCAGATATTGGGAAAGGGACAGCACAGAGAAATCAGTACTGAAAGAGTAGGGATGATAAAAAGAAGTACAAGATGCAGTTTTTACCCTGAAGATGAGAGCTGATGCATCTAGCAGAAAAACTTGAAAGAAAACTGTAGAAATGGTGATGAAAGACTCGTAAGGCAGTAAAAAAACAAAAACCAGTGTCACTGACATCTTCCACAACTAGTGATGGCAGGGGATGTGGGAGGAAAGACTTGAGGTGGACTGTGCCCTAAAGCTGTGGTGTTCTTTACCAGCATTAATTCCTTATTTTCATCTGACCATCTAGGAAGCCTATTTTTAGCATCAAGAGGTGGTCTGGGAGAAGGTTTACTCATAGATTGGACAGGCTTATATTAAATGTTCTTGGGACATATGTTTCTCTTCAATCATTGAAGAGGTAAAATGCAGACAGCTCAACCCTTAAATGAGCTGTACAACCTGTTACAAAGTGCTGAACTGCAGATGAATAGCTTGAAGAAAGGTAAGTACTGAAACTAAATAATTAGAGGAAAACCACATGGTAACTCTAGTTTTATTTGATAAAAATCAGTAATTCAGACAGTTGTAGCAAGCCAAGTAACTTCTAGCCTACTTCTGTCAAGTTTTTATCTGGTAAAAGTTATTGTTAACATACCTTCCCATTAAGTAATTAGTTTGAGCCCTGACTGTAGTAATGAAACTCTTGACAGGCAGGCATTTTCCCCCTTGAAAACTGTTTGGATGAAATAAATATTGCTCAAATCAATGAAAACTCAACTCCTCCCTATCCCCTGGGGAAAAATACAGATGTGCAAACCCCCTATTCTAAAGTCGAATACAGAATTCATAGTTTTTCCTGTGTCATGGTTTTCCCTTCATGTCAGTAGGCAGAAAGTTGTTCACTGAAGAACAGTTATTTAAATGACTGCTTTGTTTTTATTTGTATAAAATTAATCAACAAAATTAATATAGTCAGTGAAATGGAAATCAAAAATCAACAGAAGGCATCTTAGTAATTATTTTTCAGTGATTTGAAGCTACCCTTATCATGGGAAGGCTTGTGGTTAACCAAATTACTGTTTTGTTTTTAGATATGCTGGAAGGAAAGAGAAATCCTTTTACTTTTAAGTTTAAAAAATTGCTGTGTCAATTCTAAAGCTTGTTATTTCTTTTTTGTGTGTGCAAAACTGCAAATTACTTTGGCTGGGAGATGAAGGTGATGATTGACAATTCATCTGGTTTCGATTAATGGCTGAAAGAAAACTAGACATGGTTATTAGGACTGTGTTAGCAGTGAGTTGCTGGCTTCAGTGGAGTTTGGTAGATCCATAAGAACCAGCGTAGTGCTGGGATGTGCAGTTGGTGTGCTTGGTTTTTCAGGCCCTCCTTTGAAGTGTTCTTCACCACCAAAAGCTTTTGGAAGAGCTCAGTGGCCATGGGGTGAGAAGGCGGGTTCTGCTGTGGCAGGGTAGTTCACCAAGGTGCAAAGCGAGGGTAGGAGTAGCTTGCATCTTTTCACGTGGAGGCATCTGTGTTGGGCTTATGAACCTGTGCTCTTCAAAATACTCCTAAATGATATGGAGAAGGGTGAAAAGTCAGGTGGCAAAGTTTGCTGCTATTGTCAGTATACCGAAGCAGAGTGCCAAGTGTCTATGTGATGAAGAGCCTAACAAGAATGAAACTAAATAATGAAACTGAATAGAAATATAATAGGAATGTCAGTCACTTGGCCCTAAGTTGTGTGAGTCAAGACACAGCCAGGGGAGGCTTAGATTGGATATTAGGAAAATTTTCTTCACTGAAAGGGTTGTCAAGCATTGGAAACAGGCTGCCCAAGGAAGGGGTAGAGTCGCCATCCCTGGAGGTTTTTAAAAGATGTGTAGATGTGGTGCTTAGGGACATGGTTTAGTGGTGGACCTGGCAATGCTGGGTTAACAGTTGGACTTGACGATTTTTATACATCTTTTCCAACTTAAAAGATTTTATGGTTCTGTGGTGCTTGGGCAGTGAGAGAGCAGGCAAAAACCTCTCCTTAGGAACTGGGTCTTGGTGTTGGATGGCTGCCTAAAAATGTGCTATTTAAAGAAAGAAATCAGTAGGAATTGTTATGGAAGTAGTAGAGAGCAAAACAAAGATTTATTACCATGTTGCTACCTGTATGCGTGGTATGCTGGGGTGGCAAGTGCTGTTGATTCTCTGGGTCCCTTCCTCAGGCCTCAGAAAATGCAGCAACACTTGAAAAAGCACAGAGGGAGGCGATTTGGGGAGAAGGAGAGAGATGGTGAAAGCCTCTAAATTGTGAGTGATATGGGCAGATGAAGAGGGTGAATGTGAAATAAGGCTTGTTTGTCACCTGTTTTTTATCTCCTTTAATTCTTTTAAGGTATTCAGCAAGTTACCAGGCGGTGAACTCAAAACTGCACATTAAGATGCTGATCTCTGAGATCTTGCATGGAAAAATGCATCATCATTTGATAAACATGAAGGCACCACATTTGGCTCAGCAGATCTGTGCCGTATATAAGTGGCTGAGAATTTGTTACTGGATTGCATCTACTGCATGTCTGGTTCTTGTGCTCTTCCACACACTTTATCAGAGATGGAATATCAGGTTAGACAGGCCTCTGGAGGTCTAATGCTATGCAGTTGTTCTTACATGTCAGTATTTTCAGAGCATTTTATTAGCTATAGAGGAAATGTAGGAGTTTTCTTTGCCAAGAATAGGCTGTCCTGGGTGTGTTGTTACACACAAGTTATTTACCCACAGCTACTGTGTGGGCTGAAGTTTTGAGTCCTGTTCAGTAATCATGTTCCACAAATGCAATCTATGTTATTTATAGCCAAACACAGGAATATTTAAATGGCAAACAGATATGGTATATCCTCCATACTTGACTAAATGATAGAGCTCGATGAGGGGCACCAGCAGTGTTGAAGGATGCCAGATTGCAGTGTCCAGCTTCTGGTGGAGAAGGAACTCCTTTTGTTTATGTTACCAGTTCACTGCCAGGTTTATTCTGCTGGCCTTATTATCTGTGGGCATGTGACTTTGCTTTAAATCATAACTCATGGCTGTGTTTGGTATGAACACATTCTTTTGAAATTTCCTGCCCTCCCTTTCTGGGGAAGAGGCAGGGAAAGTCCTGCTGAGTCACCAGCTGGGTCACCCCTCTCACAGGCCCTTCCTGTGTTTTCAAACCCTGGTTGCTGCCTCAGGTTAATTTATACTTGGATATACCTGAATGGAGAGGGATATTAATGAAAACTACTATCAGCTGGAGTGGTTTGATGCCGGTTTTTAACCTGGCAGAGAGTGGAGGTTAAGTCAGTTACTTGCTGACACACTAAAATGAAGTTGGCTTTCTCTTAGGTATTTTTTTAATGCCAGAGAGAAGAGATTGACTCCGTATTGTCTTCACATGAGCAATTACCTTTCAGCATGTTTCCTATAATTTTACATAGAAAGAAATGGTATAATTTCAAATAGTTAAGATTTTTTTCCCATTAATTAATATTCATAAGCAATTTCCCACATCTCCAGAGAGGACTGCTTTTTAATCCCTGAAGTGTTTAACTTTTTGACTATTTTCCTGTTGATAAGTAGAACAAGTTCAATTTTTTAAAAGAAAAACTGACAGACACTACTGGTTACTTTTTTGTTTTGATACAGAGGCTATTTCACATGACTGCCTGCTGGTCTTTTGGGGTACTGTAGGTGCTGCATGTTCAGCAAAATCTCATGGCTGCCCCTGGAAATTATAGTTTCCCTTTCTAAGTATTCATAGACAAGCAAACTAGTTTATGCTGGCAAGATTTCTGACTAAATGAAATTAAAACCCCACTAATACTGAACTTTAATTAATTACAATTATATATTATTTTTATATATAGGTAAACATGAGTGTGTTTGTTTATGTTATGTATTTATGTAGAAAACCTAGGCAAAAACAGAAGTGGGGTGGGAGATGAAAGAAAAGCTGAGAGGATCTGAGGAATTCCTATATTTGAGCAATGCATGCAATGTAATGAACTATAATTTTCCAACTAAAAGAAAAGTAGACCATAAAAGTGTTTTAAGTGTTGAAGTAACTTCAGCTCTGTGGAGCAGAACAGTCTGTTACACTGATAACTTGATCCATCTATGAGCTAGTTCCCATGGTGTTCTCTCAAAGGATATAATAATTAATTGTCCACCAAAAGTTCATGTTTTAAAATTCCTCAGTTATATTCAAGTCTAAAGTTAATATTGAGATATCCAAAGATATTTATTTATTATTTCTCTCTCATTCTTGAAAAGACCATGTGTGCTTTTGTAAATAAGGGCTTGCAGGGATCCTTCAGTGAATAGGCCTTTGGGCCAAAGACCTGTAGTTTTGCTATAAATTCCTTTGTCTTTTTTTACTGCTGAGGAGGCACAAGCAACTTCAGTAATATTTCTTCCCTTGGGTGCCATGATTTGACTGTGATGAAAATAATTTGTGTCATTAAATTATCTGCTCTGAAGTTTTGGGTAAAGCCAGTTTGCATCATTAGCATGAAAACACAAGTCTGCACCAGCATTCTGGTTTGTAGGCTTAAGAGTTACCAGGCTTGTTCTTCAGCATGGATATTTTGAAAGTTTCTGTGGTATGTTGGTGACCTGAATGTATTGTTTCCTGAAATCATTACTATTATCTGGGGAATCACCCAACTAGAAGTATTTTTAAATTTATGCTGCTATTCAGTACTTCAGTACAGTGTTCTTATCTGCTGATGCTCAGTTCCAGTGGGATTTGACAGTCGTCTTATTTTCCTGTGGCTGAACAAATTATATTACTTTGTATTTATTTGAACAAATTTAAATCTGTTGTCAGAGATGGGTTTTTCCATGATTTAAAGCTGATAGTCCAATACAAACCCTCAAGTCTGACTTACAGGGGTGGAAAATTAGGGCAAATGAAAGGAAAAATGCTTGATTTTTATTTTTTAAATTTATTTTTTATTTCTTAAAATACAGTAGAAATCCTAATAAGGAACAAGTTGCAGGCAAAGTAATAATTTCCTACCTTTTTATTGTGGATCCTCCTCCCAGTCTTCTGTCCTGCTCTTTCACATGGAATTCCAGGCATCCATTTATTTTGAACTAATTTGCCTATGCTTGTATCTTGAATGCAAGTGTCACATACTTGCATAAGTGTCCTCTCATTTTCCTCATGTGGGGAGTAAATGTTTTCAGTTCCTGCTATGATGGGACACCACCACTTCTTCAAAGTGTAATTTTTAAATTTTGCCTGTAGAAATTGATTTCTCCCTCAGTTCAGCGAGCCAGTGCTTTTCACTTTTGAATTTTCAGTTTTCAGTTCTTTAAATTCGATGATGATGATACATATAGGATGATACGGGTGATAATGTGGTCTGGATTTGGGAACAAAACATTTCTTTGTTTTTTTCTTTATAGAGATGCCATCTATAAATATTTATAGATTTGTTCTGGCAACATAGTTGTAAAGTTTGGTGGCTGATGAGCAAGGTTGACACTCTTGAGTTTTTCATGGTGGTTAAAGCATCTGTTTGTACAGATCTTTCTTTTGAAATATTCCCAAATTTGCAGGTGGAGTTTAAAGGTGATGAAGCTGCTTCTTGGGATCTGGTAGGAGCAGAATAGGAAATGTAAGCAGGAAGCAGTGATCAGGGAAGGGGCAGTGAAAGGCTGAGCTGAGCTGACAGAGCCGTGCTGAGCAGTAGGAACAGAGAGGAAATGGCCAAAGTTCTGTTAAAATGGGGACAAAGAAGTTTAGGGAGTCACCCCGCCTCACCTGCTTGAGTCACCTGCCCCTTGAGCCCTTGCCATTTGGTCCAGTGGTGCCTGTTACCACCCTGCACCCTACTTCAGGGTGTACCTTTGTGTCACTGTGCGGTGGCCAAATAGTCCACTGACAGCTTCCCAGCAGAGTTGTGTGAAATCCATAACTCTCAATATCTAATCTGCTTAAAAAAAATAAATCCATGCAAATAAAGGTGGCTGAGGTCTGGGATACAGAATGTTTGCTCCTTCCTTGCATCATCAGCATGCCTGGTCATTTGGTGAACAGGCTTATCTGGCCAGCTCACTTCTGGACAAGTCATGTTCCTGGCATCTCTTTACTGTGTGACCACAAGATCACCCAAGCTGGGGATGTGGGACTAGGAATGATTGCTGGGGCAGAATGGGGACTGCCATTTTCTCTGGCCCTTCATACCCTTTCAGACCCTTTAATACTCTCACACAGCTCATGTTTTTGTAGCACTTGCCCTCAGTAACTGGCCCTTGAGTTCTCCTTCAAATTTTGAGAAATTAAAACTTCTGTTAGAAGTCAAAGCTTTGTCTTGTTTTATTGAATTAGTGACAAACAGGTCACATTCCAACTTTTCCCAACACTTTTTTACTCCACTCAAATATGAAAGACTTGACTGTTTTCCAGCTGAAGTATTTACAGCTATTTTGTTATTGAAGAGGTGAAAGAACATCCCCTTTCTACCACAGAGCTTGACACAATTTTGTTAGTTATGTCATGTGCACTGAAATGAGGAAAGATGCTTCCAGTACCAATGAATGAATTGTTTTCTTTAAGCACTGAATGGGATTTTTTCTTCTTTTTTTCTTCAGCACAGAGAATTGTTTAAAAGCATGAAAAGTTAGAAATAAAACTCAGGTGGTTTTAGTCATCAGAGGATGACCTGGTGAACTGAGGGTAGGTTTCATTTATAAACTCTGAAATCAGCATTCTTTCTGATTTTACTGTACTTAATCATGTGTTTAGTTAAAATTTTCTCTGTTCCTAGGCAAAGTTGGTGTAGCCAACAAAGAGGAACATGCAGGTGATGGGCATAAACTTTGTTACTTATTGAAAACCGAAATCCATAAAATTTCCAATTTGAGTTCTTATTAGGTATCTGTTACTCTAAAACATGTCACCTCCTTGCTCTCCTTGTCAGTCCTTCCAGTATTGCTCTGTCTTACAAGGGCAGCTTAAAAAGACTGTGACAACTGGTCTTAACAGTTCAAAGCAGGACATCCTACTTCTTCTGCAGGAATTTGTTAATTATAGAGGTTAATGTGAGAGTAATGCAGTTATGCAAGACGTGGAAGAAAACAAGTAGATCTCTGATTTTTTTACTGTGGGGTTGAGAGGAATTGTTCATTTGCTTTTGTTCTTCCTCAGTACTGAGGATCTGGATGCAACTCTTTCCTTTACTCCCTCAGTGGTTTTACTGTGTTAGCCAAGCTTAGGAGACAGCAGCTCTTGTATTATGCTGGACAAGCACAAAAATTAAGAACTCCTGGCAATGGGTTGATATTGCATGGGTTGCTGCTGTAGACGTTAAGCGTTAAGAAATCACAGGCTGATGCAATGACTTGTGTTGGAAGGACCTTAAGGATGATTTAGTTCCAGCTGTCCCACCACAGGCAGGTGAGCCACCCACTACATAAGGTTGCTCAGGGCCCCATCCAACCTGGCCTTGAACCCTTCAGTGATGGGGCATTCACAGCTTCTCTAAGGAAAGAGAAGAGAGGATTCATAACAAGCTTCATAACAAACTTCCTAATGTCTAGTAGTCAATATGAACACTGTTTTTTCTACTCTCCTTTTATGTCTCCTTTCTCTCCAGATGGCCCTCTATCCACTTGCATTCTGTTACTTCATATCTTTTTTGGCCCTGCTAGACTCTGATAACTGAATACTGTAATTTTCCTTACATGTGAGCACTGAATGATATGAAGTCCTCTATTTTATTTTTGGAAGAAATCTCTATCAGCCCATTGTTTCTAAATATAGTGGGAGTCTTATAATACACCGTGCATGGTTGAATTTAAAGTGACACCTTTCCATAAAAAGTTGACATCACAGTTTACTTAAACAACTGTATATGAAATATGTAGTCATTAAAACTAGTCTAAAATTTTTGGGCTTTATAGTTATTATTTCTATGTCACTCAGCTTGTTAATGGGATCTTGCAGAGGTTTACAGGATGTTGTCAGATGTGGACTTAAGGATAAACACCTGCAGTACTTGAAGACTATCTGGTTCTAAGCGTTTTTCTCTGCAGACCTTGTTTGAAATACTTCAGGAAAACGTGTTGAAAAACTAGAACATTCTGCACCTAAGACATTAAACTGGGATTTGGGGGCTTTCTGCTGACTGACACGGTTGGTTGTTTGGTGCTTGTATTGCCAGTGTTGCTGTTGGGTGTCCTTGGGAGGTGCTCTGCAGCAGTGGCAAGCAGGGGATGGCAGAGCAGTTCCTGCAGTTCCCTCTTGTATTGTACAGCAACGCTGAAAAATGTAACTAACAAACTCTTACGGCAATGAGGGGTGAGTTAAAAAATTGCTTTAGGCGCAGCAATCCTGTTATAATATAATATTACAATATAAAAAAAAATCAGACTTGTTTTTGCTGTAGACGTGTCTGATGTAAGACCTGTGTATAGGTATTTTTACATTTTACTATAGCTTGTGTAAAGAACAGACGGAGCTAGGATACAAAAGGTTTCTGCACTAAGGATAAGGTGTTTTATAGAACAATGTTAATCAAACTGGTTGAAGAACCTAAAGTATGATTAAACATTATAATTAAGAGTTATCTAAGTTGGTGCTGCTAAATGAGGTAGGTGTTTGTCCACAGAAAATGAAGTGTGGGACTTTTGGTTGGCTTTCTCCCTGCCTGCCCCCCCCCCCCCCCCCAACTCCTTCCCTCCATTTCTAATGACACGTTATGATTTAATTGTTAGTTTAGCTCAGTTACTAGAGAAGCTGGGGAAAGACTCACCAGTGACACACCATAGCTATCATATTCAAAGACTATTTTCCTTTGTTGCTGGGACTATAGAACTAGAGTCTGAGAAGTATCTTGGGCTCTTTGACATAAATGGATCTTGGGCAGCAAATATAACATCAAAGGATTTTTTACAAGTCTGTGATTTCAAGCCCACTTTGTCATGTTGAAGTTAATAAAACAGTGCAATGAAAAGGCCGTATGAAGAACTGTTGTTTTCCCACCCCAAGAGAAAAAGAGTTGATTACTGGTGATCACTTTTAGTTTTGTATGTCATGTATCTGTTAAGATTTCTTTAAGTTGGGGTTTTCAAACGATGGTCTGTATAGCTCTGAAGTCCCCTGCAGACTACTTTTATGTGGTCTGGAAGAGTTAAGTAAGGAGAGTAGGTTTATATGATAAGCAAAAATATACATGTAGGCAGTTGGTCATGGGAATTACTTTTCCCTACTAGAGGCTTACAAATCTTAACAACATAAAAAAGGGAGAGATAAAAACTTAACAGAGTTTTGTGGTATAATGTAAATCTCATTTCTGGAGGAATCTGTTCAGGTTGGTGTCTAAAATGACAGTGGTTACACTTCAGCATAAAGCTAAATGCAGAGACCTCCTGTTCCAGACAAGGATATTGTAGTCAGTGCCATTCAGTGTCTTCATCAATGACTTGGACGGTGAGATCAAGTGCATTCTCAGCAAGTTTGCAAACCACACTAGGCTGAGGGGTGTAGTGAATGCACCTGAGGGATGTGAGGCCATCTTGAGGGACCTGGAAAAGCTTGAGAAGGGGATTTGTTTGAGGTTCATCAAGTCCAAGAGCAAGAGGTCCTGCACCTGCATCAGGGCAACCCCTGATATCAGGCTGGGGGATGAAGGGATTGAGAGCAGCCCTGCCGAGAAGGCTTGGGGGTACTGGTGAATTCAAGACTGGGCACGACCTGGCAAAATGAGCTTGCAGCCCCAAAAGCCAACCATATCCTGGGACGCATCAAAAGCAGTGTGGCTAGCAGGTCAAGGGAGATTGTTCTGATCTTCTACTCTGTTCTTGTGGCACCCCACCTGGAACACTGCATCCAGCTCTAGGGTTCTTGGCATGAGAAAGACATGGATCTGTTGAGGCAAGTCCAGAAGAGGACATGAAGATGATCAGAGGTCTGGAACACCTATCCTAGGAGGGAAAACTGAGAGAGCTGTTGTTGTTCAGCTTGCAGAAAAGAAGGCTCTGGAGATATGTTATTGCAGTCTTTCAGTACTTAAAGGGGACTTCCAAGAAAGATGAGGACAGACCTTTTAGCAGGTCCTGTTGTGATAGGGCTAGGGCTAGGGCTAATGGCCTTAAACTAAAAGAGGACTGGATTAGATTACATACAAGGAGGAATTTTTTTTACAGTGTGGGTGGTGAAGCAGTGGAACAGGTTCCCCAGTGAGGTGGCAGATGCCCCATTCGTGGAAACATTCACAGTCAGATTGGACGGGCAACCTGATTGAATTGAAGATGTCCCTGCTCATTGCAAGGGGGTTGGATTAGATTGCCTTTAAAGTCCTTTCTGACCAAGTCAGTCTATAATCTCTTCAGAAGGGAGTTCTGTGTTGGCTCCAAATGGTGTAGCCCTACTTCACCTGGAAGTAATGAATTGTAAAGTGGCACCTTTTTTGGAAAGGATACAGGAAGAGTGAAAAGGACACATACTAAAAATGTTATATTTGCCTTTGGATTTGAAAGGAACTGGACATAACTGAGCCCTTTCTGTTGAGCTGTAAATTCTGTAGTGGAAAGTGTCAGCATGAAACAATAGTTACCTGAGTTTGACAGGTGAGTATTAGTAAGCCAGCTAGAAAAAGATTACTTTAGCCTGTGACAGGTACCCTCCATGTCTGTTAACTTCTTCCATCAGATAACCTTTGTGTAATTTGAATTGGTGGGAATTTGCTGGTGGGTCAGGGAAACTGAATCAGTGTTTCCATTTCAAAGGGTGGAAATGTGCAGATGGGTAACACGCCTGGTGTTACAGAGGTGACCACAACCTCCTCAGTCTTCCACCCCCACCACTCTGGGGAAGCTCCTCCATGTCTGCTTGGTGCTCTGAGGAGTGCCTGCCTCAAGCTCTACCTTGAGAATAGTTAGCCCTGCTTGTTCTGCAGTTCCTGCACACTTTCTCGATTGTCTGTATTTACAGGTCCTCAAAAAGGTAAAAAAGCCTTTGAGTGTAGTCCTTCATTTTGCTTTTTCTTCTGCTGTATCCAAAATACAAACTCTGCAGCTTCAGAAAGTGACCTTCTACATTTAAAGGGATTTTACTAACTACATCCAATTAGATAATCAAAAATTCTCATGCAAAACTGTGGGGACTGGTAGATAAAAAGAACACTAGCAGTGCACGTGAAAATATCTGCCTCCAGTGCTAGAAAACCACCAGTTTATTTCTTGCAAGTCACAACTAGAGAATTACTTAAATCTTGATTAGCATATTTTCCTTGGAACTCAGGAATATGTTCTGTGACTCGTAGATTCTTAAGAGGTAGATGCTTCTATTCACAACTGAAGCAAAGAAAACATTATGGGAGGGAAATACATATCCAAGAAAACTTGGGTTGTAAGTAGTTGAAGTATGATCTGCAGGTTTTTTGCTCTTTCAGTGATCAGCTGCATAGGTCTGACTTACTAGTAGGTGTAAAAGTTAAAAACTCTTCCTCCTCTCCTGTGTCTCTACACCAATTTGTATCAAACTTAAACCAAAACAAATCACTTTTTTAAACCACTCAATTGCTTCAATGGGCAGGGGTGGGAGAAGCGGTTTTAGATTGTAATTAACTGGTCAGGCCAGGAGAGCCCTCAAAGCAGTCTGTGGACTTCTGGGCTGGGAGCTCTGGGGTGCTTTATAAAGAAAAGAATTTCTTTTTTTGAGTAAAGAATTTATTCTGTATTCATTTATCATCATTGATTCTGATCTTTTGTTTTAGGGATGTTGTGTGTAGGAAGTGGTGAAATTGCCTCAGGAGTCGTTTTAGTTGCAATATTCCTGTTGCAACTTAAGACACATGCTCAGCAATTGGATACAAGCACCATTCTGCACTAACCCACTTCTTACAAGTATATCACTACTACTTAAATAATGTTACTGTATAAATGTACCAATGATGAATGACCAGTAGTTTAATAAATTGTTTACTTCTACTTTTCTCACATCTCTATTGTCTACAGTACTTGAAAATAAAAACGACTTCTACGATATTCTGGGGAAATTGTCCAAATCAGGGAATAGAAAAGCTATTGCAAAAGAATACTGGGACTATGGCATCTTTATTTAATAAGTAGCCCTTTCTGTTTTAAACAGCACTGTTGTATTTTATATGGCAGTCATGGTACAAAGACAATTCCTAGTCAAGGAAAAAAAGTTACAAATACAAATCACAGAGGTTTTCTTTGCGATATCTGAGTCATCACAGTCATAGCTGTGATGATTTGAGGATGTGTGTGAAGCAAGGCTTATAAAAGAGATAGTACTTGAAGGGTTTTTTCTGACTACATTGGCCAGTGTAATTATAAAAGCTTTTTTAGTAACCAACCCCTTTTTTTAGGTCTGAAGATAAAATTTCTGTGACCAGAAGCTTGTTTTACCAGCCCTAATTAGTCTGCTTAATAGATATTTTCTTCCCCTTGAAAATTAAACATAAATGATTGTTCTAAGAATATTTAACTCTTTTCTGAACTAATATGTTCCATGTTTGTCACATTCCAATTTTCCTTTGTTAAATGCTTTTATTTTTTAATGTAAACAAGGCTTGCTGTTGATTTTTACTGTCACCAGTCATTAGGAGCAAAGTACTTGTAAAGGTGGTCTGGGCCACTGAGTTGAAGTTCCGGCTGTCACAAGCACCATCCTACGAACTGCTTTTTGCAACCTCATCAAACTTCAATTTAAAGATCACTTTGCTTTTTCTCCCAGTATTCATTTTTCAAAAAAATTCTTACCCAAATCAGATCACTTTGTATGTTGGAGTAGGCATCTGAATTTCTATCCTAAATGTATCAGCTGCTGGTTTTATACCCAATTTGCTCTAGGGCCAAATTGGCCCACCCTAATTATTTTAATTTCCTGTACTAGGATCTGCCAGTGTTTTGATAAATAGCAATCTGTCTAATAAAGTAAGTTAAATTCACTTTAGACTTCTTCAAGACAATCTGTACCCATGTCTGATCTGTTAACTGTTGTTGATGTGGATGATCAGAATTTTGTCCAACAGTGTAGTCTGGCACAAATGCTTCCCTGGGAAGCAATCTTGAGAGGCACTTCAACATTTTAATTTTTTTCCTCACTGTATATCCCACAAACTTACAGACATTCTGTGGTTAAGCACAAACTCCTTGGGTATTCAGCTACACAGTCTTATGCTGTTTTATGTAAATATAAATGAATTAAAAAAAATTAGGGGTAATAACATAGCACAAAAATTACAGGTACTGAAGTATTTCAACTTTGGAAATGCATATGAAATACTGATTAAATTTGAGAGGGCTCTACACCAATGGACCTAATTTCTGTGATAGTATTTTGAAGTTATAGTGTCCACAAATTTCTGAGGATCTCACTTAAAGATGGTAAGCACAAGCTGCTCTATTGCTACCAGAGGCACAGCTGGGTAATGCTTAAAGGACACCTTCCTTTGCTGTAACATTTAAAAATACTAATTCCTCTTACTCATCTGCAGTAGTCTTCCCACAGCTTGAGCTCAGGACTATAATGGAACCTATTACAGGGAAAAGGTCTATGACTCAGCCATTGAGCCATGCAAACTCTTGGCTTCTTTAATTGGCATCATTAAATCTTTAGTAGTTTTTCTCTCATAAAATAGGTGTCACTGGTATAAAATGCATCCCTACTGAAGATATATTATACCTTTTGCCCTCTGATTTCCATGAACTGGTCAACTATAGGTGTTTAAAGGCTGGTTAATTAGAGAGACTTTTCTAGAATTACTGCTTTTCCATAACTATTTAGGAGTGCATTGAAAACACAATGTAAGAAAGCCACTGCACAAATAATTAGTTTTTCAGATTATTTTGCTTTTCTATTTAGACTGAGGAGAGGGAAAAAGGAAACACCTGCCTTTCCACTGTTTTTTCTTTTATCTTAGGAATTATTTAACTTGAGAACTGGTTATCTGCTACATGACAAGATGGGAAAAGTTAATTCTTGAGTATGTAATCAGGGGAGAAGGGGCATGGTTTCGCCAATTTTTTTTTAATTAAGTATTACATGTTGGTTTAGGGGTTGGTTTGGGTTCTTTTTTAAGATATTGAAAAGTGAATGTGGAAACAGCTGTAGTTTGAGCAGGGAGTCAGACATCAGTAGCAAAAATTTAAACACTGAAAGTTAAATGTTTGAATATATAGTAGTAAATATATATGTCTATAAGGAAGAGCAGTAGCTTCTAACTCTTTTGTTCTTTCCCTGCATGCTTAAATGGGACATCTTAGAGCTTTTAAGTACTTACATTGCTGTAAGCATCAGTGCCTTTCAGAGAGGGGTGTGATGAGGACATCTAGAAAACAGTAATTGTTACCATCTGTGGACACTTAGACAAGAAGTCTTTGGTTGTAATGTTTCTATATACTTTTTAGTAAGTATCAAGAAAGAACTAAGTAAGATACAGAAAATATTAAACTGCATAACTTTTGGCACATATTTTAAGTGATGGTGTTTACAGAATGATAGCGAGCTGCAAAGCTGGACTTCAGAAGGATTGGAAGTATGACTGACACTACACATTCCTTGTGCCTATGAAATAGGATTTAGTCTGTGTATGCAACCATGTTTTCTCTGTCCCATTTCTTGTACCTGCAGAAGACCACCTGTGGTAGAAGTAGCTGTTTAATTAGTTTGTTTTTATTATTTGAGGTATAGCCTGATAATTTGTTTATTCTGTATTATCCAGTAAACCCAATAATAAATATTACTGAACCTCATGAAACAGGCTTATTCTTTCTACAGTGTCTCTCTTCCCATCTTGGTAAAGAATAGCTCAATGAGCTTTTTAAATAGTAATTTTAATCCTAACACAGAAAAATTTCACCAGCCGCTACTTCATTCATCTTCTAAACTCTCCTACAGTGTGTATTCTCCACTTTACATATGCGGAACCCAAGACAGAAGGATGAGGAGTTCCTGAGGCCAGAGTGGTAGTAGTGGGCTTTGGGGCATCTTTCTGTGTGTGTTATGCTGGGCTGATTGCCCTGATGCTGAAGCCAGTAGTTATCCAGGTGGGTGTTGTCTTACAGTCGTGGTTGGACACTTCTCAAAACGAGGGTCCATGGCAAATCCTTTGCTGGAGACCCAAGTTAGAAAGAAATGAGTATGTAATTAAAAGGGAAAAGAAACCCCACCAACAAACAATATCTTGTGAACTGAATGAGGTAGCAATTCTGAAAGCAACTAGGGAGGAGCCACCCATATGTTAGAGGTATTATTGTAAAAAGTTAAACAATAGGACATAAAATTTTTTAAATAACAACAATTATTGTTTGTTTTCAAGTATTTAAAATACTGAAATGATTTAGACTGCCAATTAAAAAAATAAAAATATATTTATAACTTACAGTATGTTTTGTTAGGTTTGCAATGAAGTTTAAATAGTCTTTTTTTTGAAGGCAACATCACATGTTTACTATTTCATTGAAGAGTGACTCATTGGCCTGTGTCTGAAGGAAGCTTTTGAATTTCTGCTGGACAAGAACAGTGTAATGTTGACTTAAACTAAACATGGGTTAGAAAAGTCCCTTCAGCTTACTCGGGACATCTAATAGATGTAAAATTGATAGTGGCATTGGGATTTTGCAATTTATCTCATGATGTGGTACTTCTTTGTGATTATAGAAATCACATTTAGAATGTCAAAACAAAAAGCTATAATTGTAAATTATGAATCTCCTAGTACTAAGTGTACTCACCTGTACTTTGAAACAACAGCAGTTAAACAATTTTAGATTTCAAGTACACATGAGCAGTAGAGACAGCTTGATTGATATACCATAGATATCATCTTATGATATCAGAAAGCATTCACCAAATACGGTCTTTTGGGGGGAAATTCTGAGATGAGCCCCTTTTAATCAGAAGTCAGACAACTTAAAGATTAGAATCATTAAATAATAAGAAAAAAAGCTAGTTTAGACTGATTTAACTTTCATTCCTAGGTGGTTTCTTAGTATTTTACACCATTAGAAGTCCACGTAATCCAAGAATCCTGTGTGGTTTTTAAAATTTGTCACAGAAAAGCCTTGAGTACAAGTTGTAGTTTAAAAAAAAAAGACACCAGCTCAACTGTTGAATCAAAAGAATTACATCTTTTGATTGTGGATACAGTACAATTGCACCTTGCAGAGTGGCAGGGGAAGAAAAAAAGTATTGTTTGTCTAGTGGGATCTCTTGCCAGTCATCCACATAAAATATTGATGAACTGTAAGTTTGTCAGCTCTAAATTGAAACCAAAGTGTAATACCTGTATTGGCAGTGTTTCTTCTGATGCTTTCAGCTCATTTTTGCTCTATCTGGTACACTCTTACCTGCTCAATATCTTGGTGAAATTGAAAAAAATCTTGTTGTAAATCATGGAAGAATTCAGACTATTCTGTGATTTAATAAAAATGCTTAGGAGTGGTATTGTGGGACTTCAGTGGGACCTCCTTTCTAGGGACAAGAATAAAAGCTCAGGGGATATGGTCTTTTTCACATCTGTTGAAATCTTAAACATCTAAGGTCATTGCCCTTTCCTTGAAGTATTAGAACATGATGTCTATATTTATACCTTTGGGGAAAACTCATTCTTTGGTGAGGGCTTGCAGATAGGAGAAGTGATAAAGTTCTTAGTAAAGGCTCTCTATGAATTGCATCCTCTTTTCACCAGCCTCATCATCTGATGCATGTTTGTCATTAAACTGTGATTGTTACATTTTTTTATATGTGCAGGCTTCTTAAACAAGGAAGCAAGTGTAGAAGCTGATGGGGGAAACTTTCATAACAAAAATGCTGGGCTTTTTTTTTTCCTAGGTACATAAGGAAGGAGTTAGAAAACTGTTAGAGAAGTTGTATCTTACTTAAAGTCTTCCTACTGTACTGGAACAAACACCATATGCTAATAAAGGGAATGGCCTAAAAATACATTTGAAAGCATTCTGCTGGTGGTTGCTGTATCTTACTGTTTTATGAATGTATCAAGTCATGCTCTTCAGTTGCTGCCCTCATTCACGTCTATGAGTGAGGGCTTGGTGGGCAGCTGAGATCCCCAGGCTGTCCCCCAAGGGATGGCTTTCTCAGAGATGGGCTAGACCTGTTGAAGACCCTTGCATTAGAGTGCCCTCAGAAGAGGGGTGAGAGATGGCCCTGGGGCAGGTATGTGGAGCAAACCAGAGCATGATTTACCACCAGAATGCTGAAAGAACTGGCTGTCTTTCTAAAGCTTCCCAAGACTGGAAGGTAACCAAGCCCAGAAGAAAAGACACTATGGTGTGTGCACACAAGCAGGGCACATAGTTGTGGATGTGAAGTGTATAAGGCTGAATTTGAGGACTTCCTGGCGCAGGCGTGTTGTAAAAAAATATAGAGGCATGCAGGTGGTGCCAAGTAATTAGATTGGGGCAATATGACGTTACAGCCACATGGCACCCATCTGCTCCAAGTGCATTTCCTTACAGTCTATCGCAGATTGGTCCTTGTGCAGTCTCTTCTCTCTGGTGGCAGTAACAGGACTGCAGGCAATGTGATGAAGCTGTGTTAGGGGAGGTTTAGTTTGGATATGAGGAAAAGGATTTTCCTGGAGATGTTTGAGCGCTGAAAGAGGCTCCCCAGAAAAGTGGTCACAGCCCTAAGCATGCCAGAGTTCAAGAAGCAGCATTTGGACAATGCTCTCAGGCACATGGTGTGATTCTTGGGTGTCCTATGCAGGGCCAGGAGTTTGACTTTCGTGATCCTTGTGCATCCCTTTCAACTTAGGATATCCAATGATTTTATGATTCTTAGATGAAAAGTATTAGTGTGGTTCTTACAAGCAATGGACTGAGGCTCACAGGATGTCCATCAGAGAGGTGGTGTTTCTCTAACTTGTATGTACTTTAATCTTACTTTATTAGAGGTTTGGCAAATCAGAAAAGAGAACTTCCTTCTGAATTTACACATACACCTTGTATTTTTGTTTTTAATAGTTTGTTTGTATCTTTTAAGTACGTATGTAAGATATCTTACTGCCTTTCACCTTTTATTTTTTACATTTAGAGCCTGTAACAAAAGTTTTGCTGTTACCTTTTTTGGGGGTTAGAAGCAGCGGAAGAAAAAGTACCAGAATGGAAATGCTGTTGCTGGTGTGACATGAAATGCTTTTACTGTTACTGTTGCTTGCAGCAGTGAAAGCACAGATGGAACTTTTTTGGTTGTCTGTGGTCAGAAGAACCAGCACTTGTACCACGTATGCTGGTCTTCGATTTTCTCTTCAGTCGTAAACATGGTGCTGTTTGCTGTGTGTCACTGTGATTTAGTTTTGATAACAGTAGAGAAATGTATTGATAGAAGTAGATGTGACCCATTTAAGGCCCCTCTTAAAATTGTTCTCTAAGTGACTTTAAGTCTTCCATAGAAAAAAAGCCCCAAAATTTTAGAAAGTGCTTAATATACCAAGTCAGGCAGGACTGTTTTGTTGTGGTTGGTTTTTTATTGGTTTGTTTTTTTTTCCTCCAGGGTAGGGAACAGGGTGTTTAGTGGAAATCATTGTTTGTACCAGAGCATCATAAACTATGGTGATGGAAATACAAGATGAGGTAGGAATGGGTTACCCTTCAAACAGGATGGATCCCTATGTATTTGACATTCAGTAACTGAACAGAGGGAATTCTGCTAGCTGAGGGAGGAGGCTGCATCTGCAGGACAGTGTAGTTCCTCTTTTCCCTTCAGGACCTTGGATTTCAAAGGATGGCTCTGAAATGTGCCTATGAGAAAAAGGATGTTTGCATTTTACTATTTTGGAGGAACTGCTTTGCTTTCACAGTGAAGTTTAAGGACTGAAGAACATGGAGGCAAGCCCAAGAGCAACAACTCAGCCTATACATATGCTAAAATGTTAGATGAGTTTTTGTAATGCTTATGTATTTAATAATAGTTTAATTATTACTGTTTTAGTTGAATATGTGCAGATGTTTCCTCCATTATTCCCCTTTTACTGGAGAAGTGGAAGTATTGTACAAGGTCCTCTGGAGACTGTTTCCTCCTTACATGTTCTTACTTTACTGTGTGACCTCCCTATCTTGCCTGGAGATCAGCAGCCACTGCCTTGTTTTAGAGGGGTTGGAAAAGACTCTTGGTAAATCTCCTGGATATTCTCTAATCCAGGGAATTCTTTAGTAAGCACTAGGTATCTTGATAGCTCTGCTGGGGTATAACTTCACAGACATAACTTCACAAAGAAAATACATATATTAATATATGGCAGAATCAAAGAATTGATAAGATTTGAAAAGACCTTTAAGATCATGAAGTCCAACCATCAACCTGGCACCATTAAACCTTGTCCTCAAGTGCAATATCCATGTGTTTTTTGAACACTTTAAGGGGTGTTGACTCCGCCACTTTCTTGGGCAGCCTGTTCCAATGCTTGAACAATCATTTCTGTGTAAAAAAATTTTCCTAGTATCACAATCTAAACCTCCCCTGTTACAACTTGAGGCCATTTCCTTTGGTTCTGTCACTTGTTATCTGCAAGAAGAGACTGACCCCCACCTCATTACAACCATCTTTCAGGTAGTTGTAGAGAGTGATAAGGTCTCTCCTGAGCCTCCTTTCCTTCAGGTTTAACAGCCTCAGCTCCCTCAGCCTCTCCTCATAAGACCTGTACACCCCCTTTAGAAGTAAAGTGTTAAGGAAAAGGTGCTTATAGGCCATATTACAGGTGAGCTCTTGCTGGCCTGCCAGTTGTTTTTTCACCTGTGGTATAGACTGCATGGTGTAAACTTTGCAAAACTTCCGTGGTACAACATTGGCATGTTTTGGCATGTCTTCTGCTTGATAATGCAGTGCACACAGAAGTGAAGATTTGTTTGGCTGTGGCCATGCAGAAAAGGCAGGCTTGAGGTAGACAAGCTGTCAACATGAGCAATATAGCTTTTGCCAGTAAAATTCAGTACCTAATTGTCCCACCCTTTCTATGTGTCTCTACAACTAGAGCTAGTAAAAACTTGCTAAAACTATGAATCCTCAACCAGTCTGTCTATATTGTGATGATGGAGAGTGGAGAGTCTGGCTGATGTTTTGTAATACTTAGGACCTGCCCTGCTTGCATTAGGAGCAACCTTTTCCTGCTAACTCAGTATATATTACAAAGTAATCTGTAGCAAAAAAAAATTAATCAAATATTTGTCATTTGGGCCATCACATTAGCAGTTACATACAATCAGTGTGGTTGCTGCTGCAATGTCTTGTGTAGAAAGCTAATTTGGATCATGCACGCTTCATTATTGGAGGGGCAGCAGTTGTCTAGGATTGCCTGATTAACATTGATGCCAATTCTGATTGATGGACAGCAAGCTAGGAACTCTCTTAGGGGGAAAGTTCGTTCTTTTTTGAACTGTGAACAAACCATCAGCACTCATGGCTTTGGCTGATATTCCATAGGTTTAGTAATGTCTAACTTTCTGTGAGCATGAAACACTGTTGCTGCATATGATTACTATAAAATATAATGGGATGTTTGCTTTTTGGGTGGCCACATGAGTATCATTCATATTTTGTAATCTGTGTACATGACAGGAAAACAAATAATTCTAATATTATAGCTGCGTGAAGACTCAAATAAGAAACTGTATTTTTCATTGAATGTTTTTACTATTCCAGATACAGTAATTGGGTGATATTTTCAGCTCCACCAAATCAGCAATGACTGTACTTTTGCTGTGGTGGCAGAGGGCATTAAGATTAGTTTTAATTGCTTCTACTCCGCTGTTAGGATACTGCTAGCATCAAAACTTTAGTTGTTTTGAATCAGAGTTTTTTTTAAAAAAACTTTGGATCAGCGAGTTAGTACTTGTTAGTAGTTATGCCTGTTTTTAACAAGTTTCCAGTAGCAGTAACAGAACAGGATGATTAAGGATAGTCTTAGAATATCCTGTTCTCTGCTAGGACTAGCTCAAGAAATAAAATAGGACTGCAGCAGCACTTTGCTAAAACATTAACTTTTTCATGCACAGTGATTTTAAATTGTCAAGTTATGTCTTGCTAGGAAGGTATTAATAAAACTGCTGTTTTCCATACAGTTTCATCTGTTTTGTAGAGGTATGTCAAGAAATTTAGATTCCTGTCAAGCCTGTTTGCAAAATAGACTTCTTTCCTTCTCATCTGGTGTGATGTCTTTCACTTTATTGCAGAGATCACTGACAGCATGTGTTGGTTTATAAATGCCAGTTTTCACTTTGCAACAACAATTTTCTTAGAGGGGTTTGATTTACTGAGATACAAGTTATTTCTAAACAACATCATATTCCCCAAAGTATTTTAAGTCATACTTTTTCAAGGTAGTAGTTTCACATGAAAGTGAAGGGATCACCATTCACAATGAAGGAGAAGAAACTGATTGGTAAAACAGATTTTTGAAAGAATTATGGGTGTGAATGTAGTCTTGAGGATGTCTCTGTACTATAGGAAAAAATACTGTACAGCTGTAGTGTTTTTGAATGTAGGTATACCGGCATTTGGTTGAAGTTTTGGAGGTGGTGTTGATTCCTATTTGCTCTGTAGTTTTTACTGAAATGTGAGCTTTGCAAATGGACAATGTCTGAATAGTATTTACAGAGCTCTAGAGAAGACAAAGCATGCTTCAGACTGAGGGAGCACCAAGAGAGGCCTCATGGTGAGTGCTGGTGAAACACGTTGAGAATTGCAGGGGTAAAGCAAAGAGACATGATGCAGAAACTTTCCAAATTATTTGTCTGGGGGATAGTCAAGAGGAGTAGTTAATTCTAAATAATCCAGAGGGATGATGAATCCTTTCATTAACCTTTAAAACAAAGACTTGTGGAGTGATTTCAACATGTGATGGCTTTTATCACCTTTTGGACTGTGCCATCAGGAAGGCTACAAATTGAAAATGAGTCATCTCTGTGGCACTAGGTAGGGCTGCTGCCAGAAGCAATCCTGTAGTCTATCTTCTGTTGTAAAAGAATTTTCTTTTGTCACAGGTTGCTATTTTAGTTTTTCCAAAGCAAATGTGCTAATTTAACAGGACTGCAATTGAGAATATATGATTTACCTAAAGTGAAATCATCCATTGTGTGGAGATAGTACTGGAGAGGTTTGTATTTTGGAGTCAGTGGGAACTGACTGAGCACTTGCTTTACTGTTAGACAACTTAGTAAACTGAAGTTTTACTGGAAAATTTAAGTAAAGTGGTTGTCATAGATGTCTAGTAAAAAAAGGAAAAAACATGGCATCTGGCAATAATACCCATAAGGAAAATGAAAGCAGTCCTGATGAAAAAGGACCTATTTTTTTTGTTCTGCTTTGTTTGGTGCTGATGTTTAAATTTCAGAAAGTTAGCTGAGTCATGTTGCATACTTTGCTGCTCTCGCTTCATACTTCTTAAAGCTCAATATTGGCTCAAGTTGCTGCTCTGCTGGGGAAGTGACACTCAGCTGCTTTCAGTGCTTAAGTACAGTTGATTGTGGTTCAATCCTTGTTCAAGCAACAGAAAGACTTTCCTCCTTAACCTCGCTGCCTGCCACTCACCCTCACTGGATTAATCCTACATCCTGGTCCATCTTGCTGCTTCACGTAACTGGCTTGGTTTGAGACAGCGGTCTGTGCTCTGGGCTGCAGAGAATGAGCTTAGCTCTAAACATGTGAGCAGCTGTGAAACAAACATGGGCAGCTTTGATTTTGATTTTTCAAGTCTTAGTGATACATGTTTGAAAGCTTAAAAATAAGCTAGAATTCCAAAAAAGTGAGATTTTTGCAGTCTAGAAATAGTTTCTTCAACAGCGTTTTCATTTTTCATTTCCTTGGATGTTGTTGGCTCTTAGTGACAATGCAAAAGCATATTACCGTGCTGGGTAGCCTGTTGAGCTGCAAGTGATTTTTAACTCTTCAGAGTTCCTGAGGAATCTCTGTTTTGCTCTAATAAGCTGCGATCTTTAGGAGTGTCCTGCATTATAACATTGCATGTTAATAGCGTTGATTAACTGTCAAGCAGTGGGAACTGATGAGAAAATGTCCATTCTAAAATGAAATGGTATTACTGAAGGCTGTGCCATGCTGCTGGTTAGGGAGGTGACTAGCCCCAGTAGTCGCTGGTAGGAGTATTAATGTGAGCTCCAGGTTTTTTCGCATGATTAAAACAGGCCATCTGTTCTTTGTTAAATGTTTACAAAAACAGCTTTTCTCTAAAAGATTTAAAGAGATGTGGGTCTAGTAAACAAAGCAATATTTTTGACCACCTTTTTCACCTTATTTCAAATAATACCAAAAATAATTCTGCTGCAATATCAAATAGGATGAATACCTATTTGTGTTTAATCTTCACTAGTTTCTTTCCTGTGAAAGATTTAATTCGGTACCAACATACTAAATTATGGCTTTGTTATTAATAAAACCAACAGGAGAAGTGATTTCTGTGAAGTATGCAGGTAATTTTTTTCAATCTTTTGGTAAAACTCATAATATATGCATTTTTTAAATTTTATAAATGGAAAATGGGCTTCTTTCATTAGAAATTGTGACCCTGTAACTAGACCTAATCCTTTGTAGATTCAAAGTAGAAGTATTTTAAATAATTCCCTGTGGTAGGCTTAATCTAATATTTACTAGTGAAAGTCTGTTGTTCTTCCTTTTCTCCCTGCTTAAGAAAGAGCAGACAACTGGTTTGGGTTAAGAAAATGCATCTTTCAAGCTGCTTCCCATCTCTTCTTCTCACTAGATTTGTGCTGCTCCTACACAGCTTCACACTAGGGAGCAATGTGGGGTTGTTGGTTAGGGATAAACCGTTTTAGCATATTGCAAAAGTGTAGCCACAGACTTTGTAGAAAAATAGAAGTACTCACAACTGTTTCTTTGAAAGAGTACTGCAATTTAGAAAATCACATATAGGTTACTTACAAAATGTGCTAGTCTGCAAGGGGAGTGGCATGTGGCAAAAGTGATGTATTTTCAAATAACAGGAAATGCAACCAAAGACTAATTAGGGCAGAGCTGGGGTTTTGTAGCTTAATGTTTCTGAGATTGTCAGCAATATGAAACAAAATCTTAGTATTTGTATGCTTGGTAATGCACATAACTTGGTACTGTAAATAAAAGGCAGTAAGTTCGGGGTTTTTTAATATTTATTTCAAGCATATCATTTAAGTCTAATGTATAGTCTAAGTTGTTTTAGAGCCTGAAAATGATTTTTATGAATAAGGTTTCTGGGAAGTAAGAATCTGAATTTTCATGGAATGAGTGAGTTACTGGGTACTACAGTGGGGCAGCAATTGCTGCCCTTCTCAGTGCTTTATCTTCTGGCCAGACCTTCCATTAAAACTACACATGTCAAATTATGAAGCCTGACATTTTTTTCGTGGAGATTTGGAAAGCTTTGCTTTCAGATTTGCCAATGACCCTCCTGAAAGTTGTTGTTCAGACTTCTAAAACAAACAAACAGAAACAACCCACAGGTCTTAGAAAGAAGACAAAGATTAATTTTTTTGAATACTGAAGCCTCTATAAAACAGAATATTGATTTCAGTGACACAGTCATACCACTAATGAAGGTGCAACCTTGAAAATTTCAAAGAATTAAATGTACATGTCATTACTGGATTTCTTGTGGGTTTTAATACTTGTTGGCTTGGGTGTTTCATAAGCTCAAGAGGAAGAGAAATAAACTACCAATTCTGATTTGTTCTAGAAAGTTGTGGCATACACATAATTTGCTAGATAGTTATAAAAGTCTCTCTTAATATGGCAAACAAATAATATAGTGCTAAATACCAGGTACTTGCTCAATATAAAATTTACCAGTACTGGAAAGAAAACCTTGGATTTCTTATATGTTAGACACAGCAAGTGGACAGTATTTTCAAAGAAGATTTAGTATTTTGGTGGACAGCTCAGTGAAGAAGTTGGTAAAACTTGCACTTAAGGTTTCTGCAAAATGTAGGATACATGAGATATGAAATGGCAGACAATACAGAAATGTATGGACTGCCATGCAAAAATGTATGTTAAAAGTACTGTTCTGAAAGCCTAGGGGTGAGAAGGACTTACAGGTGATCTGTGTCATATTCAGTTGTTTTCCTGACTAAAAGTAAGTGTTAGACAGTACAAGCATGTAGCAGTCTGAGGTAGAAAGAAGGCAGTTTTGTTCTGTATCACAGACCAAATTTGAGGAGACATTCAATTCAGTCAAGTGAACCAAATTCAGAACCAATTAGAACATTTTAAAAGATCTCTATTTTATGGAATGCATAATTGGACTGCAGAACTCATTGTTACTACTGATTTTCTGGGATCAGTGTTTTCTAGACACATACCCAGTTTTTGTGAACTTTCTGGCATGGAGATATAAGTGTCGATGGTGACTACGGATTTCTAGAACAGATGTTGCTTCATACTTCAGGATTCCTAACATTAGATAGGCTTCAGGCAGGGATGATTGATGTTGGTGCTAATGCAATGGTTGCCTCAGGTTTGCATTAGAGCTGAGTTTCCACTGCAACTTAGGCCCTGTTGCACAAAAAGGTATCTTAACAGGTGGAGGACAGAAACATGCAGAAGTCACCCTGGAAGTTCTTGGTTAAGCCAAGGAGACCCAGACCTTCAGTCTGTTACTCAGGCTTTCCTTCTTGTCCTGTCTCTTCCATCAAGAATTCTAGTGTATAGCACATACCATTCAAACCTCTCCTAGACAGCAGAGAAAATTCTTGTCTTCACTTCTTGACAGCCTTGCTCCTTCTGCTGCTTGCTTAGCTTCTGAGTATGTGAGTGTATTCAGGGCACAGTGGTTTTATGCTACTGTGAAGAAATGACAGAAGTAGTTAGACTGCACTGGTTCAGTTTATTTACATCCAGAAAATTATATTAATGTATTTGAAAAGATATACATGCATTCACTTTCTCGTGTAATGATATCAAGAATTTTGTTTCCTAAATCTTAAGCGCATTTCTGTTTAGATCCAGGTGGCTGAACTATATGTCTGTGTATGCCCATCCGTTCTCTTTATGCTCAGGGATTGGGTTTGCAGTCGTTTGTTTGCATGCTTGCCATTTCTAAGTGCAGTTTGAATAAAAAGTGGAGAAAAGGAAATGTGAAGAACATGACAATTACACAGGCACTGGTATTCTAAGAAGTAAAATTCTGATGTGCTGTAAACTTTTCCCCAAATGAATGGATGAAACATCTCTCAACGCTAGACTTTGACACCATAGCTAATGGGGATTCCACCAAGAATCATTCTGCCTTAATTTTTAGTGAAGAGAAAAGGAGGAGAAACAAAGAGGGAAAGAAGGTGGGGAAATGATCTGACCGTATATTTATGTCAGGCCATGAGTACAGTGTCATGTTATTGCTTTTCTTCGTGCAAAGCCCTGTTGTCCTTCACTTAAAACCGCAGGCGAAAAGGCAGGAGAAGCAGGTTACAGCTTGGATACGCTGCAAAGTCATGGTAGAGCTTATGCATCTTTTCACTGCAGGTTCATGGATCTTTGTGTAGAACAGAAGTATTAAGATGAAAATAGTTCTTAATATATCCAATATGTTTTTAGTTCAGGCATTTGACATTTGTGTAATTACACATAGGTTTTCCTGTAGTTATAAGTCTGGCATAAACCTGATACACTATAGAGACTTTGAAATAGGATGTTTATGCAGGTTCATAAACACTTAAGGTCTTTCTTTATGCAGTTTGGAGCAGGAAGAAATCTGTTTTCAGTACAAGTTGGGAGCTGTGGCTCTTTGACATAAAATGTAACATTTTCAAGTGGCTTAATCCTTCACATGCTGATCGAAATACCTCCTGTCACAGCTGAACCAATGTAAATTGCCTTGATTAATTTTTTATAAATACAGCCTGTGAATATACTTTATTTTCCTTTGAATGTTTAGAAATAAACTTTAAAAATTTTTTCCCCAAAGGACAAAAGTACAGTGCAACCGAATAATTTGTAACAATATATTAATTCTACTAACAACTATTTTGAAATACCTGAAACATTTGCTTTCCTTTTGCATATAAATGTTGAAAACTAAATGTTTTCTATACATTTCATATACAAGCTTTAGAATAATTTTACCCTTGATATATCAAGAATTTCTCATCATTTTGCTACTGTTTTGAGTGCAAAAAGCTTTGTTCTTTACTGTTTTACTGCACAGTGTTTCAGATATGCTGAGTCTTGTTAACAGGCTAATCTTGTGCTTAGCGTTTTCTCTCTGTTACCTGATGCTCCAAAAGAGCAAAGTTTTAGAAATCAAAGTTGAAAATCTACAATTTTATTTCTATTTATCTCTCTCAGCATTCTCCGTCGGAACCCTTTTTGGAGAAACCAGTGCCGGATATGACTCAGGTTAGTGGACCGAATACCCAGCTAGTGAAAAGTGATGATTATCTGCCGTCAATTGAGCCACAGCCACAGCAAAAGAAAAAGAAAAAGAAAAACAATCACATTGCTGCAGAAGGTCCTAGTAAAGGTTTTGGTAAGGAAGACTTTCCTGGGGGACTTGACAGCCAGAATCTAAGCAGAAATTCAGTGGATTGCTCCCAAGAAGAGAAGAAGAAAAAGAAAAAGCCCAAGGCAAAAAAAGAACCGAAGGATCCTAAAGAACCCAAGGAAAAGAAGGAACCCAAGACCCCCAAAGTCCCTAAGACCCCTAAAGAGCCAAAGGAAAAGAAAGCAAAAAATAGCACGCCAAAACCCAAGACCAGCAAAAAGGCTAGGTAAGTCAGGAAACTTCTATATGTGATCAGAGAAAAACTGTGTGTTTGTGGGATTTCTAGAGCATCTGTGCTAAATGGCGTGGGTGGAGAGGAAATCTTGTTTTGTCGTTTGTCTTCTACCATCTACAATATCATGTTTTTGAGAAGCTTGGGCACATTTCTCTCGTTTGACTTTCCTGTTTATGGCTTCACAGTTATTTTAAGCAAGCTGAAAAGGCAGAAGGTTAATTTTTCCTTTCAAGGCAGAAAAGTTTCTGGACGTGTTAGATTTCAAAATTGACTCTTTCTCTTATAGCTTTGACCAAATTCAGAGATGAAGGCTTAGAGTAAAAAGGTTTAATGATGTTTTTCCCTAAATGAAGAAGTTAGGTAGTTCACGTTGTTGTAAGCTGTACAACCCTTACAGACACTATTTTATATCAATACAACCCGTGGTCTACAAGCTCTGCTGTTAAAAAAAGCATTTTATATGGATATTGATGGATCCTCACTGTAGGGATTATATTAATTTTGCTGTTTCATGTAAAGACAAGTTT
This sequence comes from Pithys albifrons albifrons, assembly GCF_047495875.1. Classification (NCBI taxonomy): domain Eukaryota; kingdom Metazoa; phylum Chordata; class Aves; order Passeriformes; family Thamnophilidae; genus Pithys; species Pithys albifrons. The sequence continues at coordinate 66,358,119 of NC_092461.1, read as the reverse complement.
CCTAGCAGAAAATCTTTGTGGACGGACCAGATGCTTCAACCCTGTTTCTTAACTGTTTTCATTCAGCCTTGTGTCCCTTTATCAGGATAGGCTTAAAATGCTATAAAGTAGTATGAGAAAGAATAAACTGCTGTTACACGAGTAAATACGTCACAGATAATAACACAGATTCTTTGCTTGCCCCTCAACTCCCTGAACACTGTGGTTATAAATGTCTACTTGAAAGAAAATGGAGAGGAAAAAGACATTAAAGCTCAATTTTTTTTTTCATTTGTATCTAGAATTTCTTACAACTGTTCTGAATTTGTTCCAAACATCTGAATCCATTTTTCAAGATGTGGCTAGCGTTATAAATATAACTTCCAGATGGAAGCACAGCCAGACTTGGTTAATCCAAATCAGTGTGCAAAACCCATTTGTATTAGGGTTTAAAAATTGAAGTTAATGAATCAGCTTTGCATATATCCTACAGGACTGACTATTTATTAAGTGTGATGCAGTTACATGGCTAAAGAAGGCATGGACACTAATATGTCACTTGCTCCTTTAGCAAGACAGAAACAACATTTCCTGAAGAACTAATAAACAGTGTCTTGTAAAATCAAGAGTTGTCATAAACAGATTATATTAACTGATCAGTAAATTACAGTTGATCAGCCTATCCCTGTTGGAGAAGTTACTTAGGCTGTATTCCAGATTGTCTTAAGGATGGGGTTTACATACATAGCAGCAACTCACAGCTTAGAAAGTTACGTATCACCCAGTATGTATTTTTGACACCAAAATACTCTTATCAGCTAAAATAACCTTTTCACAGAATCACAGAATGGTTGGGGTTCAAAGGTGCCCCTGGAGATGATGTAGTCCAACCCCCCTGCTAAACGAGGTTCACCTACAGCAGGTTGCAAAGGATCACATCCAGACAGGTTTTTAATATCTCTGTGGAAGGAGACTCCACGCTCTTTGAGCAGCCTGTTCCAGTACACTGTCACCCTTAAAGAAGTTTTTCTTCATAGTCAGATGGAACTTCCTGTGTTTCAGTTTGTACCCTCTGTTCCTTACCCTGTCAATGGGTGCCACTGAGCAGGTTTGGCTCCATGATCTTGACACCTGTCCTTAAGATATTTGTATGCATTGATAAGATCTCTTCGCAGTCGTCCCTTCTCCAAGCTAAACAGGCCCAGCTTGCTCAGTCTTTCCTCCTAGCAGAGATGTTCCAGTTCCCTAGACTCACAGGTTTCAAGATTAACCAGGCTACATAACTCATGGAATTGAGCATCTCCCAGCAATTTTTGCCACCAAAAAGTAAAAAAAAACCTGCAGGACTTCTCAGTTAGTGAGGTTTTACAGAGGCTTGGCTACAATGAAGCTCTGTTTAATAAACCGTGGGTAGAAGGAGTCTGCCTCAAAAACATGCATGGATTTCTGTGGCTGTGCTGCACATCAGAGCTCTGAGATGATCTGTCCCATCCACTCAATCCTGCTATCTCCGCATGTGTCTTTAAATCTTGAAACACGATGTGCAGATTAAAGGAGCTGTGGCACATGCTGTGCAGTTAAAGGAGCAGTGTCTCCTTTGAAGGAACAAATCACTGCTTTCTTAGATGTGTTTGTAGGAGTCTTTATCTTGTTTTCCATGCAACAACTCTCATCTCTGGGTGGCCAGGTGACTTTGAGTATTCTAGTAAGTATTTAGCTCTACTGTCTTACCTGTGAGAGAAACGTGTTTGGAGAAGTATTAAGAGCATTCCATGTTTTTTATGCTTGCTCAGGGGTGTGGAGAAAGTCCTACTTTCACCATAATGGGCTTGTGTCTCTTATTACCAAATGCTCTCTTGAAAACAAGGTTGTTCTCATTTTGTGGTCTTGTCATCTTCAGTATCAAGCTCCTTGAAGAACTTGGAGACTGTGTTGTGATGCTGTGCTGCCAAGGAATTTTAAGTCAGTGAAAGAAATTGCTTACTTTGGCAACATCACAGAGTGGGGAGCCTGTCCAGCGACAGATCATTGAATCAAGTTTTCAAATAAATCAACAGTCCAAATGTTTAATCGTATAAGCCACAGTATTTCAGTGGCACTAACTCTGGAAAGGAAATATTACAGTAGCTGAGATGGGTGAGATTAAGGAAAGTTAGTATAGATTATGGATGATTATGTAGCAGTAAAATATTTTGATAAAGTAAGAATCTGCATGTCTTTACTACTGCTGCTTATCTTGCTTGGTATTTTGCTTCTAAGCATTGAAAGGAGTAGTGTGATTTTTAGATTTCCAAATGCTGTGCATAACTAATGGTTCTCATCCCTGAATAAGATGATCAGTTTCAATAGAAGAGTTTTGCAGTCTTATAAAATTCAGGTAAATAATGTTAGGTATTTATTGAAGAGCAACAGTTTTTGGATAGAGCACAGTGAATCCTTGATAGATAATTTTGACACAGGCTGTATTCGAGTATACACATAGATAAAATGCCTGGTATTTAATTATCTTAATTGTTTTGTAATTTAATATAGCTCATAACTCTGCTATTTTACTTCCAATTTTGACTAAAAGTATAGTCCTTTTCTGTAACAAACCAAAATGATACCCCAGAAATTTTATCCTTTACATCTCTTTTATCTTTGGTGTAATTTGTGATGAAGTGAGCAGCCTGTCTCACTGAAATGCACCTACATGTGAGGGACGAGTCAGATTGGAGAAGAAGCTGATTAATTTCTTGCTTGTTTGAATTCTGTCTTGTGGCATCTGAAAAAGAAAGAAAACACCCAAATGGGCTGCTAGTGTGTTACAATGCATAGTGAAAGAAAGATCATACATTAATATTGTACTGTTACGCCTCTAATGGATATTAGCCCAATCGTGCCAATATAGCAACACCAATATAGTGGTGACTAGAAAAGAAATTTGAAAAACAAATCTCTTGTGGACCAAACTAGTCGAGTTTGAAAGCAAAATGTAGGTATACGTAGGATCACAAGTGAAGGGGTTTCATTAAATTGTGGGGGCGCTGCGTATTACATGAGCTCTAAATGTTAGCTGTCAGCTTCAGGCACGTGCAAGGCAGGCAGATTTTTCCAAAAGTAGACGGACAAGGAAAGGCAAGTAATCCTGGTGAACTGCAAAGTCATGGCTCAGATATCTGTTCCTCCTGTGCATGTCCCTGGAGGAGATGAGGACCACCTGTTTGAGAAGATCATGCTGCAGCACAGCTGATCTCTCTCCTACCACTTCCTATGAAACTGAGCGGCCACCAGTAATGGTGGGAGAAGCAATAACTGTTTGCAAGGGCCAAATGGCAGCTCTTTGCAGTAGCTCTTCTATTGTCCCACCTCCTTAAAGCAGTGTGCTGTGCTTTGCAAGGCTGCCCATATCTGCTTCCTCCCCTCCCTGTGGCAGGGAAAACTCTTCATCCTTCACACATACAGAGCAGCAGTCTGGGATGCAGAGTAGGGCAAATGGGTTGCTGCTTACAAGGGGAGTGCTAAACATGAGCATAATTACAGCTTTTAGAGGGCGGTGGAGAAGGGCTTTTTTGGCACACAGATTGGCTGTTTGTTGTATCGGAAAGGGGATGGCTCCTGGCCACGGAAGTGGGAAGAGGCTGCTGTGTTGGGGAGCAGCGCAGACAGCAGGACTCAGCACCCTGGGGAGCTGGAGGGCAGGAAGAGAAGGTCTCGAGGCAGTGGTGGTAGTTTCCACTCCCAAGGTTAGATCATCCTGAGCACGGCAGGAAAGGGCTGCCTGTGGGAGAGAACAGGAAATCATGTGAGATTTCCATGCATAGGTCCACTGAGGCTGTTCCTGTTCACACCTGTCCTCATCTTTGAACCAGCCCAGCTGCCTGATATTTACCTTTGTGTGTGCTGCCAGCAGGCCTTGTAGGCTTCACTGTTACCAAAGATTTTTAGTCATTTGGCTGACTTTTCAGGCTGGAAAGAAACTTTGTTTTCCTATTGCTTTTCCTACTTCAGTGATGTATAAAAATTGATTTTTAAAAAAAGTTTTGATTACACTAGGAGCTGTAAAAAATAGTTACTTTCCTTGGGTAAGGCAGTATAGTAAGTCTCACCTCACTGACATTTTGGAAGGGTGGAATTATTTTTAAAATTATTTTAATGCTCTACAGTGGATGTGTAATGTTTGTTTAAGCCAGGTTCCAGTCATGATACTCTCACATGACAATGTTCCCAAATGATAAAATAGGAGTCAGTAATTCATCTGACTTACTTTAGATCATAGAACTGTAGGGAAAAAGAAATCATCCAAATCATGACAGTTGTCATAAATTATACTGATAAACAGATCTATCTATTACCCAGATCAGATGAAGTAGTTACACAGCATAAACATATGGGCTAATTACTTCCTCTTAATCCTGCAAAAAGCATGCCATGATTTGGGGTTATTTTTGAGTCAGTTGGTTCCTGGAGTTTCACCTCGCTCTGTAGGTGTCTTCTGGGCCAATTGACAGAAAACACTTTGTCAGAGTTTGGATACCATTCACAAACTGTAATTCAAGCTTTCTTTTCAGCTGTCCTACTTAATATTTTCCTGTTCAGCCTATTTTTCTTCATGTTTGCTCATCTGACTTTCTGCAGGTTTTTTACAGTATGCTGTGCAGTCCTCAGGGGTAAAAGGTTGAAACCAAAAAGTGGTATTGGACATCTAGATTGTAAAATGTCTAATCTGAAATGTTTGTATTTGTATCACTTGAATTGAGGCACTAATTCAACTGACAGTTTTGAAATACTTCAGTGGCATGTGTGTGTGGCAAATACTACTTCAGTTTCTCCCAGATTTATAATTCTTGTTTTCGCACTGTACCCTATCTTGTCTCTCGGGGGACTTCATTCATGCATGTGTAAAAGCAAATACGAGATAGAGTTGTCTAACCATGTATGTTGCAGTTCACCTTCCTTGTTGCTACGTTGGGAAAGCGGTATCAGATGTGCACCCAGAGTTGAGCATTGACAGGGAAACCTAAGGGTAATGGCAAAGTTTCTAAGAAGAGTTTCTAAGTACCTGCCATGTGGAAAGGTAATTCTGTCCCAGGCTAACACTGTTCCTGAATGGCCCGAGGATGATCTGCTGGAAAGTGGAAAAGCGGAGTCAAAAGTGGGTGCATTTAATTGTCAGGAACAAATCATATTGGCTCTGTGGGAAGATGGAGAGGAATAGTTGCTGACAATTCCAGGAAGCTGATGCTCCCACTGGCCAGGTAAAGCTCCTGAGTGTGGGATGCACTGGGAAGCACTGTGTTGCCTCGCTCAGAGGGATGGTGCTGTTCCATAGTTTATTTCTACTTCAGCTTTTTTTTTCCCCTTTTCCTTCAAGGAAACCGTAGCTGTGCATTTGAAAAGAGCAATTCTGCTGCTGAATTTAGAACTTAAAATTCCCGGTGGAGTTGCACAAGGGCTTTGTTCTCCCCAAGTTGGTGGCTCTTTCATGTGTCTGTTTATAACCGGCCTAGCAATTTGAAACTGTGTCCGAATCGCTTTGGTCGCGTCTCCGTTACCGAGAGTGCCTGTACGGCTCGAGGGTATATATAGGTCAAGAAATACTCATGGCTCGGAGGGGTAAAGGTCTCTCAGAAGCCAGAAAGAAGCCCGTGTCGGGGCGGACCTGCCCGCAGCGCCGGGGTCTTTGCGCCCGCCGGCCGGGAGCGCAGCGCGGTCGGTGGGTCGGCGAGCCCTCGTTAGCAGTGCCCGGCCTTTCACAGGCTGGTGTTTTATCCCGCCTGGCCCACGCTATTCTTCCCGGCTTTAAGCCTGTTATTCACAGGCGGCCTTGCTCCTGGGGCACGGCACGGCGGCTCAGCTTAATTGCGCGCCCCGCTCCGATTCACGGGCGTCAGAGGCGAAGGGCGCCGGTCCGTCAGTGCGTTTCACCTGGTGGCGATCTTCGCCTTTGATTTAAAGTTCGAGAAACGTGTAAAGGGGGTGTGGTTGTGGGTTTGTTTTTTGGTTTTGCTTTAGTTTTTTTTGTGTGTGTGTTGCCTTTTTTTTTCCCCCCTAAGCGGTTTCGCGGTGATTTGCTGGCGGGCGGGGGAGGCGGCTGGTCCGGGGGGTTCCCGGTCCGTGGCCGCGCAGGTGCCGGGAGCGGGCGGGCGCTGATGGAGGGAAGCAGATGGCAGCGCTCGGTGGCCGCCGGCCAGCAGAGCAGGTGCTGGTCACGTGGCCGCGGGTTGCCGGGGCGACGCCAGCGCTCTCGGCGTGCGGATGAAAAGGCGAAGGGGGCCCCGCTTCAGCTGTGGCTTTTTGTGCCATTGGTGGCAGCCAGAGCGGAAACAAGCGCCGGCGGGGAGGGAGGGGAGCCTGCCGGGCACCGAGCGAGGCAGGGAGGGACGCGCCGTGCCCGGCCCCGCCGCCTCTGGGGCTCGCCCTCTGCCCGCGCTCCTCCCGCCCTGCCGAACTCTTCCCTTTGCCCCCGTGCGCTTTCTGCTGTGTCAAATGCTTCCCCCCACTCACTGCCTTTATTTATTTTAAATTGTTGCAGTTTGAGGTGTTTTCCTCCTGAGCTCTGTTGCACCCTGTTAATTTCACAGAAACACGGAGTTGTTAGGGTTGGAAGGGACCTCGGGAGATCATCTGGTCCAAACTCCCTGCCAAGGGAAGGGCACCTAGAGCAGGTTACACAGGAACGCGTCCACGTGGGGTTTGAATGTCTGCAAGAGAGGCAGACTCCACGAGCTCCCTGGGCAGCCTGTTCTGGTGCTCTGCCACCTTTGATGTAAAGTTTTTCCTCAACTTAGGTGAAACTTCTGCTTGTGTGTGGCCATTGCTCCCCATCCTGTCTCTGGGCACCATTGAAAAGAGTGTGGCACCATCCTCTTGAGACCCGCCTTTGAGATATTTATATGTGTTAATGAACCACAGAACTGTTAGGGTTGGAAAGGACCTCTGAGATCATCTAGTCTCAGTCTTCTCTAAACAGAGCCAGGTCCTTCAGTCTCTCCTCATAAGAGAGATGCTCTAGCTCCCTAATCATCTTTGTGGCCTCCCACTGGACCCTCTCCATAACTCCTTCTCTTTCTTGTACTGAAGAGCCGAGTACTCCAGATGTGGCCTTACTAGCGTCAAGCAGAGACAATGTTGTAATAATACAAATTTATGTTCAAAACTCGGAGCTTTTTCACATATAAATTTCTATTTTAATTTTTAATCTTTTATCTTTGAAATCGGCATTCATTTAAACACAGATTGCAAGGAGAGAATAACTGCAACCAGGTTGTCCCAGTCCCAAAGCGGCATGTGCCCATACTGGGAAATTCAAATTTTATTTAATTTAAAATTACAGCTCCAAAATATGCTGTTGGTGGGCTAATGAACAGGGTTAAGGCTGATGTTGAAATGGGAAGTTACAAATCTGAGGATTATGAAGGAAAAACAAACCCCATGCAGCATCCTGGACATGAAATTAAAATTATGAGTATACACAAGCCATATAAAAGTGTCTGATATACTGTTTGACAACCTGTGTTCTCTCTGTGTCAGGTACCAGCACACAGCTCTGCTCTCAGGCATCACAACACCCTCCCACAGAAAGCCCCTCACACTGGTAATGGGCCAAGGTGGGCTTGACCACAATAAACTAGCAAAAACCCACCTCGCATTCAAAGGCCAAATGTGCTTAAAAATGCTAACTTCTACCACTGATCTTCTTCATCATAGTTAAAAATTTCACCCCTGCAATATTCCAGATCATCTCAGTCTGAACAATTTGGTTGATGGTGAAGCTGGATTTTGATATACGTGTCCTCACCCATTTCCAAATCTCTGAGTGTAGCTGGAGGAGACCTGTGGTCTCAACTCCTCAGGTGGTGAACATTTTCATGGAGGAGGAGAGGGAGAAACCACTCTCAAAACATTTCTCTACCTTCAGTGGATACAGCTTTCTAGTGTTGTGTAGATGTTGAGGTACCAGCTGGGTTTTTCCCCCCCATACAAGCTGCGGTTGCATGCATGGAAGCTGTACAGGTGCCCTCAGAGTGGACTCAAAAGTGCTTTTCCTGCTTGGAAATAGCAAGGATCGTAGAAGAAAAGGAAGAATTTTCTAATTCAGTCCGTTGTTTTGGTAATGCTTATTCTGATTCTGCTTAGTTAGTTTGCACAGTTAATATCAAGACAAGCACATGCATAATCCTGTTTCTCTTCTCATGTGTCAGGTTGCCCAAACACTACTGTCAGAAATTGCAGGTTCTGAAGAGAGCAGCTCTTCCTTTCCAGCCCCATTTTTAGTTTCCTGTTGAGTACACATCCAGTGTTGCTGTCTAAGGTATTGAAGGAAAGAAGTGAGGTATCTGTTGTTACGGAACGAGAGATGTGTAGTGATGGACCATGCATCACTGATTTTGCAGTTAGGTTGAAATATTTAAGAAAGGCAGTTGAAAATTATGAAGTCACTGAAAACAAATGTCTCACAGATTAACTATTTTATTGAGCACCTCTTGCTTGTGCTTCTTTACAAATAACTGATTAAAAATACCTCTGTTTCAGTAATAAGAAACAAGATTCAGAAGCGAGTGCTGCGAAGAAAAAGGTTAACAAGGGAAAGGAAGGCTCTGAAAACTCAGATTTGGAAAAAACTCCACCACCATCACCTCATCCTGAAGATGAAGATGACCCAGGGGTTCAGGTAATGCTATTATTCAAGTTCATTGTAGGCTTTGACAAGTTAGATACATAAAACCCTAGTTCTCATGGTCTTTGTTACAGAAATACAGCTATTTGGGTAATTTCTGTGTTATTTGCAATGAAGGTGAGAACTGAAAATTGCTGTGGTGAATATTTTACAAAAACAAGTGTTTTTCATCATAATTCTGCTTTGCAGTCTTGTTACCTGTAGATATGTGTGCGGTGCTACTGACTTTTCACACATTCTCTTCCATCACTGTTGCGGTTATGGTGCTGAATTTTCTGCTCTGTAGACTTAATGTACCATTACGAGATCTTGCTTATAAGCCTGGTGTTTCTTGCATTCACTTTGCAAACGTTCTGAAATCAAGAATGAGACAGGACAAAGCAGTATGTTGGAAATGTGCATGTCAGGGATTGTATCTACTAATGGATGAAGGGCCTTTTTGCAGAACTGCCAGCTGTGGGCTAACATTGATTAATTTCTCTTGACTACTGCAGACCTATCACTTTCTGTCCAAACTTTATTTCATGTGAAGACAGTCTGGAAAGAGAAGTAGCATATATGACAAGTTTTGTGTGCTTTGTCACTAGCTGTGTTAAGAGGTGGTCAGCTCCTGGCTTGCGTCTGTTGGCAGCGGTTTGAGTCGACACTAAAAATAAGAATCCCCTCATGAAGGAGTAGAGACAAATTGTGATGAGGAAAGTATGAGATTCCTAAGTAGTCCTAACTCTGTAATTGACATCCACAGCATTTGTCCATTGCACATCAGGTTGTGGATGTGTTGCTTCTGGTTATGAGGGATGTCCAGATTGACAATGACTTGAGAATGGTCAAAGCGGCTCAGTGAAGATGCTGACAAACAGTGGTGTCCTACACAAACATGGTTTATGCCTTTTCCTCTTGCATTCTCTGGAAGGATGTAGGGTATAATGAAATGTGAGCAATCTAGTATATTGGAATTAAAAACAAAAGCCGCAACAGAAGAGTGTGTTCTTTCTGACTTGTTCAGGCCATTTATTCTGAATTAGAGAGGTTGAGTTATACCATGCAGATGTTAAAATGTTTGAAGAATTAAATTTTTTGTCCTGTGCCACAAATCTCTCTCAGCATGATTAATGACATTGACAAAAGATGTAAAACAAATTTTGAGGCTGATTTTTTGGGGGTTCATTTGCAGAATACATTCTGTTTACAATTTAACATCTATGCATGTTTGCTTATTTTTAGTAAAGTGGAACAAAAACTTTGTGTTTGTGAAACTCAACTGGTGATAAACTTTTTTGATTTTTTTTTTAAATAGAACTGTTAGGGTATTTGCATCACTTTTTAGTTAAATAAAGTATTTCAGGTAACTTTTTTTCTTTTCCTAGAACTTTTTCATACTGTGCATGGTTTACTGCACCCATACCTCTTTGCCTAAACTTAGGGAAGGATTCCAACAATACATGCTAGGACAGCTAGCATTAATAAGCTTGTTGTGCATTTCCCAGCTGAGATTATTGTCTAAAACACAGTTGCATTCTTAGTGTTAAGTCCTGAACCTTCGGTAATATTATATAGTAAAGCACAAAGTGGTGCATTGTTATGTTTAAAGAGCAAAAATACTTGCCTTTTTATGTTACCATACAAACTTTTTCTATTCCACTATCAAGTCTCTTACTCCTTTCTACCTATAGAACAATTAATGAGTTAACGATAATTTGATGCATGTAACCATAATGCACAATTTCTGACAATAATGCATATCAATTGCAGAAGTTCATATGAATGTAAGAGGAAACAGGAAGTTCATCAAGTCAATAAAATTCAAATAAAGAACTACCATTATACCTCAGGCATTCTTTCTATTAGGTAAATGGAAGGAGAGATTTTTGGCACCAAAAATAATGGTAAGACTTACCTATACAGCCAGAAGAAAATTGGTATTTTCCCATCTGATTATGTAAATGAAGATGCAAATTTGTCAAGTGGTATCTATTTTAAAGTATAAAAATACTGTAACAATTTTGTGGAAACCCCCTTAAGTTACCCTGATAAAGGTAAAAACCACATCACCATTGTTTAAAAGGGTGATGTAAATTTAACCTTTGCTCAAAATTTTTGTTTTCAGTTAAAGAAAGAATTTCTAATTTTGTGAAGTACATCAGGTATTTGTGCTTTAAAAAGCATGACTAACTATCTAAAAGTAAATATTTTACTTTTTCTATGTATATTGAAAGACTCAGGTGCATAGGCCTTTTAAACAAGCTACATAAGTATTTGCATGTACCAGTGAGATGTGTGATAGCTGAAAAAGATGCTTAAATAAGTAGCATGGGTTTAACAATTAATATTCAATATACTTTTAGTAAATACATTAGTCCATTGAGATATTTGATACTCAGTTGACAGTTTCCTTCAACAGCATATGTTCTCGGCTCTTCAAAATAAATAACCAGATGCATACTACCTGGGAATTTGAATTTTATTGTTGTAGAAAACAATGCCAAGCAACTGAGCATCAAGTTGCAAATTCTGTCAAATGCATGCTTGTGTGTTTTACAGATTGTGTGATTTTTCTGGAGCTTTCTCTCATCCTGGTAATGAGAACATGGGAATACAGAAATCGTGTTTTCAGTTTGAGGTGGTTCAAGTTTTTCATTCTTCTCTATTAGTTTTGGGGTCTTTTCTCATGCTGTGCTGCAGGATGCCTTTCTGAGCGGTGCTGGGTCAGTGAAGTGAGGAAATCGTATTTCATTGTTTCCCCTACAAGATAATCCTGGTACAACTGGGTGGACGGGCAGAGCAAGAAAGTGTGTTGTGTCACTGCTTAGCAACACTGTGGGCCATGCTGTGGAAAGGTGGTGTTTGGTTCCTGCACTGGCCATCTGTCAAAGTTTGTCATAGACATGAATGGAGAGGTGCAACTTCTTGGGTTTTAATTGCTTTCTGAGATAGGCTTTCTAATTTTCTAACATGGTTTTAGTAATGTTAAAAACAAGGAGAAAGGGAAACCCCACTTTCCAACTCAGAACACACATAAAATAGATTTTTGTTTGTGGTTACTTTTTTGTTTGGTTGGTTTGTTTTCGGATTTTGTTGTTACATTTTGCTTACAGAATTTAACAACTGGCAGGAGTTCAGAATAGTAGTGTCCTGAGTCTACTATTTCTACTGGCGTGCTCTAAAAATTACAGCATTAGGTACACACTGGTGTATTTGAGAAACGCAAAGAAGTTTTCTCAGTTATTCTGCTGCTCATCAGTTTTGCTTCTCATGAAAAATATTAATGGTTTCTATTCAGAAGCGACGGTCCAGCAGGCAGGTGAAGAGGAAACGCTATACCGAAGACCTGGAGTTCAAGATCTCAGATGAGGAGGCTGATGATGCTGATGCTGCTGGAAGAGACTCTCCTTCAAATACTTCTCAGTCAGAGCAACAGGTCAGATATGAATGGACTGGAAAGGTAGCTGTAACTGCAGCATTCAAAGTTGAAATATGGACCCTTTTTTTCATTCATGTATGGTTGGCACAGTGCGCCAGAAGGCATTAGTTCTTTATATTCATAAAGAGTATATCAATTCATGTCTTTGTTTGCAAGCTGATGATACACATCTTGAAAGTTCTTTGAAATTAATGATCTCTACCTAAAGGAAGCCTAAACTGTACTGCTAGGAATCTTGAATTTACTTCTGTGAATTCAGTGGTCTGGCTTCTGTGACTTTAATAAACCACTCAAGCTTGTCCCCTGCTGCTAGGCACCATAAGAACTCCTTTATGAAATTACTGCCTTGTAGTACCCAGCAGGGTACACTTTATTCTCTGTGCAATGTAAATGACGGATAAAATAGTTTGAATAAGATGAGGAGCAATACTGTAGGAATGACTGTTGTAACCATCTCATTGTCTTGTAGTGCTTTTTCAAAGAACTACTTGATTTAACTGATGACCTATTGGAGAATATATACATGTTCTTTGGTATTTCATTTGATAATTTGTTAAGCCTTGAGAAATATTGTGTGTCATCTCCATTGTTAATTGTGTCTTATCAGAAGGGGAATTTGGTAGGTTTGCCTACCATTGTAATAGTGAATTAATGTAATATAGAATTGCAGGCAGTTTTGATAGCTATCATGTGGACACTTCATCAGCCAACTAGAGTTTCTGAACATCATCTGATATTTAGACTGTATGGTGCTGAAAGTGCGTATTAGTTTAGGGGAGGAGAACTGCCTATTTGATTATATCTGTTTATCTATGCCTGTCAACCTTATTGAGAGAGCTGGAGTTGCATTAGCTCTTAAACAGATATTCTTCCATCCTTTGTTACAGTATTAAATCTATTTGAGTCCTCTTAAGTTCTCATGCTAGGGGGGGAATGTCCTTCTGTCTATTAAGCTCCTGTTGCAAAATATTATTGGAAAGTTTTCTAATAAAAAGTCTTTATGTAACACAGATTCACTCTTGTATGGTGTTTTTGATACAGGAATCTGCTGATGCTGAAGGTCCTGTTGTGGAGAAAATCATGAGCAGCCGTTCAGTCAAGAAGAAGGTAAAACAAGCCCTCTCCTCCCTGTATTTTTAAATAGGTTAAGCATATTTCTGCTGAAGCCCCTACTGAGTTCTTAAAATACCTTGGATATTCCAGATTGAAGACTGTTGTGTTGAATAGAGGGGGTTCCCTGAAAGTGTATTTAGATAGTATGCAACATACTTTTGGATGCACATACATAAAACAGATTGTTTAATCTTCTACTCATTTCTTGCATTTTCTTAGATGAAAAATTTGATTTTTGCAAATATACATATCTGGAGGAAATCTGTGAGTGCTCTTCACTTCAGAACAATGTTTCGTGGGAGTTTGAGCAGTGAGAACTCTACTGCAACACAAGTTTCTGCCTTTTCTACCCTTGCCCATAATTTTTGCATCTTTTGATTGTGGTTGTGCTTAACAGCTAAAACAAGTTCATATGTGATCATATATGTTACATATACAGGGGATTAATACTTTCCTTGTCACTATGCTAAGATGGTGTAAGAAACTCTCAAGTTCAGCGAGGTTCTCTTTTAATTCTGCCCTGGTTGCTAGTTACATTCTTAGTAGAAAAGAACTTGTTCCAAAAAGGGCATGATGATATTTTATAGACTCTTCTGTGTACCTCATTCTCTGACTTGTACTACAGTTGGACCAATATGGTACTGAGGTTGATCTTAGTTAATAAGAAATACTTCTTTTCCTCGGTGTTAATTTTCAAATAGGAGAAAGGAAAATTGCCTTTATTCATGGATTTTTTGCAATGTTGTGTTGGTTTGCTTTTTGGTTTGTGTTTTGTGTGTATGTGTGTGGTTTTTATTTGGTTTTGGTTTGGCTTTTTTTTTTTTTTTTGAGCTGGGGGTTAACAGCTTTGTAAACCTACATTCATGCAATGTCATGACTGGCCGTGATTCAGTCTGACCTTTTTATGCACCTTGCACAATACAAAACTTCTAGGGTGGGGTTTGTTTTTTTTTAAGTCTAGAGCTGTATTTTGTGTTTCAAACCATAGGCTTCTTTTTCAGATAAACTTTAGGTAATATGAACTGAATAATTAGTTGTCCTGATGGTCTACTAGGCAGGAGAGGAGAATGTGGTCTTTTCATAAATGTCTTTACATTGGAAGCTGTTTTTCACCAGTTATTCTTCTCTTCTTCCTCTCCCCTGCAAACAAAGGTGTGATTACTCATGGGGAGTGTGTATTTGCTTCAGTTTGTGGGAAGTGCTTGGTCTGCTGCCTACATGTCTTTGATTGCAAGCTCTGCTGGAGGCAAGCTCTATTTTGAGCTTTTTCTTTAATGTTTTTTATGGATTGTATTTGCAGGTTTGAGGGGTGTCTCTTCTTTCCCTGCTCTTCTCCCCAACCCATTTCTCCAAAAAAAATGGATTTCAGGATGTTAATATTTAACATCTGAAGTATCCAACTGTGCTTTTATTAAAGGTCTTTTACACTCTTACTAACGTCATCAAAACCCTGGTTGTTAGATTACTAATCAAAGTAAAATTGCTGCGATCAGGACCAGTGCATAAAATAAACATGAGGAAAGGCTTTACTAGGAAACCTTTCAGTGGATTAGTTTTAACAAAGATGTTGCATTCAAGTAAAGGACATTAGATTATGAATACACTTTTGGACAGTATTCTTATCATAAAATAATGCTGTTTTTCTCAGAAATAGTCTTAGTCTAGTTGTGGAGCTGCCAGATAGGATGCAGCACTCTACTTGCAGCCATTTTTGAAACATGTAAAGTAAAAGGTAGAAATTAGCAGTTATGTTTGAAGTATAAAAGACGGTGTTTTCCCCTGTTGTCCTTAGCATGGAATGTTGAATTCCCTTGAATACTCTTTCCTCTTGCAGAAAGCATTAAGTATATGTATCACTCTCTTTCCAAACCTAATGTCTTATTGTTGAAATTTTTCATTCAGTCCCCTTTGAATTTCTGCTTCTTAACTTTGAAAAGGAATGGCTAGAGCTGAATATGGTATCCAACCCAAATTGCATATATTATGGAAAGACATGGGAGTTTGTACAACATTGTACCTGCATGTTGCACATCTGAATGTGTCTTTTTGCCTACCAGTATATGTGAGAATTGGATCTAATGGAAATGTGTACAATGCCTACGTCTCTTCCTCAAACTGATCAGTTTACTGTCTAGTCTTGTGTGTGTACTGAGGTTATTGGTTCTTATGTGTTGCTTTGCATTCCTTGAAGGAAGGGATCATTTATTTATTCAATTATTTACAGAGATTGTGGATCAGATTGTCAATTCTGGTCACAGCTAACGGTGAAAATTTGAAGTGTTCCACATTGCCCAAGTCTACCATGTGTTATTTTAGTATGTCTGTGTAATTGCTTTTGGGAGAATTCTCCGTAAATGTTCTGTCTCACTTTTTTACCTGATTAATGTAAATGTACATATAGTGGGAGTTGAACAGTGAGGTTGGAGTCATAAGCTGCTGTCTCATATATCCTAAACTGATGTACTGTTAACTCATACTTGAGGACTGGCAATTGTATCTTGATTAAATTTTTGGAGGAGGGTGTAAGTGTTGAATGCTAGACTAAGATTTTAAAAAGTTTTTTTCTGAAATACTTTTTACTTAGGTGAATCTTTGATGCACTCTCTTAGAACATATAATAACACAGACCAGGTAGACAATACAAGTTAGGCATATTAGACAATACAAGAGTGTTTTACTCATAAGAGCTATGGGATTTATCAAGATCTACATTATAAATTATTGTTAGTAACTTTGCAGCTGACAGAAAATATGTTTAGCTGAAATGCTGTTGAGGGGAGTTAAATTGGCTAATACGAAAACTCTGTGCAAAGGTGTTTAACCATGTTGTCATTATAAGATTGATGGATCTTAAAGGATTCTGATTTAACACTAATCAAAGAGACTTGGCTGCAATACATTTTAGCAAATAAAAGAATTTATTTTCTTAAAAGTAGAGTTGACTTCTTAAAGACCAATTTTGCCTCCGGGCAGTGAATAAGTTCCAGATAATGTGATCTTAATTTATTAATGCTTCTTTTTAAAATGCAGTTTTGATCTCTAAATATGAATACCGTCTTGAGAAAGACATGAGAATCATTTGGTTGAAAAAGAATCTTGATGGTTTTTATATTCCTTCCTTTGATAGTGTCTTTGTAAGTGACAGAGACATTTCTTCCCTGTGTTTAGGATTGGGGATAGTTTGGACAGTTCATCATCTTTGACAGAGGATTCAAGAAGTAGCTCTGGGAATACCTTATCTTCTTCCTTTTTTTTAGGGATAAATAGAGGAAGTCTGATGTTGCTCCTGTCTCTAGAAACGAACACAAGCAGACTGTAAACTGATAAAATCCCTGGCTAGTCTGGAAGCAAAGGGACTATATGAATCAGGGACTAGAAATGAATGAACTTTACTGTGCTAGAACACCGTTTAATGCAGTTGCTACTGTTGCTTCTTCACTTCTGTGCAAGGAACATTTAGCCAACAACTAGGAGAGGACAATTCAAGTTTTAGAGTAGTCTTGTGTATATATGTTTTTTTCCTCTGTCTTTTTAAAACACATGTATATAAATACAAAGAATGTTGACTTACACAGCAGTCAACAGTTTTGTCTGTTTAGTGCTGCATACAATATTTATTACAGATGTTGTTGTTCCTGATGAAGTATGTAAAACAGAAAATGCTCTTCTACTTAAAATTGTTACAAAGTTCATTAGTAAACACAAACCGTTAATGTTGTGACATAAACTGAATTCTAAATGTGTGCCTGATGCACTGTCCTTAGTTTGTCCTATGGTTGGGTTCAGGAGTAATTCAACAATGTATTACATGCCATATGTTATGCAATACTTGGCACTAGGGATGAGTTAAGGATAGTCTCAACCCTTAGCACTGAATGCCCTTGGTTTTGCTGGTTTATATCACAACTTTAACCTTGCTTTAAATGTAGTTTTTGGGTGTTAATTTAATTTGGCTGCTCTGTATGTGAGACATCTTGCCTGAGTGAATTTAATTGCACCATTGAGTAAAACTAAAGCCGTGAACATTGATGCACTAAAATTCTAGCAGAGGTATAAGGTTTAGTTTTATATGGCTTCTTGTTTAGAGTTATTAACTATATGGAGGAATAAACCCCTTTTAAAACTCTTTTTTAAAACATTACAAAACCCACAATGTAAAGTTGCCATGAGCCAGCCAAAAATAATACATATGGCATTCAGAAGTGCAGTTGCTAATTGGCTGCTGCCTGAGAAAATGGTACACTTGGCTTCTACTTAACACTGTGGGTTTGGCAGAAAGCCAGGTTTGGGGTGAGGTTGTGAATGAAGCTGCATGTGGTTAGGGAGGAGTTCAAATGATTCATGTCTTGGAAGTTGTAGTAAGCAGTGCAGTATGTACTTGGGTAAGCAGCTGGAGGAAACTCCTCACCCATGTCCTCCCCCACAAACCCCCTCCTGCACCTCCACTTTTGTGTCTATGTGGGGACCATATTCCATATTTTAGATAGCTTTTAATCATTTACAAATTGGGCTGTTTAGAGGTTTAATTTGTTTCAACAATTCTTTTCTTGTAGATGGAGAATGGAGAGGAGATAGAAATAGAGGAATTCTATGTAAAGTACAAGAACTTGTAAGTAAAGTTGTAAGTTTGATTGCTGTCTTTAATGTCATGTTATTTCCAAATAGTTTTCAGAAACTGGTTTTGTAATTGATATAACTGTTACTATTGAACTTTAAATATATCTCATGTTTAATCCTAAACCATGACAAATAAACAGGGAAATACCTTGCGTTGGTGGTATTGTGTTTGACAGTGTTGTCTTAGTTTGTGTTCTCTCCAAAATTAAATCCATAGGTAAAATTGCTCTGCTGTTAAAATTTTCAGGCTTATTATGCATGCAGATTCAGGATCTCATACCTATGTAGCTGTGTAGTCTAACTGCAACTGTAGAGTAACATATGTGCAAACTACTCAAAAATAACCCTTGATGTTCTTTCAAAACCAAGATTTATGTTCAACAAAATGTCTTAGATAACAAAGGAGATGGCTTTCAATATTCCAGCAGATCATTGTCCCTCTGTAAAAGGCATGTAAGAGAGGTCAGAGCAGCATGTTGTATCACTTCTGAACTTGTAAAATGCAATGCAGTCAGTATTTAAAAAAAAATGCTTCATAGCTGGATAAGCTCACTTTTTTGGTAGAAAAATAGCATATCTTGTTTAATATTACCAAATTTTCCATCTGACAGACAGAAATCTGCTTCAAGTGAGCCTCTTGCAGCTAGCTGTATATAATTGACCTTACTTTTAATATGCTGTCATTTTGTACCTTTTGCACTGTATTGCATGATGTTTAATAGCTTAATTGTGCTTTGTTTAGTTCTTTTACAGAGACATGTAATTTTTGTATTAACTATTCATGTCTTAGCAGTAGAACTTTTGACAAACTCTACATTTATAGAGTGGGACAAGTCATTTTGGCAGAGATGCTTTTCCTTACTCTGTGTTTTCTTAAGGAGCAATTATTACTATGGAACTGAAGTTACAAAGGGTTTTCTTTCCTTTCAGTGTTAAAACGACAATTAACTCATAAGCAACTTCTAATTACAATGCTGTTCTCATAAAAAAATTTATATAGGATGTTAGTGCTTAAAATGTTTACATATTTTCATTAACTTCTAAAACCCCTACTCTTTGCTAGAATATGATGCTAAATAGTGACACTTATGATAAATGTCTTGTATAGTAATTATAAGTATGCCTAATAAAAATCAACCTAGCTTTGTGCCAAACACTAAGTATAGAGGGTATGTATTTAAACTTTGAGTGGGAGTTGTTTCTATTTCCTGGCAAGTTTCTCTGCTAGTAAGTATAATTACTTTCAGTATAGATGATTTCTTAATAACTTGTATGATAAAGAAGATACAGTTTTCCAAGCCTGGCACTACAATGTGCTGCAAAGATCTAGTTATGCTAGTGGGATACATAAGGTTTGCAATGGAAGCACTGTTTTGAGTAAGATTTTTGTTTCATCTTCTAGTTCTTACCTCCACTGTCAGTGGGCATCTGTGGAAGAGCTGGACAAAGACAAGAGAATTCAGCAGAAGATTAAGCGGTTTAAGGCAAAACAGGGCCAGAACAAATTCCTTTCAGAAGTACGATTAGTGTGTCTGTTTCTTTTGGGTATTTTAAGGAATGTTCTTATGAATTCTTGTTCTATATGCAGGCAGAACATTTTGAATAACCATGTGATACATCAGTAGCATTTATTCCCATATAAAGTGTAACCATTCCGGATGCAAGGCTTGCAAGTTTATGAAACTCAAGTGATCCTGACTGTATACTTTTTCCTGTAGTAGGTTGTTTGTTTTGGGGATTTTTTTAAGTGAGTGGCCAGTTGTTTGCTTTGCAAGCATGACTGAATCAGTACGATGTCTCTTTTCTCAGGAGCTGATTATGCCAGAAAAATTGCATCCCATTTTTCTGTGTTATGGACTGCTGCTCACTAGGGATTCTAAGCTTTTTATCATCAATTTAATTTCACTTAAAGCCATAAGCAGTAATGGGGCAGGGGTCCTGTCAATAAAAGACCAGATCTGCCAATTTGTGTCTCTGAAAGCTTACCTTTCAGTAAAATGCTGTATCTTAAGAAAAAAAAAATTAAGTTCATCAGCTACTGTATTTATTTATTTATATTTATTTTTACTAGATCATTCACGCCAAACAAAACCTGTTGCAAATTGAAAACTTTCATCTGTTCTCAGTGAAGATGCCTAGAAATGCTTCTATATTCTTTTTTAAAATCTGTTTCCAAGTGGATCACGAGTTATTGTAAATACTTGGAATTTGTTCTTGTTTTGGAAAAAACTCTTAAAATGTACATGGCCTTTAGTCCCTTTGTCTGTCTCTTCTGTTGGAGGGGAATCTTAAAAGTATAAAATGAAATTGAGTGCTTTAGTGCGCAAGAGAATCCTGATTGTTAAGTCGTTGAAGGGATAACAAATTGTGATTTTTGGAGAAACTGTGTATGCATGCATTATCTTTTCTCTGTTTTTGAAATAATCTTTGAATCTTGCTTATAAAGCTGTTGGACAATTCCTGTAGTTAAAATAATCCAAAGGCACTTATTGTACAAGGCTCTAATTTCTTTATTGCAAGCTGTAGTTTTCAAGAATGCTAAATGCATTGCATGCCATAAGCCTTTTCGATTGCTCATTAGTGAATTGTAATTTCACACTTCATTTAAAATATTCTTAAACATTCTCTCACAGTAAAAGGTTTCACACAGTAATTAAGAGGCCCAGTTAACAAAGTCTGAGAAGTCTGATTCCCTCACGGGGAATGATCTTGCTGAATTGTAGCATTTCAATTAACATGTTGAAGTTTGCCAAATATAAATTCTGTGTCACCGTGACCCAAAATATTATTGCCTGGTGAAATATATAATCATTTTTCCTCTCAAGAAGGGCTAATAGAGATATCTTTTATATTTTCACCTCTCTCCTTGAACAGATTGATGATGAGCTTTTTAATCCAGATTATGTGGAAGTTGATCGAATCTTGGATTTTTCACGTAGCACAGATGATAATGGAGAGGTGAGCAAAACTTATAATGCATCTATAGCCATATGGACATTGTATTTAGAATTTATGGTTTAGAAATGTGACTATATTAAAACACTTACAGAAGCTATTTCAGTGTATATGTGTAGAAAATGGGAGAAATTTAAGAAAACATTGGCTAATATGGCAGTTGCCCTAAAATAAAGGGAGTTAGGTGAGAATTCCAAACTTCTGATAAGTTACCTATATTTAAACACTGCTCCCCACCCCGAAGCAACCAACCAAACAACATGAAAGGATTGGTACCTAATACTGTAGAAATACAATGTCCATGCGTGTAATGCAGTGTTTAAATGAAAATTGCAAGGAAGAGTCTTAGCTAAATGTCATAGTGGTTTAGACATGGCTTGGACTACTTGTTGCAGAAGAGATAATGAATTCACTGTTTCTTCACTTTTGATGACTCGTTCTGCTGAACAAGACCATTTTTTTCTTCCTGGAGATTGCTTTTTGGTCCTGGGAGAATAGAAAGCTTCACTGGCAGTGCCAGTGTTTCCGTATTTCTCTGTCAGTGAATTGCAGTGGTTGAGTTGTCTGCTGGGAGTTTCTGATGACACTGATAAGAAAGTGCTGTTGACTGTTTTCAATATGTAGTAAATCATTAGCAATTGTAAGGGTTGAAAAATTAACACTGTTTTAGTTCTAAATTTTAGTCTAACCTTAGTGATTTCAAATGTAGTGTTGTTCAGTTTGGTGGTAAGCCCCCATTACCCCATGTTCTAATCTTGCTTCATTAGGTTGCATGCTCTTTGCTTATCTTTTGGCTGATTCAGACATTCAGGACTGATAAAGCTTTTTAAATTTTAGCTGGCCTGCAGATCCCCTGATAAAAATGGTTGCACTTTATTCTTTCTATGTTGTGATATAATATTATTTTTGTCTTAACAAAGCCTGTAACGCATTATCTGGTGAAATGGTGTTCGCTTCCTTATGAAGACAGCACTTGGGAGCTCAAGCAAGACATCGACCAAGCTAAGATCGAAGAATTTGAGAAACTGATGTCTAGGGAGCCAGAAATGGAGCGTGTGGTAAGAATTGGCTCCATAGAGAGGATCTTATTTGAAAATAGTAATGTGGTCTTTTAGAAACCACTAATGGGATTTGCTGTATCTGAAACAGGAGCGACCTCCTGCCGATGACTGGAAGAAATCGGAGACTTCCAGGGAGTATAAAAACAATAACAAACTCAGGGAATACCAGTTGGAGGGAGTAAACTGGCTTCTTTTCAATTGGTACAACACGTACGTAAAACATTGCTTATTGCTGAATCCTGCTTTGGAAAAGCTTTTATTGCTTGTTTGAAATAATAACCTTTTAAAGTAATCATTTAAAGCGAGGTTTTAGAATAATTTACTTGTCTCATTTTTTACTGCGGCAGTCATATACAAACTAGCTTGGGGTGGAACATGAATATTTCAGATAGATTCTTGTGGCAAATGCTTTGCGTTCATGCATACGCCTGCTGCCCCTTCCTCTCTCTTATGAAATTGAAGGGTAGATAAAATGGATGTATCCATGCTTATTGCAGCACAAATCATAACGTTTATTTAAAATGCAAAAATATTCTAATGTATTTTCAGTGTAAAATTGCCATTTTAGAAATAAGTGGTTTATTTAGTCTATGTCCTTACTGATTTTTCTGTGGTTTAAGTTAGGAATAAATCATTCAGACTGTTTTTATTATTGTTTTTAGACGAAACTGCATTTTAGCAGATGAAATGGGGTTGGGAAAGACTATCCAGTCCATTACGTTTCTCTATGAGATATATTTGAAAGGAATCCATGGTCCTTTCTTGGTTATTGCACCATTGTCCACAATTCCCAACTGGGAAAGGGAGTTCCGCACCTGGACAGAGTTAAATGTGGTTGTGTATCATGGGAGTCAAGCAAGTCGGCGGACCATTCAATTGTATGAAATGTATTTCAAAGATCCACAGGTAAAAGCTCTTCATTATTTTTCTTTTTCTCTTCTTTGTATATTCTTTGGAGTTGTTTATTAATTTTAGCATCAATTAGTTTTTCAGTACTAATATATTAGGTTTTAGCTAATAAAGAAGATACATGTATTAATAAGGAGAGTGCTTTCTAATAGTAGCCAATAGATCAGCTAGAAATAGAGGAGCAACAAGAGATGGTGCAACTCTTGTTTACAGTTTCATTGTTTCATGAAAAGTTTTTGTTACTATGTGTTCCTGAGGAGAGCTGTCAGAAAAGATTCTTAACGGAGAAACTTTAATTGGCACTAAGCTTAAAAATCAATCTTTGCCCACCATTCAAGGAAAGACCTGCTTGCAAAAATTAACTTGTTGATGTTTCTTTATCAAATTTTATAAATCAGATATATTCTGAATGTGTTACTGTGCTCAGGTTGAATAGTTCTTATGAGTGAAGGAAAGCAGGTACAGAAAAGATTAGGCGTAGAAATGAAAAATTATTTGGAAAACAGAAGCTAAGAAGAACAACAGATCTCTACTCTTAAGTGCATGGTTTTGCCCAGAGTAGAGAGGATTGGGTGAAAATAATGTACATACATTCGGTGGTATTGCAAAACAATATAATCCTCCTCGCTTAAGAGGAAAAATAAAAAGAGTGGAAGTTCAACCTGATTTGATATATTATGGAGTATTATTTTCAACTGAGCTTAAAGAAGTCATAGTGGTGAATTCATACATTTAGATTTTCTGTAAAGCATTTGATTTTCTGCCACTCAATATTTTGATTAATAAACTAGAAGGATATAAAATCAATAAGGCACACATTAAGTGGATTTAAACTGGCTAACTGATATTTC
This sequence comes from Pithys albifrons albifrons, assembly GCF_047495875.1. NCBI lineage: Eukaryota > Metazoa > Chordata > Aves > Passeriformes > Thamnophilidae > Pithys > Pithys albifrons. Next base: position 66,334,554 of record NC_092461.1, on the reverse strand, counting down.
TTGATATAATTGTAAATGAGAAATGATTTGCATTTCCAGCATAGCTCTTCAGGGATTGGTTTGTGTCCATGAGTTATGTAACACTTTTATCAGTGACGTGAAAGAAAAACATAAAATCATTACTGAGGAAGTTTTCAAATGATGCAAAGGTGGGAAAAGTGCTAAATAATCAAGACAGTTCATGGATACAGAGTAAGCTGTATTATTTAATAAATTGGATCCATGCTAACAGTACTCAGAATAGCTACATGTAGGGCTATGTGCAGACAAGCAATGGTGATTCTTACTGTAGGGAGAGGGCTCTGCTCTGAGAAGGCTATAAGGCAAATGCAGATTCTTTTGTGTTGTAGCACACAACCAGTTAAATATGAGTTCCTACTGCAAGACTGTGGTGAAAAGGGCTAGTGTGTAGGAGGAAACAAATCTTTAATAAGGATGAGAGAAGTTACGGCATTCTTCTCTTTGTCAGTAATTTGGTGGGTAGTCCTGTTTAGTTCTCACTTCCTGTCCTCGAAAAGGGTGTTGAAAAAACTGAGTCTTTGAACAAAGCTATGTATGAGGCTGGTTGCAAGGTAGAAAATACGTTTTTACAGGGAAAGAACTGATTAGAAACTGTTTCGAAGCTGATGACTTGTAGTACAACTTGACATGCCATTAGGACAAACAGAAATAGAATTATGTCCTTAAATGTAGTAGAAAAACACATAGTAATTTATATTTGTTAGAAATTACATCTGTTTGGTCTAGAAAATAATTGTTCTCACAGCAATTTATCAAAGAAACTTTCAAATTAAAATTATATACCTGGTTTTTGATGATTTATTTGAGTAATAGTTGCTACAGTGAAGTCTAGTGGTCCAGAGATGTTGTGGATGCCCCATCTCTGGAAGTGTTCAAGGCCACGTTGAATGGAGCCTTGTTTAGTGGAAGGTGTCCATGTCCACGGCGGGGGAGTTGGAACTAGATAATCTATAAGGTCTCAATCCAGGCCATTCTATGATATTCCTTACAATAATTAACACATTTAGCTTCTTACCTGGATGTATAATATACAAATGAACTGTAGAGATTGATATTTTATATAACTTAAAAATCTGAGTTTATACAAATACTGTCTCTACTGAAATGTGCTGTGTTAAAAATCACGTTTGTTATTTAAACAGTGCTTGTTCTTAGCATGTTCTTCCCCTTAGGATACAGCAGTTACCTAGCATGAAACCTGAAGGAATGTCATCGGAAAAAATCTCACTTCCTGTGCAGATTCTTAGAGTTATTTTGGCAATATTGGATTTTTGATCTAAAGACAACTAAAAAGATCTGCAGCAATATGCTGCAGAAAGTTTTGTTCCACCTATTGCCATATTCTTAACTTGGCTCTTGCAATGAGGATGGCAGTCATTTGACCCCATAGCGAGTAATGACAAAGCACTCATGGCACAGAAAAATGAATCATTTTCTGCTAGCTTTGCTCCCTGAACTGGCTTAAGAGGAGATTCAGACAATTGCTATGTATGGGGATAAAGAAGAAAGGGAGTGAATTCATCCTTTTTGTGGCAACTAGCTTAGGTGTGTCACCTTCTGTGTTCCATTCTTTGCAAGATCATGTCAGCTATGAAACACATCATAGAAACTGAATTATGGGGGGAAAAAATCTCTTTGTATTTTGTCAAGAAGAGTCCTCATATATTGTTCAGTTTGGCATTCCCCAAAGTATTGTCATTGGGCATACAATGGGAGACAAGGAAAGACAAAGAGGACAGGATTTGGCAGTATCATTTCTAGTTCCCTTGCCAAACACATCAACCAAGATATCAGCATCTTTGACTTTTTGGGTCTTAACATAAACAGAAGCCTCTCAAGTTGAGCTGTTTCTCAAAAAGACAATTGAACTTTGAGAAAGTCTGAGTGGCTTTGAAGGGCAATAACAAAAGACAAGCATGCATAAGAAGCACCTACCCCATCTGTTGTAGTGTGTTTTTTCAGATTCAACACCAATTACCAGAGTCAAGTTGTTGTGAAATGCTAGAGAGTTGTCAATGACAAAACAGGTTTCTGCAGTGGTGTGACTTCAACAGTAAGGACTTAGTGTGACCAGAGACATTCTGCTTGTGAGATTCACATAGAGAAGCCTGTTCTCGTGTTCTTAAGCAGTGTAACTGAAAAGTCCTTCTAGGGGGCTTTCCCTGGTTGGAATATCAAATAACACATTTGCTTTTCTGAAGTGTTCTACCTCTGAGAAGGAGTTATGTTTTAAGATCAGGAAAACTATATATGCCAAATAGATCTATTGGCAGAGTCCTGTGAAAGAGTTGACTTGTTTATGGTGGAAATTTACTTGGCTTATGAAAAGGTTGCAGCATTTCAGTTTGCTGGTTTTCAAAGCTGCCCCCTTAGTATATGTTCATCTCCTTGTTTGTTAAGTAGCAACTTATTTTGTTCCCTGAGAAGATAAATGTTTCTGGACTATGCCATGAAAAGGCATTGTTAAGCAGGTCATTACTCCTAATGTTCTTGATGCGAGAAGGCAGATTTAATGATGAGTTCAGGATATCAGGTTGCCAATCATTTTATTGAATCAGTAGCCTGTTCTGATCCCTAAGGTTTGGAGAGGGTTATATGCAGGTCACTTATGAAAGGATTCAGTCTTGCACAGGTCTAAAAGAAATGGTCATCTTACTGTAAAGTATCTGTTTTTTTTGAAATATATTCAACATACAACCACAGACATAGTCCTGCTTTGAACTTGTGTGAGGCCCATCCTTAGAGAGACAATTTTTCTGCACAGACCCAGTGACATTGGAGATGCCAAATAGCATTTTTCTTTGAACAACACTGGGAAGAAGCATAGCTTTATGTCAGAAAGATGGTCACGACTGAAGTTTATTTAGGGCTATTTGGGGTTTTTTTTCTAAACAGCCTTCATATCAGTGCTGAAAATAAGACACTCAATTAATGAAATAGTGAATATGGTGCCAGACATCAAGCTAATTGTCCTGTTGAACTTTGCTTAACACACATTTACAAAAATACTATGGAATTGTTGCATTCTTCATTTAAGGGAGTTCAGATTTTTACTCATTAAGAGTTCAGATATTTGCTTCTATCAAAGCTGTTTACTAGAATTGTTGTAGAAACCTCATCCCTGGAAGTGTTCACAGCTGTGTTGGACAGAGCTTTGAGCAACCTGGTCTAGTGGAATGTGCCCCTACTCATGTCAGGGAGTTTGGAACTAGATGATCTTTAAGGTCCCTTCCAGTCCAAACCGTTCTATGAATTGTAGATGTTTTGAATACTTAGTGTCCACCAGGAAAAAAATTACTGGTGAGCACAATATTCAAATAGTTACAAAAAGAAAGCCTTAATGCACTTCTGCTTATTTGAATTGTTTGGGAGGACCTTCACATACCTTTGATTTAAAAAAAAAAAAAGAGAATTCCCTTGACAAAGTCTGAAAATCTTATTTGAATATTGCAGCAATACATTAATTCCTCATGGCATTAGTATAATCCATATGAATTACAACTTAAATACTTGTGTAACTTCTTTGTAATGAGTGTGCAGTGGTTCTATGGGCCTTTTTAGGGGATTAAAAACACCTATCAGGAAGGCAGTAGCAAACTTACACATTTGTATTCCCCCATTTAGTCAGCAATAATGTGTTAATTTGCTTTAAATGATCATTTTGCCAATTGTATCATTCTGTATTTTTAAACAATAAATTTTGAAGATGAAAGAAATCACTTTCTTTCTTTGCCAGGGAGTTTACTTTTAACATTTGCTGTTCTTTTTAGGGTCGTGTGATTAAGGGGTCCTACAAGTTCCATGCCATTATCACAACATTTGAAATGATCTTGACTGACTGCCCAGAGCTGCGTAACATTCCATGGCGTTGCGTGGTCATTGATGAGGCCCACAGGCTGAAAAACAGGAACTGTAAGCTTTTGGAAGGACTCAAGATGATGGACCTGGTCAGTGTGAATTGTCTGTATTTTCGTTACTTCTGTTTTATGGTTTAAACCAGAAGCAAAAAAAAAGTAAAGGAATGCAGATGAGAAAGTCTGTAAAATACCTGGATGCATATGCATGCCTTCAGTTTTGGAGTGCTGGGGCTTAATAAGTTTTTTCATTGATTTAGTTGTTGTAGAATTGTTGATTGTGTTAAGAGAATAAAGATAAATTTGTTCTTTCCTTTCTCTTCTTTCACATGACTTAATCCATAGTCACTTTTTCACACAGATGTTTATTTAAAAGTATAATGTGGTCAGGAGACCAAATTCAGCCATGAGAGTTAAACTGCTCTGCATTAGTATCACCTCTAATGTTAATTTTTTGTGTAGCCTTAGGGGTGTTCTTTCAGAGTGACTAAGGAGGGAGAAGTGAGTTCATTTCTGATGTTTAGATAAATATGTATTATTTTGTATATACAAAATTAGTGTATTAAGCACAAAGAGAAAAATAAGATAATGTAAAGATATTTACCATTTAAAAGACACAATAATTATTTTTTCTAGTCAGAATACTCTTTTAAAATGTGAGACGAAAGCAGTCAAGGTAACTTAATAACTGTAACTCAGTTTGTAAAATTGCTGTGTACCATTTATTGTCCTTATTACTGTTGCTGTTAGAGGAAAGCTGAACTTGGAATCATGGCTATAGATAGAGAGATGGGACTTTTCACGTTGGTTCTTGTTATACTGCTAAATTCATGTTTGGCTGTGGGTTAGTTGCTTAACCTCTCTGGGCTCCTCCTAAAGCAGTATGCAACTTTCTCTGCCCATCTCATGCTCAGTAATGTTTAGTAGGACAGTAGAACTCTACTGCAGATTTACTATGTTAGAAACTTAGACCTGTCATGAGGAGATGTCCTGGGTTGAGCTGGCAAAGTGCCAACTGTCCAGGACAGAGTGAAAAGGGTTCCTCCTCCCCCCAACCAGCCAAGGGAAAAAGAAGAGGGAGAGAGGAAAAAAAAACTTCCAAAGCCAGGTCTATGCTGAAACTAACTACATGTATTTATACAGAAAAGAGAAAATTAAGAGGAAACTACAATGTAACACACACTTACACAAGTCATGTATAACAAGAAATAACTTCCCACTTCCCAGTAAACACAAATTCTACCATTTTAACTACAAATCATTCTAGAGAAGTTGGTTCTTCAGAGACAGACTTAAGCAGAGAGAAAAGCTAGGAACAAATATTTTACTTCCCTCAGATAACATGATGTTAAGCCGGTGCTCTGGGCTTGGGGCTCCCCATCCCTCCTGGGACAGCAGAGTGTCTTGCTGGCACCACAGCTGTGAAGCAACTGCCCAAGCCACACCCATACACCAGCTCTTACCCCTTTTGAGATGATGCAATATGGTATGGAATACAATATTATTGGCTAGAAGAAGTCAGCTGTTAGCTAGCTCAGCCCAGCTCAAGTCAGCTGACAATTCCCAGGCCTAGCTGAACTTTAAAACCTAAATTTAGGCCCACCTGGCTAAACCCATAACAGGAGATCAATGCACTGAGCTCTTTTGGATGTGTGGTAAATCAGTGGATTTTTACTGGAAGTGATGGTATGAGTTCAACTGCTATTTTGCCATTTAAAGTTCATTGTACTTGTGAAGGAGCTGGGATGTTCTGGATCAGTAAAATCTCTTGTGTCTTGGAGAACTTTTGAAGGTGCTCTAAGTAGTGAAGTATTTTTCTGGGCTGTCACTGAAGGAATGTCTTGAAAAGAGTTTTATGTAGGAAGCTGGGGGAGGAAAGAGGAAGCAAAAATGAGACAGATATAGGGTGATGAGGGGAAGGAATTTTGTGAATTTTTCCTTTGAAAATTAATTGAGTTGGATGTCTAGGCAACTGTATCTTAACTTTTCAGGAGCATAAAGTGCTGCTTACTGGAACCCCTTTGCAAAATACAGTAGAAGAGCTATTTAGCCTGCTTCACTTCTTGGAACCAGGTCGTTTCCCATCAGAAACCACATTCATGCAAGAATTTGGGGATCTTAAAACTGAAGAGCAGGTAAACTTATCGTGCACACTGTTGTATTTATATATTGTGAATTTATCAATTTTATTCCATCCGAACTTGTAGTTAGTTTTACAAATAATACCTGTTTGCTTACTGGAAGACTACAGTGATTTTATCCCTGGTTTTTGTTTGTTTTCATTTTGTTAAGTTTTTTGCTTTCTGACCAAAAATCATTTCCCTTGGTTAAAATGTAGTGTTTAAATTTAGAGGTGGTGTGTCTTGTAATGCTTACTGGAAGAAAATACTTCTAAGAAAATTGTCAGTTGACGTTCTTCCTTAAGTGGCAGCATCAGTGAGGGGACTGTCCTCTGTAACTTCTGTGGAATTAACATCTGAGAGTTTTTTCTGTGCAAATAGGGACATTCTTGAAAACCAGTTTAGCAAATGGAGGGTGGGAGGGTTTTTTGACTCAGAAACAGATTTCTCAAGCTGTCCAATAAAAGAGATGCATAAATTAATACACAGTGCAGCGTGTTTTATATCTGAAATGCTAAATGTTCCCTTGTATGTATGTTAAATGAAGCATGCCATCTTAGTTTGGCCCTTTGCAACCTGTGATAATAACTGCATGCATTTTTGTGTGCATTTTTGTTGGGTTTGTCTGAAATTTCAGTTTCTAATATCTTAACTTCGCTTGAATTTTTTTGCTTTCTTTGAGAGCAACTCTTTTATAGGTAGTTGTCTAAATTACAAGATATCTCTTCCTCCAGCCCCTTACCTCCTGCCAAAGTCATAGGATGTTTCCACAGATTGTGCAGGCTGTTGCATGCCAGTCAGAATGGACCCTGACCTGACTGAAAGTGAGCCAGCTCTGATCCAGAAGCCATGCAGTCCTGTTAGTATAGTACAGTATAGCTGGAGTTAATATATCCTAATTCTCAACATAGCTGTTGTCTGGCCAGCTCAACATAACTGGAAACTTTTGCAGCCATACATAGAACTATTACTAAAATAATGCCATTGACTATGATCCAAATTATAGCTTGGATTGCTTGGCCCAACAAGTTTTGGAAGAACTTTCTTCTATGTTGACAGATACACAATCAGGTGGTTTGGAATTGGGTTTATCTTTCAGTGATGGTGCAGTTTATGTGTTAATGACTTGAGGTTTCTCCTTCATTCCTTGCGATCGCCTTTAATGTATTTTTCTAATTGTTCATCCCATTGTACCAATCTATCTTTTTTTCTCATGAAGTTGCTTTATTACTCAGGGTATGGTGTGAATTTAGGAGAAATTGTCGTTTGTTCATGTTTCAGCTGTGTGGCTCTCATCAGGAGATGATTACCAGTTTCAGGGTGAATTATTAGTTCTTCAGTTCTGAGGTGGTTTATACTTTGAGAGACTACTGAAAACAAGCTAAATACCAGTCTTTTTTTTTATATATGGAATATCTTTCAGCTTTTCTGTAAGGGAATTTTCAAAAACTTTGAGAAATTTAGCTTCCTTTTTCTTTTTCATTTTTTTTTCTCTTTGGAAAATGGATGTTTTCTTCTTTCCCCCTTCCATTCTTTGGGATGTATCTTAAAGTATATGCCACAAAACCCAGCAACACTAAAAGTGACCAGTCTTAAAAGTGTTTCCACTTTTAGACCAGGCCTAAGTAGTTTTCTACTAAGTGGATGTCAAAACTAGAGAAGTAAGAATATAATTGGGAGCAGATATTGGAAGGGGGGAAAATAGCATTAAACACTGTTTAGTGATTTGAAGTGAATGGCAAAAATTGGTCTTACAGTCAGATTTGCTTCTGTAGCTGTACTCAGGGTTAACTGTATGACTTGTGTGCTGTACTGTCCTTGTCGAGAAGGATAGTTCTGAGTGAGGTCTTTTTAATAACAGACGTCACTAAACAGAAGGGTTGCACACTAAAATTGATTTTAGAAGTGTGTATGCCACTGAGTGAAAAAGGAGAGCTCAGTCTCTAGGCCACTGAGGAAAGACTTTTTTACTTGGGATCTGAGGCAGGAAACAAAGATTTTAGAATTAAGGAAATTGAAAAAAAAAAGTAATATTTGAAGCCTGGCAGTTTTAGTTTAGGTATTTATTAAACATCTGTTTTCCAGGTGCAAAAACTCCAAGCTATTTTGAAGCCAATGATGCTGAGACGTCTGAAGGAGGATGTAGAAAAGAACCTGGCCCCCAAAGAGGAAACCATCATTGAAGTTGAGCTGACAAATATTCAGAAGAAATACTACCGTGCTATTCTTGAAAAGAATTTCACATTTCTTTCCAAGGGTGGAGGTCAGGCAAATGTACCTAATCTTTTAAACACTATGATGGAACTAAGAAAATGCTGCAATCATCCATACCTTATTAATGGTAGGCCTCCTATTTTTCTCCTCATTTGAAAAATGGTTTTAAGGATGTTCAGTAGGTACAAATTCTATTCTAGCGTGTCTTTTTCTTTATTCATGTATGTTAAGTAGAAAAGTGACATACCCTTTTAGGTTCTCATAGGTATGGAGATGTGCTAGCCAGAACAGTACTGCTTTTGCAGACATGTATGCTGGTTTTTTCCAAGGCTTCCTAACCCTGACAAAGTTAATGTTGGTAACATTAAGTTTTGCTTTCTGTTATTTCTGACAAACAGGACATAAATTATCATGCAGGTTGTTAGATGCTAGCATGAATATGGCAATTTTTTCTTCAGAATTACAGCTAGCTGCTACTTAATTTCTTGATGTAGAACATTTTTAGATAATAACTTAAAGTTACTGAATAAAAGTTACAGGGTAAGAAGTCATGATCAGACCTCCTTTTATGGCCACATGTTGTCAGCTCATTTCCTTAATATAACTAGCAAGGAAAAGATTAGTATGAATGTTTGTCATCTTAGGCTTTAAAGACTGGTTTTCAGTGTGATGCTGTTGGTTTTAGATCAGGATTATCTTTGGCAAGTGCTATAGAATCATACAATATTTTAAGTTGAAAGGAACCCATAGGTTGTTGATTCCAACTCCCTGCTCCTCGCAGGACTACCTAAAATTAAAGCATGACTTAAGAGCATCATCCAGATGGTAATTGAACTCTTGACTTGTGATGCCATGACCACTCCCCTGGGGACCCTGTTCCAGTGACCAACCCTATGATGAACCAGCTATCTGTAGCTGTCTGAAGTATGCTAAACTTGTATTTGTTGGTCAGTTCTTCCCTTTGAGGATGTAACTCAAGCCTCCATACGGGATTGCATTCTACTAGTTTCTTGTTTCCCAGCTCGTCTTTCTTACTGTATATGGTTTATGCTATGGTTGGTTTAATGCTGGATATAAGCTTCATGATGAAAGACTGTTTTGTTTGAGCCATATGTGATTTCAGTTTTTTTAATTGTATGACTTCCATATTGCAGTACTTACGTTTTTTTCCTTGATATTTTGTGTTTAAATGTGGAGGAAAATGCTTAAACTGACTCATGAAATTACATCTAATTATATTTCATGCACAAGTAATTATTCCAAAGACATGATATAGGGTTACCCCAAAGTACTTTAACTCAGCCATGCTAGTGGCTGCTCAGTTTCTGAACTCATATGAACATACAATAAAGTAGCCTTGTGGTTCTGTTACACGCTTTGTTGAGGGGGTTTTGTTGAGTTTTTTCTTTTTTTGTTTTGTTTGTTTGGTTTTTTTTACATTAATCCATATACGAATGAGTTAATCAGAAAATAGTTTAGGATGTTCAAGTTACGAGCTTCTGAACCTGATGCTTCTTGGCATTCAGATAGTTTTAATCTTGTCGTTATCTTTCCTTATTTCTTGTTTGCTAAAAGAAATAAACTGAATATTTTGCTGCTACTTTGTTTTGTCAAATAGAGTGTGTGAGTGGTTCAGTGTTTCCTACAGCAGTGATCTTTTTTCCTCAGAAGGCTTTTGTATCATTTAATGTCTTTTAGAGACTGCTGAAGTCCATGTGGTTATCTAGGAAATTTCAAATATTTTTTGGTGACTATATCTTAACCCTAGTAAAATGGGATGGATTTGTCTCTTGAATGCATTTGCTTTTGTAACGTTTTTGTAATTTTTGAACTTTTGGACTTGTTTGGTCTCACTCTGCAACGTGGCAGGTGGGTCAGACCTTCAGATTTGAGGGGAAAAAGAAATAAATCAACTGTTATTAGTGTGGAGATGGAACTGAACAAATACATCCTTTGTAGTTCTAGGACAGAAAATACATCTTACAGTAGTCTGAGGCTGAGGTTTTATTTTGTTAACTGATAATCAACATCTTTGTATTTCATGTGGTGACACAAGTTTATTGTAATTCTACTAAGAGGTCTTGTAGTGCTAGGATTTATTGTTGTGTAGTGTTCTTCTGATGAATGATTTGTTGCAGTAGCAAGTTCTGGTTTTGAGACTTGAATGTTTTCTTAACATTTCTCTGAATCTTTATTATTTTCTTCCAAGTTTGCAGGTTTTGTGAGGAAACAGTATTGTGTGTGTATTTGAATATCCAAGTAGAACACTGTATGTTTTGTTTTGCGTAAGAGTTACAAGCAAGTCTTCTATATAATCTTCAGTTAAGGTTACGTGATGGAAGTAGTAGTGTAGGAGTTGAATGTAGAGTGGCTTTTTTGTTTATGGATTGATCTATGTGTTCTATGGTCTGCTGAGACTGAGTAGACTTCTGGAGGTAGTTACTACATTTTGTGTATTCTCCAACCAACTTGGGCAAAGCATTGTGTGTCATTTTTCTTAGAGCTGGACTCCTTGTTTTCTCCATTCCCAAGTATTTGTATGTCATTCCTTTTTCTCTGTCTCCAGGAGCCAGCAGTGGGGAATGCTTCTATACTTACACATCCTACAGTGCTGAACACTGGAAAGGTTCCTTACTCTGTTCTGCCCTCTTGAGCCCTAGAAGCCTCTCCTAATTAGGAGTGGAAGTGGGGCTTTCCCTAATGGACCAAGCACACATTTGAATACCTTTCTTTCATCCCCTACTAAAAATCAGTCAGGATAGGAACTAGTGTTACAGACCTGCAGGTTTTTGTTTCAAGTAACATTTGGGTGACATGTGCTCAATATACATGACTTAATTGCAATTGAAATAGGAATTAAAAAAGCTAGGATGGTTGTTTACAGGGTTTAGCTAGGACAGAATTATTGAAAGAGCAGGTTTTTGGAGGTCATGGTCTGGTGTGGATATGGGTCTTGCAGAGACCAGGCTCTGATACTTCAAAATTCACCATTCATTAGACCAGTTTGGGGGTTTGTTGTGTGCTTGGCTTAGGTGGTTTGCTTTTGCAGATGCTGTTTGCATATTGGTTCGCTTCATAGTAGTAAAATTTAAATCTGGATGTCACAGTTGAGTAAGAAACAATTGATGTAACCAGGAAAGATCACTGAAGTTACTGTGTATGAATGGCTTGAAATTGCTGAAGTTCAGTACAGAATTGGAGATTTGCTGCCCAAAATTCTGCCCATTTTACAAGTTAGGAAGTGATGTGATTGAAGGGAATTTTGGATATCTGATTACACAATTTTCATGTGAGCATATTCTTCTCTTACGTGCAGACCATGAGGATGAGTATTTTGTGGAGCAGGGGATCCAGATAAGGAAAATTCAGGGATGTAAAACTGTCTTCAAATGTGGTTGCACTGAGTCCATTAGGTCCTGTAAAAGCGAGTAGTGCAAGTGTGTGAAGTAACACGAGCCTGTCAGCCAGCCTGCTCAGGGAGGTATCTGGTTAAGGCACCGCATTACAGCAGGCACTGAACCAGCGATCGCACAGGGAGGGTGCATTTCCATGTTTGTTTACAGGCATCTACTTAGAACGGGGATATGAGAGAGAGATGCTCAGCAGAAGCCTGGCAGTAAGCTGTTCTTCCCTCCTCCCCCAACCCTCCAGCTTTCCTTTTGCTAGTCAAAAGCAGAATTAAAGCTGAATATTATACAAACTAGAAATACTTTATAAATTACATTTTGTTAAAAAAAGGCAGAGGGTCTGAAAAAAGATGGCTCCAAAACAGGATTTATTTGGCTGGGAAATAAGCTTAGAACGAAGATTCTTAACCTTTTACATAGTCAAGAATAGCAATCCGATAATTCTTGGAATTGTCCACTGTTTGTAGGAGTGACATAAAAAGTGCAGTAAAAGCATAGGAGAGGTTGAAGCGAAAACTTGAACTTGGTCTTGTGGTAGTGAGCAGAACAAGGAAATAGGGTCTGCTGTGCATATCATTCATGGGCAAATCGAGTGGCAAGAAAGAACTTTTGACCAATGTTGTAAAGAGTATATACATTGGATAGCTTCATCAAACTGAACAAACAAATATATTCAGTGAGAAAAAAAGCTAAATAGAAGGTACACTAATAATTTCAGAGCTGCTTTCCCCCAGTTAGCTTTTTCATTGTTTGGATTCTGATTCTATAACTAATAGTGAAAGGAGCGGATTCAGATCATGTGGGTGTTTAAGGCTGATTTTGGAGGCACAGACATCAAATGTGACTTGTATTCCTTGTATTTTCCTGTAGAAATGAGGTATTTTTATTTTCATGTTGCATTTTAAAAAGAAAAAAAATCCATTTTATCAGTTGAAATGAGTTTGTTGTTTTCATATATTTCTTAATTTTTTCATTAAATTGTGTGCATCAATAATTGCATGAATTTATTTAAGAAAGAGTTGCCTTTTTTTCCCCCACCTCTTTTAAACACTAGTCATGAATTCTCAGTTACTTTTTATTTATGCTGCATTCGTGTGTATGTTTGCTTTAAATTTAAGCTTAATACTTCTAATAAATGTTTATTTTTTAGAAGTGTTTATTCACATAGTGCTTAAAACATTCCTGCAGTTTCTATAGGGTATTGAAAGCGGGCTCATTGTTTATTAGTAAAACCCTTTGCACTGTTCATGTATTGCTGTCCAATCTTTGCAGGTGCTGAAGAGAAAATTTTGGAAGAGTTTAAAGAAACACACAATGCCGACTCTCCAGATTTTCAGCTCCAGGCAATGATCCAGGCTGCTGGCAAGCTAGTACTGATTGACAAGCTGCTGCCAAAACTGAAGGCTGGTGGCCACAGGGTGCTTATCTTTTCCCAGATGGTGCGCTGCTTGGACATACTGGAAGACTACCTCATTCAAAGACGGTGAGAGCAACAGTATAATACAATTATAAATAAACCATACCTTCCTCAGCGGCCACAGTATTTAACCTGTGAGTAATCCATATTGCAAAGGGATGAAATTCAAACACTACTGTATTTTCTGTAGTGATCTGACTAAGGGAAAGAACATACTTGTCAGTTGCAAGTACTGAGCTTTTTTTTTCGAGTGAATACAAAATGACCTCATATGGAGAGCTTTCAACCTCTTAGTTCACTGTTCCATTAAGTGTTTTGATGGCTCTAGAGTTTTTTAGCGTAGGCCTAAACGTTTATTTCATTCCTTTGAGTGAAAATCTGTTCTTTGCCAAAAGGTGCAGAGCAGGAGATAAAGTAGTATGTCTTTTACTGATGAAGTTAGGGGGTACAGACACAGTCAGTTTGTTGTAGTTCTTTTGACCTTATGGTAGCATATAATTTCTTTTTTTAATTGCATATTCTTCTAAAGAAACAATGCCATTGCAGCAAAGCGATCCCCTATAATGCCTCTGTTTTTCAGGTACCCATATGAACGAATTGATGGCCGAGTAAGAGGCAACTTGCGTCAGGCAGCTATTGACAGGTTTTCAAGACCTGATTCTGATAGGTTTGTTTTCCTGCTGTGTACAAGGGCAGGAGGTTTGGGCATTAATCTTACTGCTGCTGATACCTGCATCATTTTTGATTCAGACTGGAACCCCCAAAATGACCTCCAGGTAATATTACAGGAGATGATTGTAGTGAAAATTTTTCTTTGCCTTTTTCCGATGAGATTTTCAGCTACAATAGAAGTTATCCATCGTTGCTCTCTTGAAAGCATAAACATTATTATTTATATTGAAAAACAATAACTTTTAAAATAAGTTCTCTGTATTGATTATTTTAATTTTTTTTCTTCCCTGTATGACCTGTAACTGAATGTCTGCCTTTGTTTCATCAGGCTCAAGCACGATGTCACAGAATAGGGCAGAGCAAATCAGTGAAAATTTACAGATTAATAACCAGGAATTCTTATGAAAGGGAAATGTTCGACAAAGCTAGCTTGAAGCTGGGCCTTGATAAGGCTGTGCTACAATCTATGAGTGGAAGAGAAAATGCTACAAATGGGGTGAGAATTAATATTTTAAGGTGCACAGCAAATGCTGTGAATGTGCTACACTTTTCTTGTTTGTGTTTTAGCTGGGGGAGAGTGGTTTTCAGATGGAGTACAGCATAGTAGGGTTAATTAAGGGCATTGGCTACGTGAACTGACTCAGCCTATCTACCGGCTCACTTACGGCCAAAGGGGCAAGTGAAATCATGTTTCTTCAATCCTGATCGTTCTCATCATTCCACCCTTTACATTATGTTGATCCTGGCACTTTATGGAGTTCTTCTAGTTAGCTTTTGCTGGTGTAGCCTTTCTGACTAGTGTAGCTTTGGACTTTCTTTGCTTTAGCTTTTTTGTCAGGTTAGTATGTTAAATCTGCTCCCAGAAGGAGTTTAGCAGTCATCAGAGCTAAAGGGATTCAGTGACATTGAATTATTAAGTCCTTTAAACCACTTGCATACCTTCATGCTGAGAATTTTGTTGTTTGTATTCTTCTTTAAATGGTGATTTCAGCATGAGTGTTTAGTTGACTGACACTACATTATCGCAGAGTTTCATTTCTTAGAACACCAAATAAGAGGACAATCAATCTGATTGTGCTGTCACATGAACACATTGGATGGTGTAAAAAAAACACAAAGCAAAAAAACCCTCTCCTATGTGTTACAGGTGCAACAGCTTTCTAAAAAAGAAATAGAAGATCTTCTTCGAAAGGGGGCATATGGTGCTTTGATGGATGAGGAAGATGAAGGGTCTAAGTTTTGTGAAGAAGATATCGATCAGATTCTCTTAAGGCGAACACACACCATTACTATTGAATCTGAAGGAAAAGGCTCAACATTTGCAAAGGTGTGCATTGAAATTCAAAGGAAGATGAATAAAATGTGACAAGAATAGATGGAAGTAGTATTAAATTGCATTCTGTGTCAATTTGCTTTTTCAGTGTACTCGTCTCAGGTATTTTCTTGCAAATGTTCGGAATCTGTATTTCCAGTAGCAATAGTTTTCAGGCTTACCTTTTTTCTGTCTTGACACTACCATTTTATAAGTCCTAAGTATTGTATTTGCTAATGAAAAATAGGTATTCTTTGTAGCATGTAGTTAAGAAACCAATGCATGTGTTTTCACATTTACTAGGCTAGTTTTGTTGCATCTGGGAACAGGACAGATATTTCTTTGGATGATCCTAATTTTTGGCAGAAGTGGGCGAAGAAAGCTGAGCTGGATATTGATGCTCTGAATGGAAGGGTAAGAACTTTACAATTATTCCTAGCACAATTAAATTGAATATTTTACCCTTTCCGCCCCCTAAATTTCTACATTTTCACTTTCCTTTTAGAATAACCTAGTTATTGATACACCAAGAGTAAGAAAGCAAACCAGACTCTACAGTGCAGTCAAAGAGGATGAACTGATGGAGTTTTCAGACCTAGAAAGTGATTCTGAAGAAAAGCCTAGCACAAAGCCCCGTAGGCCTCAGGACAAATCACAAGGTTATGCAAGAAGTGAATGTTTCAGGGTGGAGAAGAACTTGTTGGTTTATGGGTAAGTATATACAAATGAAATATACTGATTGTGGCTAAACATCTGAAAATATATACATTATATATAGTAAATAACTAACCCTTCTCTTAGACACATTCACATCATCTCTTACTGTATAATGTTTGTCTCATTATGCTGTGTACATGCCAGGGAGATTTTTTTGGTTCTGTCTATATAAGTTGTGTATGTGTGGGTTTCTTAAAGTATCTGAGTGTCTCTCAGATGGCTCTGAGCTCATTGTGAAGATGAGTAGTTTTGTGATGATGGAATATTTGTTTCTGATTTCTCATAGCATAAATATTCTTGAGTTATAAAGTTTTAATCTCTCCAAGTGTTGAGAGTAATAAAAATGTATTTGTAAAGAACAGTATGGTTCTGAAATCACAGTCAATCTAGGTTTTCAACACAGATTCTGGTATTTTGGCACCACTTAAATGCAGATATTTGATATTGATATTTTATATTTTTCCCCATTGAATGTGCTGGTTTGAATTTTATCTCTTTGCAAGCATATTTGACTGCTAACATGGTGGGCTTCAGAATGATTGTCTTTATTTTAGGAAGTAGCATACAACAATTGCTAATAATGAATTTCAAGATTAAAATAGGAATGATTCCCCAAATCCCATGATTCTAGGAATTGGTTGAGTTTCCTGTTTGTAACTTACTGGGACCATTAGAGTTAAACATATGTACTTTATTATTTTGAGTGTAGTTCAATTGCAGCTTTACGAGCAGTGAACTTACTGCCTGTTCTGTAAAATAAACATTCGTAACTCTTTGGTGCGGGAGGTTGAATTCCCTGGCGTAATCTGCAAATGCAAAATGCATTAGTGCTAACACAGGAAGTTCCAACTTGCTTGGTACCAGGAGTTAAATTGAAAGTCACAAATTAAAATATCAGTGTTCTGGCTATTGTATTGAACATATTTTTCTTATAGCTGGGGTCGCTGGACTGACATCCTTTCACACGGGCGCTATAAACGTCAGCTAACAGAACAAGACGTGGAAACCATCTGCCGGACTATCCTGGTGTATTGTCTTAATCATTACAAAGGGGATGAAAATATCAAAAGTTTCATCTGGGATCTGATCACTCCAACTGCAGATGGGCAAACTCGAGCTTTGGTTAATCATTCTGGTATGTCTACCGCAATCAAATAATGATGCTAGTAAATAGGAAAGAATTGCTTCAGTCATGCTATGTATTTAGTTGAAACTATAGCTATTCTGACATGTCGTAGGATGTTGTCAGATTTTATGAGTAAGGTGGGCTTTGACCTGGTCTGTACTTAAAGGGAAAGTCTCCCTCAGACACTTTGTAGAATGCAGTGCTCTTTCCCTTAAAAATTATGCTAGAATGTTTGTTTAAAACTGATTCAACTGGCACCAACTGCTGGAGTTAGTCTCTTTTAAATTGCCATAAATCAGAAAGCTTGTTTCCTTACAGCCATTCAGATTCATGAGACTTTTTACAAGAAATATTTATATAACACCATTTTCTGGCTAGCACTCTGAATTTTTGAAATCTTCACACCTAAATTTGCATGAAAGTTTTGGCTGATTTTGTTACTTGCACTTTTCTGTACTGAATTACGTCGCTGTTCAGTTTTTGGTGGCTGTGTTGTCCACAAAGTAATTAATATAGCAGTGATACTTAGATTTAAATGTATGTTTGTAATGTAGTTTGGGGTGAGAGTTTTTCTATTCAGATTGTGTAAGAAATATTTGGGTTTTATCTAGGTCTGTCTGCACCAGTGCCCAGAGGGAGGAAAGGGAAGAAAGTAAAAGCTCAGAGTTCACAGCCAATGCTGCAAGATGCCGATTGGCTCACAACCTGTAATCCAGATGTATTATTTCAGGAAGACAGCTATAGGAAACATCTCAAACATCACTGTAATAAGTAAGTATTAAAAATATCTCATTTAGAGGTTTAGTGGGTGTTTTTTAGTCTACATGCTTTTGAAAAGTCCTCAACTTAATTTGGATATATTTAATAGAACACAGGGCCATGTAATAGGATGTAAAGGCCATTATTACTTTTTAATTTGGGGATAATCATCTTAACAGATGTCTGGATACTTCTGTAAGCTCTTTATGACTGATCAGCACAGTTCTGAAGAAAATTGTTCACTCCTTGCTAAATAAGAATGGAATCAGATGAGGTTATTCTTTTTACCATATAAAGGAAAGACTATATTCCTACACTGTGTCTATTTCTCTTGACAATTGGCTATCTTTAAACAAAAGCTGTTTGTTTCTTACCCTTTTTGTGGGGTCTCTCAGGCTGATGTCCTTAAGGTTCCCTTTAGTAGATGGTACACTATTATATCCAGTTCTTAGTTTCCAGAGTTTCTTGTAGTAGTTCACCTATATCTGGATGTATCTTTTCATTCTTTCTCTCCCTTCCTCTCTTGCTCTTCACATTATACAGATTATTCTTTCTCCTTTGAGATGAAATTTCTCACTGAGCTCTCTTACCTGAATTGATTTGTCCTGATTTGATTTTTGAAGTTCTAAACAAGTTGCTAAACCAAAAACCTTTGGGGATAGAGGTTATTGTATTTATTTTTTATTGTTGCATGAATGTGTCTTAAGAGACTCTCTTACCTTTTTTTCTGGCTTTTGTTTTGTACTGTATTTTTTTTTGTGTCAGCTTCCTTTGACTGCATCTCAGATTTGCTTACTAGATTCTCTATTATAGACACTGAACCTACTTGTGTCCCAGAAATACCTTGTTTTACAGTTGAAAGTGGTTGTTTGCTTTTGGGCTTTGGGGAGTTTGGTTTTGTTTTTAAATTTCTACTCATAGTATATATACCATAGAATTATAATGCAGTGTTACTGAAAGGTTGTCACTACTTCTGTGTTTTGAATAGATATTGTGTCTTACTCATACTGTTTATTGGAAAGAACTTATTGATTTGAAAAGTACCTGTGGGCTGTCAATAGGGGGTGTGATGTGATGGAGGAAAGACATTTAAGGGGGTTATTAGTTCATTTCCAGATGCTAACTGAGCTTAATTCTCAGCTGATGACAACAGATACTCATAGAATTACGTTAGCAAGTGCACTTCCAAATAAACTGTTTTCTGATTTTTTTTGTGAACTGTTACTCAGATTTATTATTACATTTCATTTGCTCATGAAGGGATAAAATTCTTTTCTGGAATATTATTTTAATCTCTCAGGTAACATGTCTTCGTTGCTCATTATATCAGTTTGCAGATCACACTTAAATTCATTTTTTAAATATTGCTTCTTAATAACACAGTGGAACAGTTGCAAGGATTGGGAAGACTAGTAAATGTGCAGGAGTGTTTTCAGTTGCTATCTTTTTCCTTCACTTGCGAGATCCACCAGGACTAAGTGAATTGTAGAAGCCACATGTTTAGCACAGGTAAAATCAAACACAGGTGGAAGCCAGTTAATAATCTGAGTAATTTCCTTCAAAAGATACCAGTAGCAGTTGAGTTTATAAGAACTGGTGTTCTGTCCTTGTGTACCATGTATGCTGGTTTAATGCACAGTACTTCTGAAAGGTTCAAAGAGCCTCTGGTTTTTGGTTGATCTTGGGTTTTATTTCCTGCTCCTCCTCTTTGGCTTGATGTAACAGCTGTTATTGCTTAATACTAAGATGATAGAGACCCTCAACAGCTTATTTACATAGCCACACAGGGAGCAGGGACACCTTAGTGGTCCCAGTTACCATGCATTCAGAAAGAAGCATGTTGGACATGCTTTGAATTGCAGACATGACCTTCATTCAAATCCCTGCTCTTCCAAGGTTTGATTGTATAACACGTGTGAAACTGGGTATTGCTCTGGTTGCATCAAGTCTCTAATGGGGAGCTCTCAAAACTGGTGGTGGTCTAAATTTTTCATGCGAGTGGGTGATCAGATTACTGCTTCCCTGGTCACCCTCGCTATTCCAGGAGCAGCAGCAATTCAACAGTTGCCGTGATGGATATGGGTACAGTGAGAGGGCAGGCTGAGTAATCTCCATTTTAGCTGGTACTGGTTTTACTTCATGAACTAGGCAGCAGGGGGTGCCCTGAATTGGGTAAACATAGGAGAACGGGATTATTTTCAGGTAGATACTTTGTCTATAGAAATGACCTCATTTCAAGTCTCCTTGAAAAGCTAGTCTGCCATTCTCTCTCCTGCCAGCTTCAAGTGTGACCACAACACCTGACAGTGCTTCCAAAAACGACTGTAGTATTGCAGAAATGCAGAAAAATAAACATGGACTATGAAGATTTTTCGCTTCCTTGTAGCAGTTAGGTTGTGCATAGGTAATTAAATAGCAGTTTGAACTATTAAGAGTAAAAATAGTTAATATCTCTCAAGGGAAATGGGGGATTATTTTTCTCCCCCATTCTCAGAAGCAAAAAGTTGTATAATCTGAAAAACCTGACATTCCATATTGAGGGTTTATTGTAAGGTAGTAAAACCAGATTTTATATCTCGTTTATTCCTACAACTTCTGATGTGCTTCCAAAAATGGTATTAAGGCAGCAGCTGAGGAAATTTTATGAGATAATGAAGCAGAACAGTTACTGAAAGCCATCTGCTCAGTTGTTTACAAACTTGCTTCAATACTTCAGAGGCAGTGGTAGAGTACGTGTCTAAACTTCACAAGCTGCACTAGGTAGAACTAAATGAAATGCGCCGGGGCCGGGCTGAGCTGGGTCCCTCTCTGTGCAGTGTAAGCAGTTGCCAGGCAGGCCTGTTGGAAGCCAGCAGAAAGCACCACACAGAGGTGATTATGTGCCACCATCTGTCACGCTTCAAGCCTACCATACAGCATGGCTAATCAGCCTTGGCAGGATGATGGATGAACAGCAGCAGCTGCCAAAAGCCACTGTTGGCAAACAGTCCTGAAGTTAAGAACTTTTTCCCCCCTCTGCCTTGCTCTCCAGGGTCCTGCTGCGTGTCCGCATGCTCTACTATCTACGACAAGAAGTTATAGGGGACCAAGCAGACAAGATCTTAGAGGGTGCTGACTCAAGGTTAGTGCAAGTGCAGGTTTATTTTTTGTTTTATGACACTGGCTTTTATAAAGTACACATACTATAATAATGCGATGTTTAAAGGTTGTCACACTTTTTATCTTATATGTCTGTTCTCATGCAGCCTTATTAATTTATCAAGGGCAGTGGGTAGTTTTCCTGGAGGAGGAAACAAAGTGGGAAATGACAAAAGTGGATTTTCAGATCTCTAATATTGAGGGATTATTCTATCGCAATTTAAAAAATACTAAGACCTTAAATTAATCATATTTAGATAACCATTCCACTCCCAAAATAGCCTAATGTTGGGGTTTTTTTGTTGTGGGTTTTTAAGTTGGTTGGGTTTTTGTTTGTTTGTTTAAAAATTGTAATTATTTATTAGGGTGTTTCAGTTTCTGTGTTGGGTTTTGGGGTGTTTTTCCCCCTCAAAATTCATATTTACAGAACAGTGTGAAACATTTGGGGGTCTTTTGGGGGGTTGGTTTTTTGGTGTGGTTTTTTTTGTTTGTTTGTTTCTGTTTGTGTTTTTTGTTTGGTTTGGGGTTTTTGTTTTTGTTTTTGTTTTTTTTTAATCTTGGTCCGGTAATACCTTTGAGAATGTATATAATGCCATCTTCACAGTGAAGTAGATGTATGGATACCTGAGCCATTCCATGCTGAAGTTCCTGCAGACTGGTGGGATAAGGAGGCGGATAAATCCCTTTTAATTGGTGTTTTTAAGCACGGTAAGCGATGTCTCACTCTGAACAAAACTCAGTTGTAAAGCTTTCAGTGTGTAGGACTGTTCAGTCATAATATTAACAAGTATTGTTCCAAAGAACTGTTGGCTAGTATCTCCCTTTTTTTCCTGCCTGCATTAAAAACCTAATATGAGCTGTAAATATCAGATGCTGTTTTTAAATGTTTGCAGAACATTTGAGAAGAAAACATTAGTTTCTTGGCTGTAAATAAAACAAAGCCATATTTGTTTAAATAATAGCCAAATAGTAAGATAGATCTTCATAAACTTTGCTTCCAGCACTGCTTCACTTGCTAACTCTGCCAACCAGTGTCAAAGTGGACGGTGGGCTTAACCTCTGCTATTAATCTGTACAAGTGCCTCCTGGGCTTTGTTCCAAGCAATATTTCACAAATGTCAGTGTTGAGAACTCCCGGCTCCCTTGAGTGGGATGCAGCCTTGTTAACTTTGAAAGGCTGGGGATGCAGAGCTGGCATGATATATACAGTGAGCGATTCCTGATTATAATCCCAATTCTCTGGAGGTCGCAGAGGTATTCTCAGCAGCCCAGCCTGACTAAAGGGGAGAATGATGGCTTATAAAACCTTTCATGATTACAGTTTGGCTTGAGGCTCTACAGCAGTTAGGAGCAGTGTGTTGTAGTACAAATCCTAATTGAATTGTGCTGTTCTGCCTATGTACAGCAGCTCTGTGTTGTGGGCTCAGCTGAGGCAAGTCTAGTCTAAAAATCATTTTCCTGCAGTGCACTGTTGGGATCTGCCATTTTCCATCTAGTCAACTTGGGCAGTAAAAAAGCAAACAGCAGTTTGAAAACCATAGAGGGAACAGTGTCATCTTACTGACATGCATCATCCTAAACCTAATAAGACAGGTTCATTGGCCTTCCGTATAACCCATGTATACAGCATTTTTTCAGCCTATATTGAGGGCTCCAGCAGGGCTGGAGCTATAGAAAATGTGTGTGTGTGTGTGTGTGTGTGTGTGTGTGTGTGTGTGTGTGTGTGTATGTGTGTGTGTGTGTGTTTCCATTCACATCTGTGTTTCCACTGGTGAGTATTGAATGTGAAGAACCACTGCAAAAGTCATATAAGAAACTTCAAGTTTTTCACTTGTGAAAGGTTTTTACTTTACCTTATAACTATATTGAATTTAATGCTTTCCTGACTATCTTCTGTTGTTTAATGTTGTTGATGGGAAAGTGTTTCAGTGCTGGTAGAATTTATGAATGGGAACAACTTCTTTACATGGATGAAGTGATTGTTTCCAGCATGGTGACAGCTTCTTCATTTTATTAAAAAATAAATAAATGAATCCAGAAAAATTTACTTCTACTGCCTAAACCTGTTCTATTCACAGTTGGTCATAGCTTTTTGAAAAACATTTGTCTCCTGCTCTGCATGCAGGTTATGAGAAGTACAATTCTATGAGAGCTGATCCAACACTGTGCTTTCTGGAACGGGTTGGCATGCCTGATGCAAAGGCCATAGCTGCTGAACAGAGAGGGACAGACATGTTAGCAGATGGCGGTGATGGGTAAGGAGGACATGAAAAAATTAATAAACTTTTTCGGCATTGTATATGTTGGCATGAGTTCATATGTCATATTTTACTTACGTGTTGCCTGAGGATATAAAGTGATCATATGATGTGCAAAGTACATAGAATAGTTTACACAGTTGAGCATGAAATAGAAATGTGCAACTTGGTACACCATACTGATGTCTTTTGTAGCTTATTTGCTTCTGTCCAGAAAATTAGCCCCCTCTCAAAACCAATATACTTCTTTTTAAATATTTTATAGGGGTGAATTTGACAGAGAGGATGAAGATCCAGAATATAAGCCAACCAGAACTCCTTTCAAGGATGAAATTGATGTAAGAACTTCCAACTTTCTGTAATTACAAATATATAAAACTATAACTGATTCTCCATACTTATTTTACTGTGCAGCTCTTAAATTTGAGAGCTACCAAATAAATACACCTTACAAAGATTGTTTGTTGCTCTGTTTGAGACATAACATATTTTTCTCCTCAAACAATGACATATGGTAAAAACTGGAAACTAAAATAACTTCTGTCTTCTCCCTAAGGAATTTGCAAACTCACCTCCAGAAGACAAAGAGGAGTCCATAGAAATACATCCAAGTAAGACTATAGCAAAGATGGATCGTTTAGTGAAAGGTGGACTGTCTGTATTACTATGTGAGGAGATGGGTGGTGTTTTGGGGCAGTACCACAGTAAACTTTTTACTGCCGAATTGCTTTGTGCTTCATGTTTTCCAAACCAATTATTTACTGTCTTTAAATAATCCTCATTGTGGTTCACTGGATTTTTAATTACATAGTAGAAACTGTGATGATAAAGACCAGATGTTTCATAATGCAGCCATTGATGGTTTTGCCGAGATAATCTTGGAAGTTACAGATATGTTGTTTCCTCAATATGAAGGAAAATTGCCAAGTTTACTTGAGAATAATAAAGTGAGAATTGATAAGCATAGGTGTTTCCTCAGAGGCAGAATAATCTCCTTAGTGATGTATTTAAAGATGCATTGCATTAATTTAAATACGTAGTGTTCATAATATGTTTGCATTCGTAATATTGAATAATAATGCGTGATTGTTATCTCTAAATGTTTCACAAGCATTTTTGAATTCTTAGAGTTGGATGGTTTGATTCTACCAATAGTTATCCTGTTTCTAATTTGTTATGCACCAGTATTACAGGCATGTGTTCTTATCTGATAAAACAGGAATCCAGTTTTAGCCATGGAAACTTTGAACTGTTTAGTGTTGGTTTTACAGTGTGCAAATACTTCTCTGTTCTCTAGACAAGCACAGTGAAAGCAATGCTGACTTAGGCCAACTCTACTGGCCCAACACTTCAACCCTGACTACCCGTCTGCGTCGCCTCATTACTGCCTATCAGCGCAGCTATAAAAGGCAACAAATGAGGCAAGAGGCACTAATGAAGACTGACCGCAGGAGACGTCGGCCTCGAGAAGAAGTGAGAGCTCTAGAAGCAGAAAGGGAGGCTATAATAACTGAAAAACGACAAAAGTGAGTATCTAGATGGTATCTTTCTTTAAATGTTATTTGAGCTTGTGTGTCGCTGATACCGCTCTTCTGTTTTGAAAGAATAAACTAAGGGGGGTTTGAGGCATCTAAACTATGTTTGGACTCTTGTTTAGTCAGTGGCCTCACTTCCCTTGTTTCTTCCTTGACTAGATGGACAAGAAGAGAAGAAGCTGATTTTTATCGTGTGGTGTCTACTTTTGGAATTATTTTTGATCCTGTAAAACATCAATTTGAGTGGAATCAATTCAGAGCATTTGCACGGCTTGATAAAAAGTCCGATGAAAGCTTGGAAAAGTATTTTAATGGCTTTGTGAATATGTGTAGGCGAGTGTGCCGAATGCCAGTCAAACCAGATGATGGTAAGTTTTAACTGACTGTGGAAATCAACATGGTTATTACTTGAAAGTAGGACTGTTGAAACTTCCTGCCCAGGTGTAATGATTTTGAAATGGGAGTACATTTAATCCATGTTAAACAATACAAATTAATGTCATTGCAGAACCACCTGATCTTTCCATGATGATTGAACCGATCACAGAAGAGCGTGCTTCTAGAACTTTATATCGCATTGAGTTGTTGCGGAAAATCCGTGAGCAGGTTCTCCATCACCCACAGCTGGGGGAGAGGCTGAAACTTTGCCAACCAAGTTTGGACCTGCCAGAGTGGTGGGAGTGTGGTAAACATGACAAAGACTTACTGATTGGTGCTGCTAAACATGGAGTCAGTAGGACAGATTATCACATTCTGAATGATCCTGAACTCTCTTTTCTTGAGGCTCACAAAAACTTTGCTCAAAACAGAGGGACAGGTAATGCAAATACTGTCTCCTCTGTAAACCCTCTGGGTGCTGGCTGCAGTCAAACACCACCTATTGTCCCATCCACACCAGTACAAGAAGAAAAAACTACAGAACAAACAGAGTCTAAAGTTGAAGGGTCTGAAAATCCAGCAGCCAAAGAAAAATCCGATATCAAAGAGGAGACAGATATTGCAGATAAGGACACTAAACCAGATTGTGATGCTGAGGCTGAGCCTGGCTCTGTTAAATGTGAATTGAAAGACATAGAAATGAGTACAGATGTAGATCCAAAATCTATTTCTGAGAAAGGTTCGGAAGAAGATGAAGAGGAGAAACTGGATGATGATGATAAATCAGAAGAGTCCTCCCAGCCTGAAGGTAATACATTGGTCAGATGAGTTCTGTGTGCTTAAGCACGAGTCCCACAGCTGTTGTAGCTCATGCCAGCTGGTAAGTGGCACACATGGTGCCATTCTGGAGTATGAGTTGGGCTGTATGCAGCAGTTCCTCTGCCCTCCTGTGTATCAGGTGGCTAGATAAGCTTTCATAAGAACTATCCAGCATCAGCAGGGTATTCTGCCACAAGGGATGATTTTCAAGATAGGTTACTGAGCCAATAAATGTGGTCTATCTGTGTGCCAAATGCGGAAGACTAAGGTTCTTCTGTAGTAGTTAATGAACTCAAAGCCTGAGCACAAAATGTTGTGTCAAGCCTCGTTGCCTTAGCCTACCTAGTTAGGTTGACATTGGATGTTAATTCTGGTTATGGTTGTTATTCAGCAGGAGCAGTTTCTCAGGGTAAGAATTTCGATGAAGAAAGCAATGCCTCTATGAGTACCGCAAGGGATGAAACACGCGATGGATTCTACATGGAAGATGGGGATCCCTCTGTTGTTCAGCTGCTTCATGAGAGAACATTTGCCTTCTCTTTCTGGCCTAAGGTTGGTTAGGGTTAAAAAGATGTGTCTTTTTCAATATAGATAAAATATGTGCAATGTGTTTGCAAAATGAACAGTGAGCTTTGTATGATAATGCAATTCTAACGGGCAAGAGACTATTTTCTGTGAATGATGTGTGGAATAGCATTTTTTCCTCTATTTCATACAAATTAGCAGTGGAATTGAAAGAAATTGTTTATTGAAAATAGTGTCTTTTATTAAAACCACAAACATGCCAGACATGAGTTCTTCATAGGGTCCATAAGTGTGTCCTCAGAATCCCACCTCTTGCACCACCACTATACAGTTTTGAATTATGAATTTTGTCTGCAGAGTAATCTGCAACACTGAGAGATGAGACTTTCTAAGATCACCTCTTTATTTTGGGGTGAGGAGGTTTTAGAGAAGAGTTTAGTGACCTACATGATCTAAGCCATTATGTAATGTTGACAGATGTAATTGTATTAAGGTATCCTGCAAACATAAGCAGCCGTTTTATATAGGATAAAGCTGTACCTTATTTTGGTAACAATGCAGAAAATTATCTAATATGAAATGTTTTTAAAAATACAAAATTGTAACCTTGTAATAAATCCACACTTAATTTAGTACCCTCCTTTGCAGTAAGGGGAGAGAGAAAAATAAAGTAGTAATAGTCTTAAGCTTACTAATCACCATAACAGGGCCATCTGGTTTGGGGTGGGGGGGAAGGGGGGAGCAAGGCGGCAGGACCTTGCTCTTAATAGGCTTATTTCTGGGGAAAGCAAGCAGTCTGTTGCAGCTGCTGAGATTTGCTAGTGGCTTTTGCACGGTTTTGCTGTTCAGGAAGCTAACTGATGTTCATATTCCCTAACCAGCAGTATTTCTTTTAGTCAAGAAGTTTCTACTACTTCAGGTAGGCTAGCACAGAATGCGCTTGAATACTGAAATGGGAAAAAATCAAATAATACTTCTCTGCTTTCAGCAAGTATTTAGGAAACGTGGTCTAAAATCTTGTTCCTGGTCATAGTGTGAAAACAGAACAGAAAATCCTTCATCTGTATAGGTTCAGCATAAGTAGACTAATAAACATAATTAGAGATTTTTAGTGTACACGCTTCAGTGAAATTTGAAGTGATAATGGGTGTGGAATGAAAATTGACATTCATTAGATGTCCCTAGGTTGGTGCCCATTTCATAATGTTGAACTTTATTAATAGTGACGCTAATGAGGATCCACTTCCTAGGACAGAATTGCAGATCCAACCTCTTGGATCTCACGAACTGCAGCTTTAAGATACTGATTGCAGATGTTTTGATTTTTCCATCCTAACTGTTGATTTTGCTAACTACTGGAGTTTTGCAGTGTAAAACAGCAGTGAGTTTCTGTTAAACTTTTCAGTTAGTACATTGTCACACAAAAAACTTGATCTGTTTTTTTTCTTCTTCCCCAGCAATATAAATGCAGTTTTTAAATCCTAGTGATGTTTTATTCTATAAAATTGTGTGTTGTCTTCTTGTAAGGTGATCAATTTATCCTAACATGCAAGAATAGTTTTAAGTGTATTTCTTAAGCTCTGGAAACTGGGCTGTGTCATAACAGTCATTTGAGTTTAAGTGGCGGCTTCTGCGCTGAAGGTTCATTACATACTTTTGCTTTATGCAGGACCGAGTAATGATCAACCGATTAGACAACATCTGTGAAGCAGTGCTGAAAGGGAAGTGGCCAGTAAATAGGCGCCAGATGTTTGATTTCCAGGGGCTCATACCTGGATATGCTCCAACAGCTGTGGACAGCCCTCTACAAAAAAGGAGCTTTGCAGAGCTCTCCCTGGTTGGTCAAGCCAGTGTCAGTGGCAGTGAAGATATCACTGCGTCTCCTCAGTTATCAAAGGCAAGACTGCATCTTTCTCTTCTTTATGTAAAATATTTTATCTTGCAGGTGCTTCTGCATAATTGAGAAAAATAGCGTATCTTTAAATAAAATAGGAAAAATATAAAAGTGTTTCTTTGAGTAAAATGAAGGCTTTGTTTTCCGAGTTTTAGGTTTGGAGTTATATTTTAAATTCAGCATAGCAAACAGAGCTTTGCTAATGTTTGTAAATGCCCATTTTTCATTAGGAAGATGCACTCAATTTATCAGTTCCACGTCAGAGGAGGAGGAGACGCAGAAAAATTGAAATTGAGGCTGAGAGAGCTGCCAAGAGGAGAAATCTTATGGAAATGGTTGCCCAGTTACGTGAGTCTCAGGTGGTCTCAGAAAATGGACAAGAAAAGGTTGTAGATTTATCAAAGGCCTCACGAGAGGCAACAAGTTCTACCTCAAATTTTTCGTCTGTTACTTC